>NC_132919.1:21672931-21996376 GCF_047675955.1 Chlorocebus sabaeus | reverse complement strand
GGGAATGTGAGCCTAGCAAATTTTCACAGTCAGTCCTTCTGAGCGCCCCACCCTGCATCAAGACAATTCTCCTAAACTCAACTCTTAATTCAATTGCCTGGAGTAAAGCTGTCCTGTGACGTAAAGTTTAACAAAGTGGGGCCAGTGGCATGATGGTCAATAACATTGGCTCTCTGAAGGCAAAAAAAGGTCCTGACTTGCAGCATTTGCCAATTTCTATGGTGTAAATACACTCACTCCCTCACCGATTTCAAGCTAACAACTTGATGTCAAGTAGCTTGTAAAACACTGAAAATGTAACAATCAGCCTTGGGAGCCAGCCTATTCCAGTTCACTACTGAGTAGCCCTGCGTCCTTCCACAGACATGTAAAAAGCAAAAAATAACCTTCAGAGGCCTGAATCTCCACTCATTCTTATGGGTAAAGCATCGTTTTTGCATATATGTTCTCTCTTTAAGGGATGTGCCTTCCCAATGGATTATATACTGGTTGCATGGGTTAGTTCTGCAGTAGACATTTATGAATATTCATACTTTTCTAACATCTTTATTGACATATAATTTATATACCATAATTCATTGACCTCCAATGTATAATTCAATGGTTTTTAGTGTATTCAGAATTGCACAATCATCACCACACTTAATTTTAGAACATTTTCATCACCCACCCCCACCAAAATATTCCTTGGAAGTGACCTCTCACTTTCCCTCAACAGCCCCAGTCCAAGGCAACAATTAATCCACTTTCTGCCTCTGTACATTTACCTATTCTAGACATTTCACATAAATGGAATCATAAATGGAATCAATATCATACAATATCATACATATATGTTTAAGCATAAAATTATTTGAGATGAACAGACCATAATGAATGGGCATCATATGAGCTAGTGCTAAAACAGAAAATTAACTACCTTATTATCCTGTAAAACCAACTGATAAACTACCAGAAATAGCATAGAAAAAAATACACGAGTCTGTATTTATGTTTTCTGTCAGCAGCTTTTCTTCTACAGTTCTCTGCAGAAGGCATTTTAACCAGATATAGCCAGAGAGAGAGAGAGACAGAGAGACAGAGAGAGACAGAGAGAGAGAGAGAGAGACAGAGAGAGAGAGAGAGAGAGAGAGAGATAGAGAGATAGGGAGAGAAAACATTGAAAATATCCACATTCCCTTAGTGTAACTTGTGATGCTCCAAATCAAAGCAGGCCAGTTTCCAGAGACCCTGCTCTTCTTTCTTTCTTCTGCAGACCTCATGCCTTTGCCTATGCAGAGAATGATGGCTTTGAAGAGATTTCAAACACTCACACTGGGAAGGAGGCTGCAGATCAGTGAGGCCTACTGGCCTACAACATGGAGCTATTTTTAAAGAAGTCTCTGAAGTGTCAGCAATTGATCTTGCCAGACCCCCCTCCCTCAGAGCCAAATCCCACTCCTTATAAGAGAAAGACTACGGAAAAAAACTTATGCAATCTATGCAGAAAGAGGCATGGGGAAGACGAAAATAAAGGTGGTATTAGCCTTTTGAATGATAAGGCAACGACTGGCTTTCAATATAGTTTGACTTTTTAAAAGTCAAACCATGTATTACTTTTATAAGCAAAAGAAAAAAGTTAAATTCATCTTGCAGGTGGAAGACAGTTTCTACCTCTGAAAAGTCTTTTTGTAATAAACTCACTTAAGACCAGAAGAATACAAAAGCAGTGACTATAACATGATCATAGCCACATGTTTCTTAAAATTGGTTTAGAAAAATTGCAGGGATGAACAAAAATATTTAAATGGCTGCCCCCTGGGATACAGAAGAGTAGAGTGTTGTTTCCCATTTTTTTCAAAATGATGTATTACTTTTATAATATCATTTTGTAGTAGTTGCCTCAGTAATCTTTAAATCTTAGATGTACCGACTTCAATGGTTCATTATAAAATGGACAGCAGATCTTCCAATGTCATTGGATACATAGAACCAAACTAATGAGGTCATGAGTTCTTCACATACAGTTTGACGGAAAGGAGACTCTGGCCAGGAGATGTCCCTCCATCTTCCAGGAAGCCCACTTGAAGCCAAGTGCAAAAAACAAGGGTGCACCAGGAATGACCCAACCTGACCTGAAGTGCCCTCTTGGTCATGGTTTCTTTCTGGTCTCAGGAAAGCAGTTGATACGAGCTAATGGATTCTGCTATTTCTGCTCCAGAATATCCATTTTCCCAGACTACCCTGAGTTAAAGTAATTTTTAACACACCTGTTCCCTTCCCGAGTCCAGTTGCAAATACCCACAAGTAAAAGGAGCCATAGAACGACCGCAGGAGCTCCAAGGCTTCACATCCAAGGGGTGCGATGACCAGGACAGGCAGGAATCTCGCTGCTAAATCCAGACAGGTGGCCATTGAGCCTCAAAATCCCTGTCTCATTCTCAAGCCCCTGGTAGGACATGAATTTGTTACCCTCATTGACTGCTTTTTCAGACTTTATGGGTTGCAAATGGTCTCAGAAAAAAACAAAAAACAAAAAACACAGGAAAAGGCTTCTGTCTTTCTGTAAATAACATACAATTGTGGGGACTTTTCAAGTTTATACATAAAACCTCCCACTGAAATGAGGAAAGGATCGTGGCATCTCCATCTTATCAGGATTTTACTTCCACACACTGACTGGGAGAGAAGCTGAAGGTCAGAAGTCTTCAAACCTGGGTTCAAATCCCATCTCTGCTACTCAGAAGCTATGTCACCTTGTGGAGTATCCCCCAGGTCCATCGGGATGCAAATACCAAAAGCAAGCAAGCCCTGGCACATTTGTATTATTTTTCCAAGCACAAAGCCGGTGATCAATAAATGTCTGCTGAATAAGTTAAAGGTATTGGTTTTTAATTGCTTTAAAATGAATTATTAAGCTGTTTTGTTCTAACTTCAAGTAGATAAGCTACATTTTAATTGGGCTACTGTATTTGAGAACAGCTATTAATTCAACTACTGAATGTCAGTCTTTCATCAAGTAAAAATCCTCTTTTAATGTCTATCTATGTCTATGAAAATAATGAATTTGTACACAGAGGTGACAATCAACATATTTAACCATGAGTAGAGCTCTGGTCCTTCTCAGGCATAAGGCACACTGTCCGCCCCTGGCCTGGTGGGGAGGTCCCAGAGCCAAGGCCAGGCATCAGCCCTTCCAGCTGCTGGCTGGTAGGGACAGCCAGAAGATCTGGGGTGGGGGGCACAAGAATAGGGGTAGGGGTTTGGGCAGTGGCTGATTACCAAATGCTGTTTCAACAAACAGCAGAACCATGATGGAGTGCACCCACTGAAAACCAGCCCTGCGGTTTGTGGGTATGTGCACATGACTATACATATGCGTCCAGCCTCATACGTTCCTAATGAACAGTGAATTGTTGCCCATTGATATCTGTGTATCTTATCATAGCATTTCAATACCAAAGAGTTTCTACTTAGAATGAAACTGCAGTCCCTGTATTTGCCTGTAGGGGAAACATTCACAGGAGTTTTTAATCAAAAGGTACCAAAAATTGAGTAGGTGGGCCCTGGTGTTTTGAATGCAATTCCCAGACGTAAGAATCACACATAAGATTCATCCAGCACAATGTCACCACTGAGTGAAATTTGAACCAAGAATCATGCAAGTAAACACTGCTGACAGATTTACCAGCTATGAATGTATCGACATTCTTATGAGATTTTAGTGCGAGATTACACGTTTGGGTGTGGTTGTTTGCCTCTGCTCCCTCCAGAGTATGAACACATACACCCCCACCTTCACACAGATAATCTAGAGAAGAAATGAAATTGTTAACTGCAAAGTAAACCAAGACTATGGGTCATGAAGGAAGAAAGTGTCTTCACAAATTCTGGAAGATGATAAAGGATGAACCAGGAAGCCGCTGCCCTGATTAGTCACAGGAGACAGTAGTTCACAGTCGTGAGTAACCTCTGAAAGGCTCCAGGCCCAGAACCAAAGGTAAAGCAAGTGAGGAAATAAGGGTGCTTTTTAATAGCTGAGCCTTGCAAGGAACAAATCATCATTTATCTGAACAATTCCTCATTGATAAACACTGATGTTGTTACCAGTGTTTTTGCAGCAACAGGTGACACTGTGATGACCACCTATGTACAGAAAACCCTTGCCTTACTTTAAAGCGCATTTACTTATGAACACTCTCATAAGGTGCTTCCCATCTTCTGAATCTAAATCTACTAAAAAATTTCAGGATACTATGAAAAAGAAATGCAATGCAAGGAGAACACAATTATGTTGAATATGACAGTGAAGGGGTTTTTAGAAATTTTAGAGGTAGTAAATATTTATAACCTAAGAAACAGGAGATAAAGCAGAAGGGTGCCTGCATTTATTATATCTAACAATACTGTCCCTTTCAACTTTAGTCAACTTGATCACACACAGAATTCTTTACAAACTTTATTTTCATAAAACCTCTATATCTTGCTTAAACTTCATTTTCTTTCAACTAAAAATAATTTTTAAACTTCCTAAATCAGACAAAACTCATTAAAAAAACATATTCCCATGACTTGTTAAAATTTTAAAAACCCACAATCTTTATTTTCAGGGTAAGCAGTTTAATTATGTACCAGGTGCAGAGTCTAAGATATAAGACAGAACTTCAGATAAAGTCTAACTCTTTCCAGCATAGCTAGGAGACATGGCTAACTCCACCTGTCCCTAGGCATTACCTAGAAATCTAATGGCTCCAAACCAGGTAATCTGAACAATGTTCTAAAGTCAAACATGCAGTTTATGACATCTAAGCACTTTGCAAGCTTAATCTCTGACTTAATTTAGACCAAACGTCTAAATTTGAAAGCATTTTTATTTCACCAATAATTCTGAGCCTGTCTTTGTTTCCCAAAGATTATTGAAGCCATATGAAATACAGGCCTTTGAGCTTCTATTTTTCTGATTAAATATTTAAGAGCTTTCATTTTCTTTTAAACCAATTAATGAGAGCTCCTTTATAGAAACATCACACAAACACCACCTCTAAACACCTCTAAACCTCTAGAAGAGGTTGTAAGTTTTTCCTCCCATTTTATGAACCCTATCACACCTTTCAAAGACAAACTATGACACGTATGAACTTTCTGACTTTTCCTATATTTCCCTATTTCCTAAATAGTCATTCTACTTTAGGACAAGAATTTGCCATACAAGATCCTCTCTCATATAAAATTTATTTTCTTCATAACCTTTCTTACCATAAATACATCTTCATATCCACAATTTTCTTTGTATCTCTCCTCCCTACTAACTTCTTATGGCCACCCAAATAAAAAAGATCAGGTAATGCAAGGCAAAACAGTACAGCCTTAGATTTTGAAAGGGACCTGTCGGCTTACAGTTCTCGGGGTTCCATGAGGAAAAGAGAGGTTTCTCCTAAAATGGGATCTGTGGCACCTTCTGTTTTTCACATGGAGTCCCAGGCTGTCAGAAATTACCTCGGGTCCTGTCATGCGGGCATCAAGAGCGGCAACAAGACAGGCTAGCTATTCAAGTAACTAAATAATTATGCAATCAATTTTTTTCACATCTCTGAAACATAGTAATGGATTGATTAAGAATACAAATCAGTGACAAGTAGTTTATTTTTAATTCAGTTTTGGTTTGTTGTTTGTTAAGGTCATTGCTTAGGATAATGGGAACAAGAGGAGGGGAAACAAGAATAGAAACAAGAAATAGAAGCAGCAGCGTAAGAACATGAAGAGGAACAAGAAGATGATGATAAGAAAAAACAGACAAAGAAAGGAAGAAGAACAGGCGCAGGAATTAGAAAGCCTATTATGATACTTTATTTCCCCTCCTGATTCATGAAATTTGAAAAAATATTCCAAGTCTTTGCACAACAAAACCAAGCTAAAAGATACAAGAATAGTCACCCCCTAAATTTTGTTAGGAATAAGAAAATGCTGCCACTCATGCCTGGCCCAGGCACTAGCAGTAGGAGGGCACCTCCAGATTCACCAGGGGAAGAGGGAGGACTCCGCCTTACCCTGGCTGCGCCTCCACCGCTGCCACCTAGGCCTGCGGTACAGCACATGCAGCTTCCTCCCCTCCCCACACCATCCCAGGCGGGGCTGGGCCCCATGGGCCCGCAGCATTCCCAATCCCACTTCTCGGACCCCAGACTTGCTACTGCTGCCACCACTAACGCTGACGCCAACACAACCACCACTGCTGTCGCCCTCAATGCACTGGCCAACCCTACAAGGCTCCTATCACCTCGCCCCCGCGGACGTCCTCCTACCACACCGGTCGAACGAGTCTCCATTGCCACCACCAACTGCAGCGAGGCGAGCCGCAGAGCCATGCCATCTGCATGCTCCAGCCTCCAGCGTGCACCAGGTGACCCCTCTGTCTCCAGGCTTGAAGCATCTGGGTGGTCAAAGCCAAAAAAGCCTAGAACAGAATGCAGGAATTGGTAGTGTTAGAGGCTCGCCTTGTCAAGCTAGCCACTGGGTGGCAGAGGCCGGTTTCAGCGAAGGGACTCACACCCACCCTCCCAAGTTCAGCATCTCCTTTTCGCCCAACCTGGCCAGGAACTGGGGCCTGGGTTGGTGGGACTATGATTGCCTTTGCTGAAACCGGCCCCTGGCTAGGTCCGGCTGGCCAAGAACTGCAGTGCCCACCCTGGCTGCACTCAGTCAGTAGGAGAAGCAGAAACTCAGATCCAGCCAGCCCTCCCTAACCAAGTGCCAGTTCCTGTTCCTGACACCTCCACCTATAAGGCCTTGTTCCCTCGTGGTGCCCGCTACTCCGTGCCTGGGGGTCCCAGGTTGTCCCTGCAACACAGTGAGAGGGCACAGACCTGGGAACTATGGCAGTGGGAGCGCTGCCATGCTCAAGATTCCCGTGGAAACACGGTGCACCTGCAGCGCTCCAGAACAAGCAGGAGGAGGTTGCCCTTTAGAGTCTAGAGTCTGGGAAGAGGAGGATGGCCCCTTCCTTGGAGGTCAAAGTTATCACTGCCACCTCCGTAGCCTGCCGCCAGCAGCAGCAGTGCAGTGCAGCCCCCAATAGTGCCCCCCGACACACGCCACAGGCCATGTAAACCTGACAGGGCCCTAAACCGCCTCACTGCCCCCAGCGGTGCAGCCAGGGTTAGTGCCCCCAACCAGCCCCTGCTGGGGAAGTGACAGCACAGATAGTGCCCCCAACCCTCCCTCCGGCTGGCAGTGCAGCCCCCGGTAGGACACACAAGCACCCCCAACTGCTGTGGTAGAGTAGCCCCAGATATCTCAGCCAACCAGCCATCCCCCACCCCTCCCCCATCCATAATGCGACCTCGATAGTGCCGGTATCCAGGGCAGTGCAGCCCTGGATAGCTCACCTACCTTGCTGCCTTTCTATTACTCTGGCCAAGCTGCACTCTCAGTCACCTCCACCAACCATAGCGGGCGAACCGCGGTGTCACCAACTCCAGCCTCCAGCTTACTGCATGGGTCTCCCACTTCTTGTGGTCTAAGCTGGGCTCAGCTTAGATTCTGACTGTATGAGAGCAAATCTTAGGACAACCAATCAGAGTGTGAAAATAAAGTCCAATCAAAATAGACCTAGGGGTTTTCCTCTCATCCAATCATAACATGTAGTCCAGGAACCTCATTTGCATAACCCCAGTATATAAAGCACGCAGAGGGGTAGTCGGTCCATTCCAGGCTTTTACATGGCTGGGTGAGGTGCTGCTCCATGCCAGAGTTAGAGGACCAGGAAAAGCGGGGAGTCCCTTGCTGCAGCTGGAGGCTGGAGCTTGTGGTACCACAGCTCGCCTCGCTGTGGTTCGTGGTGGCAACAGAGACTGCAACTAGGCTGAAACGGTAAGGGGAAGTAAATAGCTTTGGGGTAGATAGAGGGGTAAAGAGGGTCATTAGCAGCAAAGGGAAAAGAGGATAGTGAGCAGGAGAAGGCGTTGCAAAAGACGGTGGGGAAAAAGTTTTTGGGTAGATGGACGGGGGAAAGAGGGTGGCAAGTGGGAGAAGGAGAGAGAGGGTGGTTGGGGGGGGGGAATGGGGGCCGATAGGAAGGAGAGAAAGTTTGCAAAAAGATGGTGGGGAGGAACACGGTGGGGAGAACAGAAAGACCAGTGGGGAAAGAAAATATGGTGTGTAAAAGATTTTGGGTAGATGGAGGGGGAAAAGAGGGTGGCAAGTGGGAGGAGGAAAGAGATGGTGCAGAGAGGGAGCGGGAAGAGAGAGAAGGTTTTGTGAAAAGATGGTGGGCACAATATGGTGGGAAAAATTTTCTTTCGGTAGATGGAGGAAACAGATGGTGGTGTTCAGGAGAAGGAAAAAGGGTGCCAAGTAGGAGGGAGAGAACGTTTTGCAGAAACATGGTGGGCAGAGATTTTTTGGGTAGATGGAGGAGGCAAAGAGGGTGGCAAGCGGGAGGGTGGAAGGAGGATTGGGAAAACGACGATGGAAAAATAGTATGGGATAGAGGGAGGGCGACAGGAAAGTGGCATGTAGGAGGAGGGGCAGGAGTGGGGAAAAGAGGGTGGTGAGGAGGCAGGAGCGAGAGAAGGCTTTGCAAAGAGCTGGTGAGGAGGAAAGATGGTGAGGAAGAAAGGTTTTGGATAGATGGAGGGGAAAAAGAGGGTGGTAAGCAGGAGGGGCAAAAGAAGGTGGCGAGCGGGAGGGCGACAAGATTTTGCCAGAAAACTGTGAGGAAAAGACAGTAAGGAGAGAAGAGTTTTTCAGTATATGAAGGGAGAAAAGAGGGTGGTAAGCAGAAGGAAAAAGAGGGTGGCAAGCGGGAGGGGGACAAGGTTTTGTGAAAAGACGGTGGGCAGAAAAGACGGTGGGTAAAAAGTGTTGGGTAGATGAAGGGGGAAAAGAGGGTGGCAAGTGGGAGGGAAAAAAGAGGGTGGCAAGCAGGAGCGGGGAAAGAGGGTTGGGAAAAAGACAATGGGGAAAATAGTTTTGGGGTAGATGGAGGGCAAAAGAAGGATGGTAAGGATAGAGGAAAGAAGAGGGCGAGTGGGAAGGGGGAGGGCTTTGTGAAAAGAGGGTGGGGACATTTTGGGGGTAGATGGGGGTTTGAAAAAGGTGGTGAGCAGGAGTGGGGAATAGGCCTTGCGAAAAGACGGTGGGGAATGTTTTTGGGTAGATGGAGAAGGAAAAGAGGATGGCAAGGAAGAGGGGGAAAAAGACAATGGGGAAAACAGTGTTTGGATAGACGGAGGTTGGAAAAGAGGGCGGTGAGCAGCAGGAGTGGGGAGAAGGCTTTGGAAAAAGACAGGAAACGTTTTTGGGTAGATGGAGGAGCAAAAGAGGGATGAGAGCAGGAGGGAGAAGCAGAGGGGGAAAATGGTAGGGAAAAGTTTTTGGGTAGAAGGATGGTGGAAACGGTGGTGAGCAGGAGAGTAGAAAAGGCTTTGCAAAATGATGGTGAGGAAAAATGGTGGGGAGAAAAGTTCTGGGGTAGATGGAGGAAGAAAAAGGGTGACGAGAGGGAGGGGACCAAAGGCGGTCGAGAAAAGAAGGTAGAAGACAAAGTTTTTCGGTAGATCTTTCTCTTAATTTTAAATCAGATTATTTGTATTTTTGCTTTGAGTAGTTTAAGTTCTTTATATATTTTGTTTGTTAACTCCTTGCCTGATGCATAATTTGCAAATAGTTTCTTCCATTCTCTGGATTGTTTCTTCATTGTACTGATTGCTTCCTCTATGTTGCAGAAGTTTTTAAGCCTAATGAAATTGAATTGTGTCTATGTTTGCTTTTTGTTGCTTGTGCATTTGATGTCTATTTGAAAATCCTTTGTCCTAACCAATTTCATGAAGTATTTTCGTATGTTTTCTTCTCTAGTAATTTCATAGTTTCAGGTCCTACTTTTAAATCTTTATTTTGGGTTGATTTTTGTATAGGGTAAGATAACGGTCTAGATTTATTCTTGTATATATGATTGTTGGGTTTTCCTAGCACAGTTTATTGAAGAGAATGTCCTTCCTGAATATGTGTTTTTGGTGCCTTTGTTAAAAGAGTTTCCTTTAAAAGCGTAGATTTATTTCTGAGTTCTCCATTCTGTTTCATTTGTCTATGTATGTCTGTCATTCGTCTATGTATGTCTCTGTCTCTCTCCCTTGCCTCTTTTTTTTTTTTTTTTTTTTTTTTTTTTTTGCCACTACCATGCTGTTTTGGTTACTAGATTTGTACTATATTTTGAAATCAGATAGTGTGATGCCTCCAATTTTCTTCTTTTTATTCAAGATTCTTTTGCCTATCTGAGGTATTTTGCATTTCCATGTGAATTTTAGGAGGTTTTTTGTTTTGTTTTTTTTTTTTGAGATGGAGTCTTGCTCTGCCGCCAAGGCTGGATTGCACTTGGCTCCCTGTAACCGCTGCCTCCCGAGTTCAAGCGATTCTCCTGCCTCAGCTTCCTGAGGAGCTGGCATTTCAGGCGTGCACCACCACGCCCGACTAATTTTTGTGTACTTAGTAGAGACGGGGTTTCACTGTGTTGGTCAGGCTGGTCTCGATCTCCTGACCTCGTGATCCATGCACCTCAGCCTCCCAAAATGCTGAGATTGCAGGAGTGAGCACCGTGCCCTGCCATTTTTTCCCTCTATTTCTATGAAGAATGTATTTTTTAATTTAATATGGATTATGTATGGTGACAGATATTTTAACAATATTCTAGTGCTTGGACACGGGATAGCTTTACATTTACTTGTGTCTGCTTTAATATCTTTCATCTATGTTTTACAGTTTTAATCTTTAGCCTTTTTGGTTAAGTTTATCTCTAGGTATCTTTTTTTTGGGGGGGTATGTTGGGTAACTACTGTAATGAAATAGCTTTCTTGATTTATTTGTTAGGTGTTTAAATATTGGTACATGGGTGTGCTACTCATTTTTATATGTTGATATTCTATCTTGCAACTTTACAAAATTTATTATTTCTAGTAGTTTTTTTGTGGAATCTTTAGGGTTCTCCATATATATATATGATCGTGCCACCTGCAAACAGAGACAATTTAACTTCCTCTTATTTCCAATTTAGCTGTCTTTTCTTGCATTCGCCTATCAAATTCCTCTAGCTAGGACTTCCAGTATTATGATGAATAAAAGTGGTAAAAGTGGCCACACTTGTTCCAGATCTTAGAGGAAGAGCTTTTAATTTTTCCCATTGATTATGATGGTAGCTGTGGGTTTGTCATATATGGATTTTATTGTGCTAAGTTCGTCCTGTACTCATTTTGTTGAATTTTTATCATGAAGCAATGTTGAATTTTTTTTTAGCATGTACTGAAATGATTATGTGATTGTTGTTGATTTGCTAAATGTGATGTCGTACATTATTTGTGTTTATTGAATCATCCTCATATTCCTCTGATGAATCCCACTTGATCACGGCAGATGATCTTTTTATTGTGTTGTTAAATGCAATTTTCAAGTATTTTGTTGAGGGTTTCTGTGTTCATTATGGATACTTGCCTGTGGTTTTCTTTGTGTTGTGTTTTGGTTGGGTTTTTGTACCAGGGTAATGCTGGCCTCGCAGAACAAGTTTGGAAGTATTCCTTTCTCTTAATTTCTTGGAGACTATTTTGAGTAAAATTGGTGTTAGCTCTTTTAAAAATGTTTAGTAGAATTCAGCAATGAAACCATAATTCTTGTGTTTTTGCTTTGACGGGAGACTTTTTATTACTGCTTTAATTGCATTGCTCATTGTTCTGTTGAGGTTTTTTATTTCTCTATCAATCTATCTTGGGAACTTATGTGTCCAGAAATCTATTAATTTCATCTAGATTTTTCAATTTCTTTGTATATAGATGTTTTTAGTAACCTTGTGTGATCCTTTGTGTTTGTGTTATCAATTGTCCTTACCTCTATGATTTTATTTATTTATTTATTTGAGATGGAGTCTTGCTCCATCACCCAGGCTGGAGTGCAATGGCACCATCTCGACACTGCAACTTTTGCCTCCCAGGTTCAAGCCTTTCTCCTGCCTCAGCCTCCCCAGTAGCTGGATTACAGGTGCCCGCCGTCATGCCCGGCTAATTTTTTTTTTGTATTTTTAGTAGAGAGTTTCACCATGTTGGCCATGCTCATTTCGAACTCCTGACCTCAAGTGTTCCACCTGCCCTGACTTCTCAAAGTGCTAGGATCCCAGGTGTGAGCCACCATGCCCAGCCTCATCTATGATTTTATTTCAGTTTTCTCTTTTCCTTAGTCTAGTTAAAGCTTGTCAATTTTGATTTTTTTCAAAAACCCCAGATCTTTGTTCCATTTACTTTTTGTATTTTTTAGTTTCTATTTTTAATTTTTTTCTCTAATCTTTGTGATTTATTTCTACTAATTTTGACATTTGATTTTTCTTGTTTTTCTCATTGCTGGAGGTGTACTGTCAGGTTGGCTATTTGAGTTCTTTCTGCTTTCCTGATGTAGGCCTTTATAGCTATGCACTATTCCTCTTTAACAACTGCTTTTTCTGCATCCCACAGGTTTTGTTACGTTGTTTCTATTTGTTTCAATGAATTTTTTATTTTTTTATTTTTTTTTCATTTATGTATTGGTTGTCCATGAGCATGTATTTTAATTTCCATATATTTGTACAGTTTTTAAAGTTCTTCCTGTACTTCTAGTACTTCTAGTACTATTAGACTGTGGTCAGAAAAGATGCTTGATATGAATTCAGTGTTAAAAATGTGTTGTGACTTGTTTTTTGGCCTAACACATAGTCTGTCCTGGAGAATAATCTATGTGCTGTTGAGTAGAATGTGCATGGTGTAGTTGCGGAGTGGAAAGCTGTGTAAATGTGTGTTGTCCATTCAGTATAGATTACAGTTTAACTGATGATTTTTTGTCATCTGCATGAATTGTCCATTGATGATAGTGGGGTGTTGATGATAGTGGAGTGTTGAGGTATTCTATTATTGTATTGTAGCCCATCTGTCCTTTAAGCTCTGTTAATATCTGCTTCTGTATTTAGATGCTTCAGTGTTGGTTGCATATGCACTTATAATTGTTATACTGTTGTGTTGATTTCTTTCTCAATATGTAATTATCTTTCTATTTTTTTCTTTTTTTGACTTAAAGCCTACTTTATCTAATATAAGTATAGCGACTCCTTTTTTTGTTTTGTTTTGTTTCCATTTGTATGGGATAGCTTTTATCATCCCTTTACTTTCCTCTGCATATGTTTTATAGGTGGATGAGTTTCTTGTAAGCAGTGTATAGTTGGATCTTGTCTTTTAATCCATTCAGCCATTCTGTCTTAATTGGCAAATTTAATTCATTTATATTCAAAGGTATTACTAACAGATAAAAACATACTACTGCCATTGTTACTTGTTATCTGGCTGTTTTGCTACTCTCTTTTCTTTTGTTCTTTCTTCCTTCCTTCCTCTTTCTCTTCTCTCTCTCCTTCTTTCTTTCTTCCTTTCTTTTCCTTCCTCCTTCCCTTCCTTCCTGTCTTTATTTGTAGTGAGGTAATTTTCTTTGGTAGTGTGTTTTAATTCATTGCTTTTAGGATGTATATTATTTTTAGGGTGTCTATTACTGAATTTCTTTTCTGCTTACCATGAGGCTTAAGAACATCATTGTAACAAGTTATTTTAAACTGAAGAAAACTTAACTTTGATTTCAAAGAACAAAAAACAGAGAAACAAAAAAACTACAAACATTTACCCTGTAACTGTATCCCCCCAACCCCCGCCCAACACATATACATTTGGACATTTGGACGTCTTTCAATGTCTTTTTATATTGCCTATCTCTTTTTAAAATGTTGGGTTATTATTATTTTAATACTTTTGTATTTGAGCCTTCATATGAAAGATATAGTTGCTTTTTCACCACAACTACAGCATTATTCTAAATTTATCTATATACTTAACTTTCATTGAGATTTATACCTTCAGCTAATTTCCTGTTACATGTTAGCATTATTTTCTTTCAGACTGAAGAACTCCCTTTAGGACTTCTTTTAAAACAGGTTTGGTAGTGATGCATTTCCTCAGCTTTTATTTGTCTAGGAAAGTATTTATCTCTCCTTCATTTTGGAAGTATCTCTATGTTGGGTGTGGTTTTTTCCATTGGTGGTGTTTTTCTGAAGCACTCTGAATATGTCATCCCACTTCCTCCATGGGAGGGAGACCCTCAGCCTCTTTAATTTTTGCTGAGAACTCTGCTTCCTGATATATAGAAGGTCCTCTGTATGTTGTTTGACTTCACTTATCTGGCTGTTTATAGTAGCCTCTCTGTCCTTGACATTTGGAGTTGGATTATTATATGCCTTGACTAGTCTCATTTGGCTCGAATCTACTTGATTATCTTGGTTTTCATGTACCTGGATACTTATGTCTTATGTCTTTTCCTTGAACTCTAGAGTTTTCTGTTATGATCAGTTTGAATAAGCTTTGTGCTCTTTCTCTGCTTTCTTTCTGTCTTTTTTTTTTTTTTTTTTTTTTGAGACAGAGTGCAGTGGTGTGATCTTGGCTCACTGCAACCTCTGCTTCCCAGGTTCAAGTGATGCTCCAGCCTCAACCTTCTGAATAGCTGTGATTACAAGTGCCTGCCACCATGCCTGGCTATATTCTTTTGTATTTTTAGTAGAGACAGGGTTGGCCAGGCTTGTTTCAAACTCCTGACCTCAAGTGATCCACCTGCCTCAGCCTCCCCAAGTGCTGGGATTACAGGCAGGAGCCACCACACCTGGCCTCTTTCTCTGCTTTCTCTCAAAGATCAGTGACTCTTACATTTGGTCTTCTGATGCTATCCCATAGATGTCCTAAGCCTTCTTTGTTCTTTTTATTCTCTTCTTTTACCTCCTATTGTGGATTTCAAATGGACTGTGAGCTCACTGATTCTTTTTTCTGTTTGATCAGTTCTGCTGTTGAGGCCTTTTCATGCATTTTTCAGTTCATCCATTGTATTTTTCAGCTTTGAGGTTTCTGTGGCCTTTTTAAATTACTTCTATCTCTTTGTTAAATTTCTTTGATAAACTTCTGAATTACTTCTCTGTATTTGAATTTCATTGAATTTCCTCAAAAGAGCCATTTATTACTTACCTGTCTGGAGAGTCGCCACATCTTTATTTTCTATTTTTTATTTTTAATTTATTTTTTATTTTAAGTTCTAGGGTACATGTGCACAACGTGCAGGTTTGTTATATATGTATACATGTGCCATGTTGGTGTGCTGCACCCATTAACTCATCATTTACATTAGGTATATCTCCTAATGCTATCCCTCCTCCCTCCCCTCTCCCCACAATAGGACCCAGTGTGTGATGTTCCCCTTCCTGTGTCCAAGTGATCTCATTGTTCAATTCCCACCTATGAGTGAGAACATGCAGTATTTGGTTTTCTGTTCTTGCAATAGTTTGCTGAGAATGATGGTTTCCAGCTGCATCCATGTCCCTACAAAGGACACAAACTCATCCTTTTTTATGGCTTCATAG
This sequence comes from Chlorocebus sabaeus, assembly GCF_047675955.1. Classification (NCBI taxonomy): domain Eukaryota; kingdom Metazoa; phylum Chordata; class Mammalia; order Primates; family Cercopithecidae; genus Chlorocebus; species Chlorocebus sabaeus. Next base: position 21,980,949 of record NC_132919.1, on the reverse strand, counting down.
TATTCCATGGTGTATATGTGCCACATTTTCTTAATCCAGTCTGTCACTGATGGACATTAGGGTTGATTCCAAGTCTTTGCTATTGTGAATAGTGCCACAATAAACATATGTGTGCATGTGTCTTTATAGCAGCATGACGTCTAATCCTTTGGGTATATACCCAGTAATGGGATGGCTGGGTCAAATGGTATTTCTAGTTCTAGATCCTTGATGAATTGCCACACTGTTTTCCACAATGGTTGAACTAGTTTACAATCCCACCAACAGTGTAAAAGTGTTCCTATTTCTCCACATCCTCTCCAGCACCTGTTGTTTCCTGATTTTTTAATGATTGCCATTCTAACTGGTGTGAGATGGTATCTCATTGTGGTTTTGATTTGCATTTCTCTGATGGCCAGTGATGATGAGCATTTTTTCATGTGTCTGTTGGCTGCATAAATGCAATGTCTTGTTTTGAGAAGTGTCTGTTCATATCCTTTGCCCACTTTTTGATGGGGTTGTTTGTTTTTTTCTTGTAAATTTGATTGAGTTCTTTGTAGGTTCTGGATATTAGCCCTTTGTCAGATGAGTAGATTGTAAAAATGTTCTCCCATTCTGTAGTTGCCTGTTCACTCTGATGGTAGTTTCTTTTGCTGTGCAGAAGCTCTTTAGTTTAATGAGATCCCATTTGTCAATTTTGGCTTTTGTTGCCATTGCTTTTGGTGTTTTAGACATGAAGTCCTTGCCCATGCCTATGTCCCGAATGGTATTACCTAGGTTTTCTTCTAGGGTTTTTATGGTTTTAGGTCTAACATTTAAGTCTCTAATCCATCTTGAATTAATTTTCGTACAAAGAGTAAGGAAAGGATCCAATTTCAGCTTTCTACTTATGGCTAGCCAATTTTCCCAGCACCATTTGTTAAATAGGGAATCCTTTCCCCGTTTCTTGTTTTTGTTATGTTTGTCAAAGACCAGATGGCTGTAGATGTGTGGTATTATTTCTGAGGGCTCTGTTCTGTTCCATTGGTCTATATCTCTATTTTGATACCAGTACCATGCTGTTTTGGTTACTGTAGCCTTGAAGTATAGTTTGAAGTTAGGTAGCATTATTATTATTGTTATTATTTTTGGTGAGATGTAGTCTCACTCTGTCACCCAGGCTAGAGTGCAGTGGTGCAATCTTGGCTCACTGAAACCTCTGCCTCCTAGGTTCAAGAAATTCTCCTGTCTCAGCTTCCTGAGTATCTGGGACTACAGGCATCTGCCACCACACCCAGCTAATTTTTCTATTTTTAGTAGAGACAGGCTTTCACCTTGTTGGTCAGGCTGGTCTTAAACTGCTGACCTCAGGTGACCTACCCACCTTGGCCTCCCAAAGTTCTGGGATTACAAATGTGAGCTACTGTGCCCGGCCGAGTCTCACATCTTTAGCTCTCCTGGGTTAGTCACTGGTGACTTATTTATTGTTTGATGAAGTCATATTTCCTTGAATGTTCTTAATGCTTTTGGGTGTATGTTCATGCCTGGGAATTGAATAAGTGGGTATTTATTCCAGTCTTTGCAGTCTGTTCTTGTTTGTACTTGTCCTTCTTCAGACAGTCTTCCAGAAATTCTAAGGGTATTGACTGTTGGGTTCCCCAAGCCTGTAATCACTGCAGCTGTTACATCACCAGAGCACACCTCAAGCTCAGGTTCACTGTGACTTTTGCAGACTGAGGTCCCTGGTGGCCCTAACGGACTTGCAGAAGACAATGGAGGAGTTCCCTGGGTTCCCAAGCAAAGCTCTTCATTCTCATCCCTCTTCTTCCCTTTGGAGGGAATCTGGGCACTGAGTTTTGTGGATCTTGGAGAAGTGTGATTTGGGCCCTCCTATGGCCACTGCAGCTGGCACCACACACCCAAAGCCCATAGCTTCCCAGACCAGAGGGGCACTGGGGCTTATCTGAGTCCTGTGGCCACTATATTGCCTGACTGCTGCTGACTTATTTAGGTTTCTAGGCCATGTTAGTCTGCTGGTGGTGAAGCTGGCCAGGGTTTGGGTCCATCCCGCCAAGGTGGTAGAATCCCGTCTCCCAATCCCTTCTCCCTGCAGGGAGGTCTGTAGGTGTGTGGGAGCTCCTGCCTGGGATCAGGGCCACGGTGCTCTGCCTGATGCTGTGTCCACTGTGGTAGGGCTGATAACTGGGTTCTCCTCTTTCTTGCATAGAGAAGGAATTCTCTCTGCACTGTACTGCCTGGAGTTGGAATTGGAGTAACACAGGTAGCCCGGTGGCCACTGCAGCTGATGTCACATACGAAGCCCACAGCCTCCCAGAACAGCACATCATTGGTTGTTGGGGCTCACCCAAGGACCACAGTGAGTCTGGCCTGCCTGGTACTGAAATTTATTTGGGGCCTGAGGCCACTTGAATCAGTTGTTGGTGAAGCAAGTCAGGACTCAGGTTTGTCCCACCAGGGCAGTGGATTCCCTTCTAGACCAGGTCATGTCTCAATGCTTTGTCTGTGAGCACTGGCTTGTAATCAAAGGCCATGTGGTTCTGCCCTGTGCTGTGTTTTACTGTAGCAGAGCTGGCACTGGGCTCCAAGGCAAAGTCACATGGACCGTTCGTTCTCCCTCCTGCAAGAGGTGAACACATTCTCTGCACTGCACTGCCTGGCATTGACGGAGGGGCAATGCAGGCACTGCAAGACTGTCTTTTCACCTTCTTTAATGTGTCTTCTCTTGTTTTTAAGCTAAAACCAGGTTCAGTGATCTGTCACCTGATTTCTTTAGCTCTTGTGAAGGTATTCTCTTGCTTGATTGTTGGATGGTTGCTCCATTTAATATTCTTGCAGAGATGCAATCACTGAGATTCTATCCTCCATCTTGCTCCACTTCTTCTCATTTATTTAGTTCTTCCATTTATTTCAACAGTATTTTGCAGGTTTCAGAGTATGAGTTTTGAACTGGTCTTAATTTCCAAATTTATTACTTGTTTTGTTTCTATTACAAATGGGATTATTTCTTTAATATCATTTTAAGGCAGTTCATTGACAGTATATAGAAATAAAATTAATTTTTAGTATTTCATTTATATCTGGAAAGCATGCCAAATTTATTATTTTAATACTGTTTCACCGAGTTTCTTAGACTTACATATAAATAGGAGAACATGCCATCTGTAAATATAAATAATTTTACTTTCTTTTCAGTCAGGATGTTTTCAATTTTCTATTCTTTACTAGCTACACCTCGCTGGAATCCGCAGTATAATGTTGAGTAGAATTTGCAAGAGTGGACTTTCTTGTAACTAATCCTACCTGGAAAGGATTCACCCTTTTGTTGCTGAGTGTTAATGATAGCTGTGGGTTTTATAGATAATGACCACTAGTTTCAGGAAGTTATCTTCTTTTCCGTAATGGGAGTGTTTTCATGATGAAAACGTGTAATATTTTGTCAAATGCTTTCTGTCTATTGAGATGCGCATATATTTTTGTCTTTTACTGTATTAACATGGTATTTGCAGTCATTGATTTTCCAAATATTAAATCAGTGGTGCATTCCTGGGGTCAATCACATCTGCACATAGTGTGTAATCTATTTTATATATGTTGTTGGATTCAGCTTGCCAGTATTTTGTTGAAGATTTCTGATTTTAGAAAACTAAGATACTAGTTTATATTGATTTGTGATTTAGTGTTGGTGTCAGAGTAATCCTGGCTTGGTAAAATGAATTGGGAAGTGCTCTCTCCCCTTTTATTTTCTGCAAGAGTGAGTGAACAATTGATATTAATTTCTCAGAGTGTTCGATTCATCAGGGAAGCTACCTGAGATGAGATATTTATTGTAAGGTTTTAAAATTACAATACAATGTTTTAACCTTCCGTAGATCTATTTATATTTTTTATTTCTCCTTTACGCTATTTTAATTTTTATCTTTCTAGGACTTCATCTGTTGTATCTAGGCTATGTTACTTTTTTGGCATAAGATTTTCATTGCATTGTCTTTTAATCTTTTTTTTTTTTAATTTTGTAATACTGGCAGTGTTGTTATTCTCTTTTATTGCTGAATTTAGTAATTTGAGTCTCTTATCTTTTTTTCTTGCTTAGCCTAAGTAAACATTTGCCATTTGCCAATTTTGTTATCTTTCCAAACATTTAATTTTGGTTTATTGATTTTCTCTGTTTTGTATTCCCTATCTTTTTTTTTTTTTTTTTTTTTTTGAGACTGAGACTGGCTCTGTCACCAGGCTGGAGTGCAGTGGCACGATCTCGGCTCACTGACACCTCTGACTCCCTGATTCAAGCGATTCTCCTACCTCAGTCTCCCTAGTAGCTAGGATTACAGGCGCACGCAACTAGGCCTAGATAATTTTTATATTTTTAGTAGCGACAGGGTTTCACTATGTAGGCGAGGCTGGTCTCAAACTCCTGAACTCAAGTGATCTGCCTGCCTCGGCCTCCCAAAGTGCTGGTATTAACAGGCATGAGCCACACTGCCTAGCCAGCCTAACTCTTATAAAATATTTGTCTTTAGGAATGTCATATTTGGTTAATTAAAATTTAAGATTTTGGAGCATCAAGTGTTCTCTTATATGAAAATAAAAGCATAAATTGGGAAATAATGGGTTCCCCAATTTTTTTTTTTTTTTTTTTTTTTGCGGAAGGGGAACAAAACAAGCATCCAAGTACATACAGGTTTTGCTCCCCAGATCATTGAGCCAACTTGGCCAAAATAAGTAACCCCTCGTTCCTTGTCTCAAGAAGGTCTTGCCTTGCTTTGAGGTGTTAAAATGAATTCACTGAATATACTTACTTTTAAGTATATCAGTTTACTTCGTGTCCCATTTTCAACCAGTTACAGTACTTGGAATAGTTAGTAGAATCAAATTCCATCATGCACAGGTAAATAAGTAAATTCTGTCATTTAATATATCATTATGTATATATATTTATGTATATTTACCTATCTATATTTTACTTGTAATTCAATGAAGACAGGGTTTTGTATGTATGCTCTGTGTAAAATATACTGTCTGTATTCTCATGATAGTAAAGATTAGATTGAATAATGGAAGGTATTTGAATTTTACATATATCTTTCATTTAGTAGCAGAAATAAAATCTTAGCCCTTGATTTCATAAATTCCTCCCTTTAAATTAAGATGGTACTTAGCAGAAACAAAATTTATCTCAATGAGATGATAATTCACTAGTTTACCTCTGATGAGCATCAGCTAGTGTTTAATCTATTATGAAATTACATAGCATCAAAATAAAATAGGATACAATTAGTTAAAACACATAAATTATCTTATTGATTAATTTAGACATCAGAAGTTTACATTATAAGATCGAGGTATATTTTGGTTTTTGTTTTGTTTTTAGGATACTAGCATATATTACCAAATGTGAACCATAGTAAAAGTTGTTCAGTAACAGCTACCCTTCCATTTTCAAAAAACCTGAATTTATGTGTCAGGTTGAAAAGCTTTTGGATGAGTGGTTGATGTTTCTGTATGTATCCAAGTGTTTGAATATCATGTAGACAGCCCAAGAAAATATGCACATATGTAAGCTACTGCGTAGAATGGTAAAGAACACATTCCTAAAGATTAGAGTAAGATCCATTCACATAATGTTTCAAATAGGTCTCTAGTATCTCAAATGCACTATTCACCCACTATTTTCAAACATCATATCAGGGCCAGGCATTGTGGCTCATGCCTGTAGTCTCAGCACTTTGGGAATTGACATGGGTAAATCACTTGAGGCCAGGAGTTCCAGACCAGCCTGGCCAACATGGAAAAACCCTGTCTTGACTAGAAATACAAAAAAAAAAAAAAAAACCCAAAAAAATAGCTAGGCATGGTGGCATATCCCTGTAATCCCAGTTACTTGGGAGGTTGAGGCACCAGAATCATTTGAGCCTGGGAGCCAGGTGTTGCAGTGAGTTGAGATCATGCTGCCGACTCTAGCCTGGGCAATAGAGTGAGACTGTCTCAAAAAAACAAAACCAAAAACATTGTATCATGGTATATGATTAATCTGAATTCAAAATATTTTAACATAAACTAGATGAAAATTATTATACAAAATTTTGCTTGGTAGCTATTTGTTTTGAATATGCCAGCAATTCAAATCTTGCTGAGCATATTTGCACTGTAAATATTGTTTTGATTATTGGTTACATTCAAATTCTCATTTTGAAAGCAACCTGTATAAAATTATTATTAAAATTGTATGTAGCTTGAAATAATATGTTGAATATAATTACCATGTGATACATTAATATTTAATAATTAAAAGCACCTTACAAGGCTTGTACCTAATCTTAATATTACTTAACTTTAGAAATATAGAATAAATGATAATACGGGAGACAAAAGACTGTGAAGAGTGACATATTGTATATCTCTATTGTTTTTATTAAACTTTTTTTCCCCACTGCACTTATAACTAAATTTGTCATGGATCATTATTTTAGTAATTCCTTTTTTTTTTTTTTTTTTTTTGAGGCAGAGTCTCGCTCTGATGCCCAGGCTGGAGTGCAGTGGCACCATCTTGGCTTGCTGCAAGCTCTACCTCCCTGTTTCATGCCATTCTCCTGCCTCAGTCTCCCAAGTAGCTGGGACTCAGGCGCCTGCCACCACACTCAGCTAATTTTTTGTATTTTCAGTAGAGACGGGGTTGCACCGTGTTAGCCAGGATGGTCTCCATCTCCTGACCTCATGATCCCCCTGTCTCGGCCTCCCAAAATACTGGGATTATAGGCATGAGCCACCATACCTGGCCCCTTATTTTAGTAATTCTTATTGTAATCTTACTGTACGTACATTTTCTACCATTTTAGTAAGTTAAATAAAATACGTGATCAAAGGCAAAAATATATGCAAGAATAATAAAGAAAATTTAAGTTACAAAAGCTACATTTACTGAATCCCTTGATTATAGTTTATAGCTGAAGTATACAAATTATTTTAAAAGTCTTCTCCCTTTGTAAGTAATTACACATGTAAAATATCTCCCTCATTCAGTAGATTTCATATATCTTTCAGAAATGTTATTAAATATAAAATGTTCTGCTGAGGCAGGAGAATGGCGTGAACCCAGGAGGCGGAGCTTGCAGTGAGCTGAGATCCGGCCACTGCACTCCAGCCCGGGCGATAGAGCGAGACTCCGTCTCAAAAAAAAAAAAAAAAAAAAAAAGGTTCTGAATCCTAAATTGCATTTGAAATTATTCATTATTGGTTATATTATATAAGCAAGTACATTTAATGACTACATACTGTAAACTTTCTTTGCCATGTGGCACAAATAGTTGATGTACCTTTTCTTTCTCTGTGTATCTGTCTTCTATGTCCTAGTCTATTTCAGTTTTCTTACAAGTAGTGGTTATTTTCATTGAACTACCAAAAAGTTATAAGGCAACCACACTCAAAAACGTGTTAGTAACATGTAGTATAAAGCTTTTCTTTATTTCTAAATGTATATTCCAAATTGTTAAATAATTTTATTATGTAGACTTGATGTCTGAAAATATCTTAAAATAGAGAAGTTCACAATATTAAATGCTGCATCTTTCTTCATATAATGACAAAAGTCTTTGGTTCTTTTCTCATGGATAAGTTTTGCTTTAAGATTAATAAGGGCAGAAGTTTACATAAGCGGAGAGCATGTATGTATAACTCCTCTGTGGAAAACTTATTTTGTTATTAGAGTTGTTGGGAACATCTTCTGAGAATATTTAGGCTATATATCATGTTGCAAATGTATTTTCATCATGGCTATAACCGGCAGGGCAAGCAGATGTTTGTAGCTATCTCATGGTAAGCACATCTCCAGGAATAAAGAAGGGCCTGAAGGAGAGGGAGGCAGGTGGCACAGTAATCACATCATGAACACAGATGCAGTGGCTCCTGGGAAAGAGCCATTACGACACATGTATTATTTGTTTGTGTCTCATATGTAATCCAATTTCAAGGAAATATCAAAGTGTCGGGGAGAGGAGAAGATATGAATCACTAGCATAAAATCTAAAGAAGTGTAGGCATCCGGGAGTTGCCTGATGTCTTCTGAGGTCGTTCACCCAGCTTAACAGTACAGGTTGCTAATGCAGATAATTAAATTCATAGCTGCAGATGTAGCGAAAATAAGATGTGGAAATAGGCTCCTTCTGAAGTATTACTCAGATCTCATCCTTTTCTTCCAGATGCCGTCCTCATCAGTATACTCAAGGCATCTGATGGCATTGATGAGCAACTGAAAAATCATTTAACTAGTTACCAGGTTCCTCATCCTTAGTTAAACATGTAGAGTCACAAAATCATATATCAAAACAGGCTCTTTTTAAATAGAGTATGGCCTTCTATCCACTGTCTGTCCTCTTACTCTTTCCAGAGTAGCAAGGTGTCCTTATAGCATACATTTAGCATAATATTAGACATGTTCCATTACAAAATAAAATGGAGACAGAATAAGCCAGTACTGAACTCTTTAGGGAATCTAGCAAAGTCTCTTTAAAAACTTCTCTAGAAAATGGATTTATTTTAGTGTATTTATTTGCTTTTGCATTTGCCTCATTTTTCTGCATGCCTAGCATTAAAATTACATTATTGCGTATTATATTTACCAGTGATGTTTAGTGCTTTCTTCCCTAATGAACCAACATAACCATCATTCTGCTATGATTTTATGTTATGAAATATGTCTATGTCCAGCTATTCTCAGGTTTCATTTTTGCCTCTAAATCCTCCAGGTCCTGTTGTTTTGGGCAATATAATGGATGTAACTTCTTTCTATGCCTTGAAATTTTCAGTAAGGAAATAAACTGGTTACCAAAAACACCTCTTTGTTAAAATTAGAATCAAACTTTTTAAAGAAGAGATGTACCTGGCTTTCTTGCCTAAATATTCAAAAGTTAATAAGATTTTTTTCATAGTATAATATGGTTTAAAAATTTAAATGTAATTGTATGTAGTTTTGTTGAATACTTGTGTGGTGTAATACATTTATTTTTGTTAATATTATTTTTTAAATTTAAGTATAAATTGTTGTGAAGTTTATATGATATTTTTACTATTATATTACTTTGGGTTCTCTTATTTAAAGTCATAACCAGTTACCCTATTATTCAATTTTTGTGCTGTGCATTTAATATTTTCATTGATTTGTTTTTTCTATTTTCAGCTAGTATGTATTGCATTATATTTAAAACTACCACAACAGGCAGGAAAAGGGGAGTTGTTACTCAATGGCTATAGAGTTGCAGTTTTGTGAGATGGAAAATTTCTGCAGATTTGTTGCACAGCAATGTGAATATAGTTAGCACTTAGGCTATCTATACTTAAAATAATTAAGGTAAATTTTATATATTTTTGCTTTAAGTTAAAAAATACTACAAGTTTGAATTATAAGTAATTACTTATTATTTTGTATGATATTAAGTGTGTTCGCATCAATAAAAAAAGCCTAATATACCAATAAGAGAGAATTAATTGGGCTGGGCACGGTGGCTCACGCCTGTAATCCCAGCTCCTTGGGAGGTCGAGGCAAGTGGATCACCTGAGGTCAAGAGTTCAAGACCAGCCTGGGCAACATGATGAAACCCAGTCTCTACTAAAAATACAAAAATAAACTGGGTGCAGTGGCACGTGTCTGTAATCCCAGCTACTCGGGAGGCTGAGGCAGGAGAGTCACTTGAGCCCAGGAGGCAGAGGTTGCAGTGAGCCGAGATGGTGCACTCCAGCCTGGGCAACAGAGTGAGACTCCATTTCAAAAAAATAAATAAATGCATAATCTGTCCATTACAATGTTTTTGAGATGTGGAAAAAGGTGGCATGACTAGAGACCTTAATAGGTATGTTTTTTGTAAGCTCTGTGGTCATACTAATTATGTTGTAAGTAGTTATTCAAAGAATAAAAAATGCTAATTTTACATTCACATTATAGAAAGTATGAGTAGCAGAAAGCTATTTAATCTCAAAGATAAAATTGTTATGTAACATAATAAATCATGCAACCAAGAAATTAGAACATTATTCATTTATTTGTCCAAATGTTATTTGAGAATCCATAAGGCACATAATTTAAGAAATAGCTGACGGGAAGTGGTGGCTCACACCTGTAATCCCAGCACTTTGGGAGGCCGAGGCGGGTGGATCACCAGGTCAGAAGATCAAGACCATCGTGGCTAACACAGTGAAACCGTCTCTACTAAAAATACAAAAACTTAGTCGGGCGTGGTGGTGGGTGCCTGTAGTCCCAGCTACTCAGGAGGCTGAGGCAGGAGAATGGCGTGAACCTGGGAGGCAGAGCTTGCAGTGAGCCGAGATCACACCACTGCACTCCAGCCTGGGTGGAAGAGCAAGACTCCCTCTCAACAACAACAACAACAACAAAAAGAATTAGCTTTAAGGCTGGGCTGAGTGGCTCATGCCTGTAATCCCAGCACTTTGGGAGACAGGCGGGTGGATCAACTGAGGTCAGGAGCTCGAGATCAGCCTGGTCGACATGGCAAATGCTGTCTTTACTAAAAATATAAAAATTAGTTGGGCATGGTGGCACGTGTCTATAATCTCAGCTACTTGGGAGGCCGAGGCGGGAGAATCGCTTGAACCCGGGAGGCAGAGGTTGCAGTGAGCTGAGATCGCACCATTGCACTCCAGCCTCAGCGATGAGCAAAATTCATCTCAAAAAAAGAAAAAAGAAAAATACTAGCTTTAATAGAAACATTTTTCTGTATGATAAATCAAACACCTGATAAACTTAGACCAGCATCACTTTTATTAGGAAGAATAAATTAGAGAATAAATACTCACAAGCGTTCTGGATTATGTATCCCCTTTTCAAATCTGTTGAAATTTTGCATTTTTTCATGTGAAAATACACTGTGTGAGTGTATTTTATGTCAGTTATACTTCAAAACTGTTAAAGTAATTATTATGCAATTTACTTTTGACCTCTGTGAGAATAATGTAGTTTTTGGTGCTAAATCTTTACTAAGCATAAATTTGTTGAAATGTAGCCAGTTTAAGTAAAATCATTAAACACATTTCTCAACTATACAAAATAATATTTACCATATTGTTATGTGAGTTTAACTTGATTTATAAATATTAAAGTAGGCTGGGTGTGGTGGCTCATACCCGTAATACCAACATTTTGGGAGGCTGAGGTGGGTGGATCAGTTTAGGTCAGGAGTTGGAGACCAACCTGGCCAACATAGTGAAACCCCATCTCTGCTAAAAATACAAAAATTAACTGTGCATGTTAGCGGGTGCCTGTAATCTCAGCTATTCAGGAGGTTGAAGTACAAGAATCACTTGAACCTGGCACGTAGAGGTTGTAGTGAGCTGAGAATGTGCCACTGCACTCCAGCCTGGGTGTTAGAGCAAGACTCAGTCTCAGAAAATAAATAAAGCTAAATAAATATGTAAATATTAAGGTAAATTAATTTAGTTTTTCTACTCTAATGAAATAATGTTTAGCAACAAATCTTGAATAACTTAACTTCAATCTGATATCACACAAGAAGGTCTTCCAAATGCATATACAAAGAAAAAAATGAAAATATTAATGTGATTGGAAAGAAAACTAATTTGTGGCCAAAAAGTTTATAAATTAAACAACAAAAGGTAACATAAAGAGGAGAAAAAGGTAACAATGGGAAAAAAAAATAGCTTGTAAATGAAGCATACCTGATAAACCAGATAAATCTTACCCACTGGCTGCAAAGCAGTTACAGAACTCTTAAAAATGGAAGTGACCAAAACATATAAAAAGACCAAAAATTATAAATTTCTGCAAAACTCATAAGAATATGCTTAACCTCATTATTACAAAGATGGTAAGTGTCTTCCTTTTGCCTCCACAGTTGATGGATTTTGAAAACACACACATATTGAGAAAAATGGGTAGAGGATAACCTTTTACACACTTCTGGTGGATGTGAGGACATACATTTCTAGAAAAAAATTTAAAACACAGCTTATTATTTTATATTAAAGTTTGTCTGTAAAGAGACATATACTTCTGTAGATCAGACAACTAAAGATACCCAAAATATTGTGGTTCAGACAAAATAGAAATATACGCACATACTAGTCTGGAGATATGCAAAAGTCACACAGGCATTAAGTTCCAATTTATGCAATCATTAAGTGAACAGTATTTGTGGAGTTCTAATGAGGGAAAAGAAGTCAGGCTGGTGGGAGCAAGGGAAAGCAAAAAGAGAAAGCAAATAAGCCACAAGTCTGCTTTCTTCATGGTCCAGGACACATAGGCCTCCTGCACAAATAGGTCACAGTCTTCCTGTGCCTGACTGTCACTAGACACCTGCAAGTTAGCTCACTGCAACCTTGGTATAACCACTGCTACACAAAGCTCTCTTCAATACACAGCATGAACACCATCCTACAAAATCTCTTAGAAGCCTTTGTTTCTTTGCAGTGAGCTTCTGGTGACTTGCCCATTGTCTCCCTGGCAACGTATTTTTCTACTTTCTTTAATAAATCTGTCTTTCTTTACCTACAACTCCCTTGGCAAATTTTTTTTACCTCCCACACCACCAACCATCATTCTCCCATGACAAGATTCCTTTCATTTTATTTCTCTGCCATCGTTTCCAAGAGTATTGTCATTTGTATGAACAAACCTGGTTTGTCACCATGCCTTTATAACAGAAAGAGGAAGGGGATAGAAGATCAAGTGCATGTTTTAAGGCCAAGATACAGTAAAGTCAGTGATCATTTCCACTTACATCCCATTGTTACAAACTGTGCCACATAACGATAGCTATTGGTAGTTAACACTGGCCAGTGAGTCCTCCAACTGGCTAACTAGAATAACTTTTATTATTAGCTCGATTAGTGGTAGTTTATTCCCTTTCTTTTTATTTCAGTAGGTTTTTGGGGAGCAGGTGGTGTTTGGTTCCATGAATAAGTTATTTAGTAGTGATTTCTGAGGTTTTGCTGCATCTATTACCCCATCAGTATACACTGTATCCAGTGGAGTAGTCTTTTATTCCTTACTCCCTTCCTCCCCACTTTCCCTGAGTCCCCAAGTACATTATATTATTCTTATGCCTTATGCTTTCCATCCTTATAGCTTAGCTCTCATTTGTGAGTGAGAGCATATGATGTTTGGTTTTCCATTCCTGAATTGTGTGTCTGTGTGTTTGTGTGTGTGTCTATATCTATATATGCACCACATTTTCTTTATCCACTCATTGATTGATGGGCATTTGGGCTGGTTCCATATTTTTGCAATTGCAAACTCTGCTGCTCTACACATGAGTGTGTGAGTATCTTTTTTGTAAAATGACATTTTCCTCTAGGTAGATAACTAGCAGTGGGATTGCTGGATTAAATGGTAGATCTACTTTTAGTTCTTTAAGGAATCTCCACATTATTTTCCATAGTGATTATAATAGTTTACATTCCCACCAGCAGTGTAAAAGTGTTCCCTTTTCATAGCATGCATGCCAACATCTATTATTTTTTAAAAATTTTTTTCCATTGTTGCAGGAGTAAAGTGGTATCACATTGTGGTTTTGATTTGCATTTCCCTAATGATTAGTGATGTAGAGCATATTTCCATATGTTTGTTGGCCATTTGTGTATCTTTTTAGAATTGCCTATCATGTCATCTGCCCACTTTTTGATGAAAGTGTTTGTTTTCATCTGGTTGATTTGTTTGAGATCTTTGTAGAAAGGATATTAGTCCTTTGGTGGATGTATAAATGAATTCATCAAAGTTCTAGTAAACAAAATTAATGTACACAAACCAGTAGCTCTGCTGTATGCCAACAGCGACCAAACTGAGAATCAAATCAAGAACTCAACCCGTTTTACAATAGCTGCCAAAATAAAATAAAATACTTGGGAATATATCTAACTGTGGAGGTGAAAGATCCCTATAAGAAAAACTGCAAAGCACTGTGGAAGAAAATTATGGATGACACAAACAAACGGAAACATCCCATGCTCATGGATGGGTAGAATCAACATGGTGAAAAGAACCATACTTCCAAAACCAATCTACAAACTCAGTGCAGTTCTCATTCAAATACTACCATCATTCATCACAGCACAGAACCATTGCAGTCTTTCATCCCTGAGGCTAACCTGCCACCAAATATATTCCAGTGGCCCAACATCCCCAACCCAAGCCGTAAGCAATTGTTGGACATCCTTCTCCCAGGGGAGCAATGCAGAGGTAGCACCTCACCACCTACTCCTCCCCCTACTTCTTGAGCTGGAGCTTAAGCAGTACCCTGCTATCTGGGAAAACAGTACCTTAGCCACTCAGTCATGCCTTCTCAGTGACTAAATTGAAGTAGCACCCTGCATTCCAGAGAAATAGTGCTTAGGCTGACAGGAACAATCACATGCCCAGCCCTGAGCTGAAGTGGCATATTGTGCCCTGAGAAATGGGTGTCCTGGCTGAGTGAAGCAAATGCTATCTCAGGGCTGAGCTGACATAGTACTTTGTGTCCCAGGGAAACAGAACAGTGACTGAGCTGAGACACCCCATCCTACAGGCCAAACACTGCTTTCCTGGAGCTAGATTCCCACCCTAAAGTCTGTGCTGCTGAGACATCCCTCTCCCTGGGGAGTAGTCATTGCTGTACTGTTTCCTACCACCCAACCAAGTCCCAAATGACAGCATCATTCTGAGGTGCTTGCTACCACTGTTATACCTGGAGTAACAGAGTCTGAGACACTGCTGAGCTCCACCATCCCAGGGCCTAGATGCACTACATGGGGCCTTGTCTCCTGAAAGGCAAAGTTGCCACTGAGCCCTATTAGCTCAGGTTCCTGAATTGAAGCCATACCCTGTTTCCTGGGTCCAAACCTCCAGAGCACCCGTTCTTCTCTGGAGTTGGATCAGTGCTATGTCCAACCCCCAGGAATAAAATAACAGTGACAACCTGGTGCCCTGGGTCTGAATTGCTAAAAAATGCTTCAGAGTTACAGATCCTGGCTCTATAGGCAACCTATAGCCATCCATGCCACAGAGAGGAAACCTGCATGACCAGACCCATGTGCCACAATGGGTTCACAAGACCTTGAGCCTAGGACTATGTTCCCACATTCACTCTGAGTATCTGCACCTGGAACCCAGCACCATCACTTCTTTTACAATAGCTACTAAAAAAAAAAAAAAAAAAAAAAAAAAAAAAGAAAGAAAGAAAGAAAAAGGGGAATATACTTAGGAATGTGAAGTATACTTAGGAATACGAAGGCTGTGTCAGACCTGACACCAAATGGGAAGCCTCAGCTAAGTCTTTCCGTTATGGGAGGTAATGAGAATAGGAGGATCCTAAGAATTCTTGATGCGTAAGACATTAACCTGTTAGCCATCACCACTGCCTCAAACTTCAACAGTCTTTGCCACTGAGGTGTTCACAGTTATTACTGACACTGAACATAGCTGAATAAGCTGCATGGAGACCACCACTGCACCTGCCCAGAAATAGTCACCACACTATTCCCAAGTGGCACACTAAAGCCCAAATGCTGGTTAAAGTCTTTCCTTATGAAAGTTCCTCCTGAAAGTTTAAACGAAGTGGTTGTTTCACTAGAGGAATGTATATAAACACAGGAATACAAAAAACATTATTTTTTAAAAGCAAGAAAATATGACACCACCAAAGGAAAATAATAACTCTTTAGTAACACATAGTAACACACCACTGAAAAGGAGATCAACAAATCACTGTAAAATGAATTCAAAAATAATTTCTTAGGGAAACGTAATGAATGACAAAGAAAACAAATAGACAATACAATGAAATATTCAACTAAGAGGTAGAAATACTAAAAAAGAATCAAACAGAAATCCTACAGCTGAATAGTTAAATGAATTAAATTAAAAATACAATGGAGGGTTTCACCAGCAGACTTGGTAAAGTAGAAAAAAGAATCTCTGGCCAGCACAACGGCTCATGCCTGTAATTCCAGCACTTTGGGAGACCGAGGCAGGCGGATTGCTTGAGGTCAGGAGTTCGAGACCAGTCTGGCCAACATGGTGAAACCCGGTTTCTACTAAAAATACAAAAAAAAAATCTGGGCATGGTGGCATGCACCTGTAATCCCAGCTACTCGGGAAGCTGAGGCAGGGGACTTGCTTGAACCAGGGAGGTGGAGGTTCCAGTGAGCCAAGATCGTGCCACTGCACTCCAGCCTGGGTGACAGAGTAAGACTTTGTCTCAAAAAAAAAAAAAAAAAAAAAAAAAATCTGACTTGAAGATAGGTCATTTTAAAACCCAGTTAGAAAAAAAATTAGAAATAAGAATGACAAAGAAAATAGAAATAAGAATGACAAAAAAATGAAGAAAGCCTACAAGACTTTTAGAATAGTGTTAAGTGAACAGATGTTCATATTATAGGAGATCCAGAAAGCAAAGAGAAAAAAGTCATGGGAAACATATTTACTAAAAGAATAGCCCAAAACTCCCCCAATCCAACAAGAGACATGAATGTCCAGATCCAGGAAGCACAAAGTCCCCATATAGATTTAACCCAAATGGAGGATGCCCTTACAGGGGCCTGAGGCACGTTATAGTCAAATTGTCAAAAGTCAGTTACAAAGAGATAAGTCTAGAAATAGTCAAAGTGTCATCACATATAGGAGAATCACTATTAGACTAACAGCAGATTTTTCCACAGAAACTTTGCAGGCAAGGAGAGAATGGGATGATATACTCAAGGTACTGATAGGAAAAAAACAAAAAGATCCAGCCAAAATTACTATAGCTAGCAAAGCTATCCTCAGAAATGAGAGAAAAACTGAGAATTTACAAGGAAAGCAAAAACTATGGGAATTTATCACTATGACTCAACTGGCCTTACAATAAATTCTCAAATGATTTTTACATCTGGTAACAACAGGATGACAATCACTAACATAAAATCATGCAAAGTATGAAACTGGTACAAAGGAGAAAGAGAAAATAATTAAACCTTAGCATTACAGAAAACCACCAAACCACATTTCTAAAAAAAAGTAAGAGATGAAAAAAGAAAGGATATGCAAAACAATCATACAACAATTGGCTGGGCGTGGTTGCTCACACCTGTAATCCCAACACTTTGGGAGGCTGAGGTGGGTGAATCACCTTAGGCCAGGAGTTCGAGACCAGCCTGACCAATATAGTGGAACGCTGTCTCTACTAAAAGTACAAAAATTAGCTGGGTGTGGTGGCAGGCACCTATATTCCCAGCTACTCAGGAGGGTGAGACAAGAGAATTGCTCAAACCTGGGAGTAGGAGGTTGCAGTGAGCCCAGATCATGCTGCTGCATCCCAGCCTACTGACAAAGCAAGACTCCAGCTCAAAAATAAAAATTAAAAAAAATGACTGCAGTAAATCCTCACCAATGAATAATTACCTTTAATGTAAATGGATTAAATTCTTCACGTAAAGGAGGTAGAATAGATAAGTAGATTTAAAAACATGACCCAATTCATATTCTGCTTTCAAGAAACTCACCTTACCTGCAAAGAGACATACAGACTGAAAATAAAGGTATGGTAAAAGATATCCATGCGAACGAAAACCAAAAGTGGGTAGGAATAGCTATAGCTATATAAGATAAAATTAACTTTGAGTCAAAAAATTGTGAAAAAGAATGTCACTAAAAATGACAAAGAGACTGAGAGAAGATGTAACAATGACAAATATATACACACTACAAGGCTACAGTAACCAAAAACAGCATGGCACTGGTACAAAAGCAGACACATAGACCAATGGAACACAATAGAGAACTCAGAAAGAAGAGAGTACATCTACAACTGTCTGATGTTTGACAAATGTGACAAAAACAGGCAATGGGAAAAAGATTCCCTATTTAATACATGGCACTGAGAAAAGTGGTGATTCATATGCAGAACATTGAAAGTGGACCCCTCCCTTTACACCCTATACAAAAGTTACCTCAAGATGGATTAAAGACTTAAATGCAAAAATCCAAAACTATAAAAACCCTAGTAGAAAATCTAGGCAATACCATTCAGGACATAGGCACAGGCAAAGGTTTCATGATGAAAACATCAAAAGCAATTGCAACGAAAGCAAAAATTGACAAATGGGATCTAAGTAAACTAAAGAGCTTCTGCACAGGAAAAGAAACTAGCATCAGTGAACAGGCAGCCTACAGAATGGGAGAAACTATTTGCAATCTGTCTATCTGACAAAGGTCTAAATCCAGAATCTATAAGGAACTTAAATTTTCAAGAAAAAACAACCCCATTATTTATAATAATAGTGGGCAAAAGACATGAACCAACACTTATCAAAAAAACCATTTATGTGGCCAACAAACATGAAAAAAGCTCAACCTCAGTGATAGAGAAATGCAGATGAAAACCACAGTGAGATATCATCTCACGCCAGTTAGAATGGCAATTATTAAAAAGCCAAGGAACAACAGATGCTGGCGAGGCTGTGGAAAAATAGAAACGCTTTTACACCATTGGTTGGAATGTAGATGAGTTCAGCCATTGTGGAAAACAGTGCGGTGATTCCTCAAAGACCTAGAACCAGAAATACCATTTAACCCAATAATCCCATTACTGGGCATATATCAAAAGGTATAGAAATCATTCTGTTATAAAGATACATGCATGCATATATTAATTGTGGCACTGTTTTCTAGAAAATATAAATCATAGTTCAAAGAGAACATTAGATAATGTCACCCTGTTTTATGTCCCATCAACCCTGTTTCAACTACTCTTAATGAAACAGCAGATCAATAGCTTGAACAGGGTTTAAAAATAAAATGTAAGTATTTTTCTCTTCCTCTTCCTTCCCTGCCTCCTCTTCCTCCTCTCTTTCAAAACTGCCTGTATATGTGTGAATGTAATTCTAATAAAGAAAATAAAATGGGCTTCCATGTTTAACATACATATTAAGAGAGATGCACCCCCCCAATCTGCCTTTATAATCTTTTTTATATTTATAGACATGACTTAAAAAAGAGTCCCTTGGCATATGCTTCTTTTTAAATTTGTTGTTCTGCCACTCCCTAGATACTACAAGATACTTTATAACAGTTCTCAATCCCTCCCTCCTAACCCTTATAGCATGGTTGTCATTCATCTCATTTATTCCTATGGTATAATCATTTAGTATATTGTTGCTATTATTTTGAACAAATGTTTATTAGGTCAACTAAGAATAAGAAAAATAATATTTTGTTACTTCTCAATTTATTTGAGAAAATTGCTATTTTTTAATGTCTGAAGAATAATTTTGTTTAGCGCAGAATTCAAGATGGGTGGTATTTTTCTTTCAATACTTCAAATACTTCACTTTCTATTCTTGTTTGCATGGTTTCTGATTATCATATCAGTGTTAATCATTCTCATTGTTCCTTTATAGAGAAGGTGCATTTTCTCTTTTTACAAAATTTTTCTTCCTTTTTGACTTTCTTCAGTTTACCAGATGACTTCAATTCTTTAATGAAACTGAAAAAAAACATTGATTTTCATTTTGTTTAGATACTACCTCGTTAGGATGGAAACAATGACTTTCAAGCAGTTCATGAATCAGATAAAAGCCTCTTTGTCTACATTATTAAGTTTATTTTTTAAAAAACTTCGTTAAAAATTAGTGAATGTTAACATGGAGCAACAATGCTCTAGTAAATAACATTTGATTTACCATTATATCATTAAGACTTTCCTGTAAGCATAGTAATTTGACATACCCTAAACATTTACATATTATTTTTTAATGTTCAGGTCTCTTCTATATCAAGAAGTAATAGTAATTTAAAAATTACATTTTTGCTTTATGCAAATCTACTGTCACATAAACCTTATACATTACTTGCTGTGGCTTTAGAGAATAATTTGACAAATGCTCTGATTCTCGCCCTGGCCTTACCTCTCAGTCTCGCTGAGCTGCTCGATGGCCGTAAACCAGGCTCCATTGTGCTGCTTGGGCTGGAGTTGTAATTATTTGCAGCCAGCTGGGGCAACTGGACCTCCTTGGTTACTTTGAATTCCTGGGGCCAGAGAAGACAGGGTGGTGATAGGGCCTGAGCAGGGATGCTGGAGGGGCCATAGGGGGGCATTGGATGGAGTAGGGGACAGTGTCTGGGTTTGTGTTCATACGGGACCCCTTCTTCTCTCCACTCTTATCTAGGACCCGTATGTTCTTAGAGCTGCTCCAAAGTCCCTCCTTCAGGAAGGCATCCTTGATTACATGTCATTATACATTCTTCCAAACTGGTAGAAAATATAACACCAACCATGAACCCTAATATGTACTATGGACTGTGGGTAATGATGTGTCAATCCAGGGTCATCAATTGTAGCAGTGTCCCTCTCTGGTGGGGGATGTTGATAGCTGGGAGGCTGGGTGGGTGGGGACTGGGGGTATGAGAGAACTCTCTCTACTCTCCACTCAATTCTCCTCGATTTCCCTGTGAACCTAAAACAACTCTTAAAAAAGTATATTTTAATAATTCTATGACTATCACATGGCCGGTCTTGTTCAAGAGCCCTATGCAGCTGGGCCCCTTCAGAGTTAAACTCCTGTTTGTCAGGAGAGACTCCTCGCCCTGGGTGTACGATCTGCAGTGCATCCTAGCTCAAGTTTGGTCTTATTATTTCATCTCTACACTTAAAAAAATAAATAGCCACTAGGTGTTGTAATCCATTTCTAAGGCATTAATGATTAAACCCAGGATTTTATCTCCATTCAGAATTATATACTGAATTGCCTTAGTGATTTGCTGACTTGGTTGTTTCATAAACATTACATATTAAAAACAATCCAACCCCCAAAGTTTGGTCTTCCTCTCCCTCCACTTGCTTGTGACCCAGATTTACTGTCTCTTAATAAATTGCAACATTGGTTTTGTTGTTGTTATTGTTTTGAGACAGGGTCACACTCTGTTGAGGAGGCTGGAATGCAGGGGTGCAGACATGGCTCACTGTAGCTGCCAACTTGTGGACTCAAACAATCCTCCTGAAAGTGCTGGGATTATATGTATAAGTCACCAGTGACAACCCTACTGTACCCTGGGAGCCCCGGGAGTAGCAACAATGATAGGAAACCATGTCCCCAAAAGGGCTTAACATGGGAGAGGTGGTCGGGGTGGGTAGACACCTGGAGACAGAGGCACCTGAGGGGCAGGAAGGCAGAGGGGGGCACTTCAGCACCCAGGGGTGGTCTCTCCCGCACCTGGGCTTCACTCCTCATCACCCTTGGGGACCAGGTATACTGGCGGGACCCTGCAGATGAGACAGGAAGGGGGAGAACATGAGGCCCTGGGCAGCCAGGCTCCACTCTTCCCCCTTCTGTGCTACACACACACATACACACACTGCACACATGCACACACACACTGTGGACACACTGCACACACACACGGCATACACACACACAGCTCCAGAGGTCCCGTTGTGAAAATGCAAAGGGGTCTGTGCATTTGGGGAAGAGCCACTGACCCACACCCCACCCCACCTGGTGGCCCAGGTTAGCCTCTGGCCCAGCAGAAAAGCCAGCAAGTCCCACCTCCAGTGTCCATTCTGATTGGTCAGTAAACGTGACCACCCCTGGTGAGAACATGTACACCAAACCCCAGGAACAACATACCCGTGACACCACACACTCATACACGCATGTGCTCATGCACACCCCCCATGCGCACCCCAGGGGCAGCGCAGACACCAAACTCTCCCTGCCCGCCCCACCTGCCATTGCCCGTTTTCTACCACAGGGCCCAGGGACTGCCTCCCAACGTTCCAGTGCCCACCTCACTCACCTGCTTGCCAAGTGATCCAGGATGTCCGTTCTCCCCAGAGGGACCCAGGGGATGCTTAGAAAGAGAGGATTTGGGTTGGGAACATGTTTAGCCTCCAGCCAAGGGACCCCTCAGGAGTGGGGCACAGAAGAGATGTAAAGGGCTGAAGGCTGGGGCTCAGTGGGAGTGAGGGGGTCACTGGTCACTCACAGGGTGTCCTGGTTCGCCATCCTTGCCATGGTCACCCTTAGTACTGTCCTGGCCCTGCAGGGGCGAAGCAAGGCCACAGGTGGCCCAAACCTGGCTGGCATCACCCTAAAACTGCCAACCCTCCTATCCCCCTGCCTGTGGTGTCACATCCCCAGCTTCCCAGCACCCAAGCCCATCAGCCATGCGGAGGCCTCCCATAGAAGCTCCACCCTCTTTAACCCTCTCTTCTCTAAGAGTCACCAGAGTCACCTTCTCCAGGGGGGCCGGGGTCTCCAGGAAAACTGATGGGACCTTGATCCAGAGTGAGAACAAGGGCCCCTTGGTCAAGTAGTACAGACTCCTGCAGGCACAGGCTACCTTCTCCTTCTCTAGGAGCAGTACCCACTGCCTCCCTAGGAAGAGGGTGTCTGTGCCCTCTCCCCACCTCCTGCACTCATTGCATGCTGTGCAATGCTTTAGGGGATTAGCCACAGGGCCTCTCACTTTCTCTCTGGATCCTTGACCCCATGCATCCTCCTAGGAGACCCCATTCCCAGAGCCTCCCTCCCAGGCATCCCCCCACCCTAGGGCTCCCCACACTCTAAGATCCTCACTCACAGAAATCCATATTCCCAGGGCTGTCATTCACAGGGCCTGAGAGGACTCAGCCTCCATCCCCCTCAAATCACACGGTTCCCTGTGGGGCCATCATCTGGCCGGAGGGATCATTTAGGCCCTGATGGTCCTGGCTGCCCCAACTCTGCTTTCTCCCCAATCTCCCCAAGTGAATGCTGCAGAATAAGTGGAGGGCACAGATCATCTAGGCGTCTTGAAGATCAAGGATGCAGCCACTGCTTCCAGAACACCTTCAATCACCGCTACTGCCCTCAGGGACAATGGAACACACATAGAGTCTAGCCTGTAAGGGGACTCACCTGGTCCCTTTCCCTTCAAGGAAAGGGTGGAAGGGCTCACTCAGGATGGCCAGAAGCAGAGACTCCTGGCTATGGAGGCCCTCCTGCTGAAAGAGGTCACAGGAAAAGTGGGGCGGGAGGCAGCTGAAGGGGGTGCAGAGGATTGGGAAGTAGAGTTAGCTGTCACCCACCTTGACATCTGGCTCACCCTGGATCCCTGGAGATCCTGACTCTCCTGATTCCCCCTGCAATGGGATTAAGGTAAAAAACCTCTCCCCTACCTCAAAAATTCCTAGTATTCCCCACGTCTCATTCTCTTTCCTCTCCCCAACCACAATTGGCAGAAATCCAACTTTCATCCCTCACCGGAAATACTTGTCCATTCACCCCCTTCCTGGTGACAGTCTCTCCAGGGGGACACAGGTTTCCAATGCCTCCCGGGGCACCTTGTGGGCCCTGGAGGAGGAGCAGAAATAGGGGTCACTGCTTGGGGAGGTGGGTCTGTCTCTGGGGCAGAAGCCCTGATGTGTGCTCCAAGGTCACCACAGTGAGACAGTGGAGGCCTTCTAGGGGAAGGGGCTTCTCTTGGCTCCTGAGACAAGACTAGAGTTTATGGCCTGGGGAAAGGGAGGCACAGGACCAGACGCATTAATCAGGAAGATCCTAGGGACAAAGGTGGGCTGAGTTAGTAGAATGGGGGCAGCGACTGGGCTGCCTGCCGTGGTGAGAAGGGAGCTGGCTCACCCAGGCTCCCTGTGTGCATGGAGAGAGAGGATGCTCATGCTACATGCACCCTCTCTCTCGGGGTGCCATGGAGGGCATCACCCCCAATGTTCCCTATGGGGAAAACAGAGAATGGGAGGAGTTACTCCCCAGCTGTCCCCAAGGTCGGGGTTGAGGGAGAGCTGGGGCTTCGTGGGCAGGGGCAGAAGGAAACCTGCAGAGACCACTCAGCTTAGCTCCAGACTTCCCAATGGCACCTCGGGGACCCTAGGGATGCCATGAACCCTAGAGAGGGGAGTGGAGTTGTCAGAAAATCCCAAACCCCTTTGGACTTTGAGTCCCCCATTATCTCTCCCTTGCACTTACCGTGAGGTCCCGTTCTCCCAGAGACCCCGACTTCCTCAACAGGCCCTGGTGGGAATGGAGTGGACATTCCCCGGGGTGTGACTCCCCACAGAGCCCCCCACGCACACCCCTCCAGCCTTTCCCTCCACATCCTCTCCCTGCCCCCAGCTTCCCCAGGTTCTCTTCTCTTCACTGACTCCAGGAAAGCCAGGAAATCCCAGGAGACCCTGGTGAGGATGGAGAAGCAGGGAAATTGAGAAGTTATGAGAGGTTGGCTTGAGAAGAGTCAGAGGGGGCCAGCAGAGGCCACGAGGCAGCGGCTTGGGGACCTGGATCCTGCCAAGAAGAATGAGGTGGCCTGGGACAAACCCCTGCTGCTCTCGGTCTCTCTCTCCTCATCTGTAGTTTGGGGGCCGGCTAAACACTCTTCAGGGTCCCCCCATTGTTCTACTAGTCTGTGCTTCCTGGAATCAGAAGTCAGGGAAGTGGAAAGAAGGAGGAGCTCACACCCAGTTCCTGCTTCCCGGTTAGGCAGGCAGACCAGGAACACCCAGCTAGCCCTGTGGAGGGACACGAAACAATTAGGAGAGACAGGAGGCCCAGGTGCCACTCCACTCTGGAGACCCCCGACCCTCACATGTGAGGGCCATGCCCCATCCCCCAATGCACCCCACACACACCAGCTCCTAGCCCCTTGTCTCCTGCCCCACAGCCACGTTTTGCAGTCTCTCCTTCCAGAGAGTGAATTTTCACCAACTCTACTGCTGGGATCCTGCTTCCCTGTGCCTGCAGCTCCCTCAAGACCTTCAGGGTCACTGTGATCCAGCTGCAGCCCTCCTGCCGACCTCAGCACCATCTGTCCCAGCACCCACTCCTGTTCCACCAAGACCAGGCCCCCTGCCCTTTGCCCACATGGCACATCACCCAAACTCCCCCAGGTGTCTCCTTTCTCCTGATGCTCCAGGGAGCCTCCTGCCCAGGCAGCTGTGGAGCTGGGGTTGGGAGCAGTGATTCCGCAGCTAGACTGCCCTGGCTCAGCCCCTGGCCTGCCTGTCACCGCTCGTGTGGTGACCAAGCCTCCCTGTGCCACTGCAGAGTCTCACCTGCAAAACAGGATTGTCCACACATGCCTCACAGGATGGACAGGACATGTCAGCACAACCCAAGTCTCACTGCTGTTCGACACGCCCTTCTCGAATTGCCACTGCTCTGTCTAGGCATGTTCATTTTGCCTGCAACCTGCAGCCACTCTGTGCCTTATCTCCAATCAAGTCTTCACTACAGCAGTTTTTCCTTGACTACTTCTATACCCCACTTAACCCATCAGCAGCCAGAAGGTGCTATATCCAGAGAGAGGAATATAATTAATGCATGGCCATCTTCAATGGACCGGCTAATGTCAGCTGCAGGCATCCCCATTCCCGCCCTGACCCTCGTGCCCACATTCCTTGATGGTCCAGGCACAGATCTCTCCTCCCATCATCCTCTTGCCTGTGATCCCTAGGGGATCCAGGGTCTCCAGTGGATTCATCATGTTTCTTTTTCCACTTGGGACCATCTTCTCCTGTGGAACCAGGGCTCCAGCCTCGCCCTGAGAGAGAGGGTGGGAGAGGTGAGTGTGGAGGACTGGGGATGAGGTCTGGGCCCAGAGGAGAAAGAAGCACCAGTGAAGCTGAGTGGGGCTGGTGGATCCCAGGAGCTGTTGCAGGAGAGGGAGCCTGTGGGGTATAGAGGGTGTAGTGATCCAGGGCCAGCCTGATGCAGACCATGGGGTTGCCATCCTGCAGGGACCAGGAGCCCAAGGATGCACAACAGTGGAATTGAGGAGCCTGGGGCCTCCAGGGAATGGACTGGTGCTTGGGGGCTCCAGAGTGGAGCATTATTAGGACATGGAGTTGGGGCCAGTGTGGGGTCTCCATGTAACCTGACACTTTTCATGTCTATGTCACCTTTGAACCTCAGAAAGCTGTCCTCCCCTGAGAAAGGTAGAGGTGAGAGGACCCCACAGATGATAGAGGACCGAGGGTTCTAATGGGGGATTCTGAGAACATGGGTGGAAAAGTGGACTCAGGAGCTGAAGAGCAGCCAGGGGCAGGCTGAGGAGCCACGATGGCAGGAGTGAGGTGCTGGGAAGTGGTGCTCACCTTTGCACTCCTACGGCCCTTCAGATCCTGAATTCCATCTGCACCCTGGAATTAGAGGATAGAGTGGCCAGTGGATCCAGGTGGGTTGGAAGGAGCAAGCTCCTGAGACCCCATCTCACTCCCTTCAACAGAGTCCTTTATTCCCAACCTGCAGTCAGTTACCTTGACACCTTGAGGTCCTGGGTATTCTAGAGGGCCCTGAGGTCCAGGTGGACCCTGGAGGAAAGAGAGGTTTATAAAGGGGCCTCAGGATGTCACAGCGGGGGCCTTGGAATGAGAGAAATGGATGTCACAATGCTGGAGTCTGGGTAGGGCTCCAGGGCACAGGAGTTTTGAATACTGTCACAGCCACATAAAGGATGGAACGAGGAAATCCCAAGGACTCTGATGCTCCAGAATTTGGGAGACTCCTTCAGGGGGCAAAGGACATGTCAGATCTCACATGGCTTTCTTTGGCTCCAGGGGGACCTTCCTTCCTGGGGTGACCCTATGACTAAGGAATAGAGAATGTCACCACTGGCTCCTGATACCTCTGCACCCCTCCCTATGAGGCAGGATAGGGAGTCGTCCAGGAAGCAACCATGTTTTGGGGATGCAGTGACCGTGGTGACAGCCCACACAATAAGCCTCAGCATTTGCTGTGATTGAGCTCACTCAAGTAAAACTATCTTCAATAGGGACTTTCCCTTCTAGAGAGCATGGGCATTTGATTTACCTCAAACAGGTAAATCGTTGCTCATTATAATAGTAAAAACACACCCCTAGGTGGAGATTGAAGATGCTAATGAGACACGTGACATATGAACAAGCATGTCCAGCTACTAGTAGCGCATGTGTACCCAGAAGACCACCCGGAACATGCCTGCTAGTAACACCTCTCCCACCTCATTGTGAATAATCATGTAAGACTCCCATAAAGGGAGTCTCCCTAGTGCCCATCTTTGTTGTCTCATCCTTACAAGCAGCCTGCCCTGAATCCCATCTCTCTGAGAGGGTGCTGTCTATTCTGCACCTAGCTTTCGAAATATTATTTTTTCATTGGAATACATTAGTGCTCCACCCCTTTTGTTGTGTGTCTCTTGTTCAAATTCTTTTAAACTAAGAAGACTAGAACCAAGGTATCATATCAGCCATCAATACCTACACTTCTTCCAATCCGAATTCCCCGTTACACAACGAAGTCAATTGACAATGGAGAGGCACCACCAGTGACTTTTCAGGGCAAGGTCGCTGAAAAAGCTTTGTACTGGGGTGGAGGGCCAAGGGGAGCTGGCTTCAGAAGTGAGGACCCACTCACCTGGGGTCCGTCTGAGCCAGGCATGCCAGGGAGCCCTGGTTTACCTCAAGGACCCAACAGGAAGACGAGGAGGCTCAGGGTCATGAAAAGGGTTACATCTAGTCACGGCTAAAGTCCCAACAGACATTTAAGGTTCTCCGACACCTTCCTTCCAAAACCATTGTCCTCTAAGTCACTTATTCATTACCTTCTCTCCAGGAGGGCTGATGTCACCCTGAGCCAGGGGAGACCCCACACACACGGAATGAGAAGTCACGGGGCCTCCCAGGGGTGTACCACTCTCTTCCAGGCATCCTCATTCAGAGCATGAGCAACAAGGGCCTGAGGCCCTTAATTTTCTATTGCCATCCAGGGTCTGACCCATCTGTGGAAGCCCAGAAGAAGTCACTAAAGCTGGGGAGGGGGTGGGCAGGACTACTCACCTGTGACACAGGAGTGCCCCGTGGTCCAGGGGGCCCTGGCTCTCCCTGGGGTCCCTAGAAACAGGCACCAAGCCGGAGTCAGAAGGAGATGGTGACAGAATGAACTTAGGTCAGAGAACTAAGTCCCAGTGGGGACAGCCAAGAGGGCAAGAGTGGGAAGGAGGCAGGGGTCAAAATGGTGGCAAACAAGACCCTGACTGGGACCTTGGGGGATAAGAACCAGGGTGAGGTGTCCTGTCCATCACTCAGCAAGCTTCCTTCAGGATCATGCAGACCATTCATGCCTCAGACGCCCTGAAAAGATGGAAGTGAACAGCCCGAAGGCAGGTCTGGAGGGACCTGTGGTTCTGAGAAGCCCAGCCATTCTGAAGGGTGGGATGGTCAGACCTCCAATTTATCCCCAAACCAACCAAACACAGCTGGCCCTGCCCCACAGGGCGTGGGGCTGTGGATGTGGGCCTGTGGGTTGTTGTGGTTTTCTTGAGAATTTTTCTTGGTTGTGCCCAAAGCCCTTGGTGCACTGCACCGCTAGCCCTTTCAGGGCATCTGCACTCACCTGCTCTCTATCCTCACCAGGAGACCCAGGAAGGCCCTGGACACCAGTATCACCCTGAAAAATGGGAGAACAAGGTAAGAGGGGCCCAAGAGCCCCCAACACAGGCATACACAAATCCTCTTCAATAAGCCAACCGATTACATTCACTGAGCTCCTGCTGAGCCTCCAGCCTCCCTTTCCCACCCACCCTCACTCCCACAGTTGACCCACCCCCAGCACAACACCCGCGTCAGTATGCTCACCCCACGTCCCTCCTCCCCAGGAAGCCCAGGGAGTCCATCAAAACCCAGGTCTCCCTAGGAGGAAGAGGGGCAGCCAGAGTGAGGCCCTGGCTACCTTCCACCCCCCCCTTCTTTACTGTGTCCTGAGCAGGGTGGGGCAGTATCCTCGGGGAGCCTGGGGAAACAGGTCATCTCCAGGTGGTGAATGAGCCCAGGTGGGGCTGGGAGCTACAGACCTCAGGGCAGGGCCCCAGCCTCACTCCAGGTTCTCCAGGTGCCGCTCAGGCTCCAGAAGCATCTGCCCAGTACCAGGAGTACAAGGGAAGTGTCAGAGTAAGCAGGGGTGCAGCCCTCCCTGCCCCTGGTCCTATCTCCCCTCAATGCTCAGCCCACCTATGGGGTACCCACCCTTCATTCAGCCTTGCCAGCAGGGCCTGTGAGGCCCTGAGTTCCTCTGGGGCCCTGGTGAGGGGAAAGATGGGGCTGGAAAATCTCCTTCCTTCCACACACTGCCCCACCGTGACCTGCAGTGTTCTGTAACCACAGTGCAGGGCTGCAGGCTGGGCAGCTGTGCAAAATGTGTTTCTAACCTGCTGAATCAAAACAAAGGATTAACTCTGTGTGATAAATACACACATTCTAAAGTCTTTTGACAGATAGCTTGTATGAAGTTTTTTATCAGGGGATATCCTGTTTTTCTCAATGGGTATTAAAGGGCTCTGAAATGCCACTTCTCAGGTTCTACAAAAAAAGTGTTAAAAACTGCTGAATCAAAACAAAGATTTAGCTTCTTGAGATGAATCCAGAAATCAAAAATCATTTCACTGAAGGTTTTTTTCTGGTTTCTATCACAGGACAATCAGATTTTACTATAGGCTTCAGTTTGCTCGAAAACGTCCACTCGTAGATTCCAGAAAGAAAGTGTTTCTGACCTGGTGAATCTCAGGAAAGTTTGAACTCTGTGAGATGAAATCAGACATCAGAAAACATTTGCATACGTAGCTGTTTCATAGTTTTTATCCCAGGACATTCGGTTTTCCACTAGAGTCCTCAAAAAAAAATTTGAAATGTCCCCTCATAGATTGTACAAAACTCTGAGGGGATATTTCAAAAGATTGTACAGATCTATGAGGGGATGTTCCAAAGGAGGGGGCATTTCAAAAGAGTGTATCCCACCCTGTGAATAAAAACAAAGGTTTAACTCTATATAATAAATACACATCACAAAGCATTTTAACCATATCCCCCAACAAGGAAATACTTGTTCTCCTACTTCTATCAGAGGGCTACATGATTCCTGCAGGATGAAAAGCAGGCAGCTGTGGCTGGATTCTGCCTAGTAATCTAGGCTCTGTTTCATTTCATCTGCACATCCTTTCTCACAGTGGAGGGGTCTTCCAATGGGCTGTTGCTGAATGGGACTGCCTCTCGCCATGGGTCTATTGGCTGACAGGGATTTCAGGAAGCAGAAAGGACTTTGAGTAGGCTGAGTGGGTTCTAGGTTATGCGTAGTGGTGTGGTTGTGAGGGCTGGGTTTGTTTGTTCTTTGCAGGAGGCTTTTGGGTCCTCTGGCAGGAATCTTTGAACATGGCTGGGACTCCAGCACAAGTCCGCTTGTTCTCCCAGGTAAGCCTTGACTTTGCTTTCATGGGGCATCCACAGTGTTCCTCAAGAACACTCCTGAACACCATCTTCAAAATTGCAGTTGCTACATACGGCCTCTGAGACACTGCCTCAACCTTATCTGAATCCATCAGAGGCCAGTCCAAGGTGTGAGAAAACTGCTCCACCTTGGACATGCCTTTGTCGTGGTTCCTGCCTTTCCCAGAGAGCCCCTGTGAGGCCCAGGATGAAGGGAGACAGTGAGGTCAAGGGCCTGGCCATCTTTCTCTGACACCCGCCTCTGGGGTCTCAGGTATGAGTCCATCACCCAAAGATCCTTCAACAACTCACCAGAATATAATCCAATCCACATACTTGCACACAACCTGTTTCAGGAATGGAGTCAGAAGAGCAGTTTTCAGCGAATAGCTCACAGTCTCAAAATGCCTCTTGCTCCAGCAGGGACCCTACCACGGAGATGGCATGGAAAGGCCCCGAGGTCGAGACTTTTAGGGTCCCGCAGTGGGTTATTGCAGGCACCTTTTTTCCTGATACCAGGTCAGCTCTTTCTGTAACATTTTCCTCTACATAGGCAGACTGAGAGCTCTGACAGCCGGGCGCCTGAGCTTGCCTCGCAAATACGCATGCGCTAGTCTCAGGGCGCTGGGCCTGGTCTGTGAGCTCTGGCTAGCATCACAGTGAATGCCACCGTTGCCTAGCGACAAGTCCCTGTTGCTTGGCGGAGAAGGAGACCTCCCTGGAAGTGGACTCTTGCCTGTCTTCTCTGTGGGATCCACGGGATATTCCCATGATCCTAGGAGAGGGCAGACATGAGCCAGCCTGAAGAAATGTCAAGCAGAGCCCCAAGAATAAACAACAAAATTCCTGAAGATCCAAAAAGATCTACAGGATGCCTCAGGCCTGCCTAGAAGTTGTAGGGCTAAGTCTTTTGGGAACTTGCCGCACTGTGATTTCTAGGTACTGCCGCCTGTGTTCTTCGGGTTGCTCTCTCCCAGGTGGGGCTTCCTGCAGAGCCACACAGCCTCAGAAGCGGCCAGGCTGTGTGTTTCTGTGGGAGTGTTGCGAGTGTTGGATGTCTGTATGTGTGTGTGGCTGTGTGTGTGTGTGTGTGTGTGTCTCTGCAAGTGGAGTCTACTTAAAGGAATGTGGCTAATGCACTGTAGCAATTCTTTTCCCAACCTTTTGGTGGCCTTTCTGTGTGGCTCTGCTTGGTCTGTGGGGCTCTGTGTCCTTTATTTTTCACTGGACCGTGAATCCACAGTGAATTGGAAGGCCAGGTGAGACACGCCGGGGTCCAAATCTCCTACCCCTGCAAAGAAAGCCACTTTTCTAGAAGGAAGAGGAGCACAAGACACCCAAGAACAGACATCTCCCAGTGTTTCATTGTCCCGCAGCCATCCCAGGGAGAGACACTAGCAGTTCTGATGCAGGGGCCCTTGAATTTACCTCGAATTCAGTTCCCAGCTGAGCAGGTGCTTTACAGCATGAGGGAGCACGCCTTCATCGTCTTTGCATTTCATTCTGGGACAGAAATAAGGTCAGATAGGGATGAGGATACAATCTTGTGAGGGGGGCATGGGGTATGGCACTTTCACCTGCTGAGGTTGTTTGTACTTTGCAGGAAGTTTTTGGGTCCTCTGACAGGAATCTTTGAATGTTGCTTGGACTCCAGCACAAGTGAGCTCATTCTCTGGGGCAGGCTTTTATTTGTCATTGCTTTCATTGGGAATTCACATTTCCCCTCAACAGCACTACTGGGCAGCATTTCAGGCTTGCAATCTCCACAGACAGCCTCTGAGACTCTATCTCAACCTCATCTGCACACGAGAGATGCCAGTTCAAGGTGTATGAACATTGCTCCTCCTTGGAATTGCCTTTATCATGGTTTCTGCCTTTCCCAGAGAGCCCGTGTGACACTCAGGACGAAGGGAGACAGTGAGGTAAAGGGCCCAGCTATCTTTTGCTGACACCCGCCTCTGGGAAATCAGGTATGTTCTGCCACCCAAAGACCACTCAACAACTCACCAGACTATATTCCAGTCCCCATGGGTCCTGATTCTTGCACACAGCCCCTTTCGGAAATGGGATCAGAAGAGCAGTTTCCAGCAACGACCCCACAGTCTGGAGACGCCTCCTCCTCCAGAGGGACCCGACCACGGAGACGGCCCAAAGGGATTCTAAGATTGAGACTTTTAGGGTCCCGCAGTGGGTTATCGCAGGCAGCTTTTTTCCCCGATACCAGGCATGCTCTCCCTGTACCGGCAGGCTCTCCCTGTACCATTTTTTTTCTGCTTAGGCAGGCTGACAGCTAAGACAGGTGCCTGAGCCTGCCTCGTGAACATGCATGCGCTTGTCACAGGGCACCAAGCCTGAGCTGTGAGCTCTGGCTAGCATCACAATGCATGTCACGGTTGCCTAACAAGTCCCTGTGACTTGGCTGAGAAGGAGACCTCCCTGGAGGTGCGTCAGTGGTGGACTCTCACCTGTCTTCTCTGTGTTCCCCTGGAGTTGCTCTCTCCCAGGTGGGGCTTCCTGCAGAGCCACACAGCCTCAGAACACAGGTGGGCTATACCTAGAAATCACAGTGGGGCAAGTTTCAAAAAAGTTTTGAAAAAGACTCACCCCTACAACGTCTAGGTAGGCCTGAGGCATCCTGTAGATCTTTTTGGATCCTTAGGGATTTTGTGGTTTATTCCTTGGGCTCTGCTTGATGTTTCTTCAGGCTGGCTCAGGTCTGCCCTCTCCTAGGGTAATGGAACTATCCTGTGGATCCCACAGAGAAGACAGGTGAGAGTCCACCACTGACGCACCTCCAGGGAGGCCTCCACACTAAACATTTCCCATTTCACGGAGGCCGACACTCATGGGAATCCATTCCATGAGTGTTTCCTTCTAAACACTGTCACATTTTAACTAGTGGGCAACTGTGATACTTTTAAAACCATAAATTGCTCTTACAGCCGCTAACAAGAAAACTCTTCTTCTCCCAGTTTTATCAGAGGGCTGCATGATTCCTATAGAATGAGAAGCAGAGAGCTCTGTCTGGCTTTTGCCTGGTAATCTAGGCTCTGTTTCTTTGCATCCTCACATCCTTTCTCATTGTGGAGTGGGTCATTCATTGGCCTGTTGCTGGACGGGACTGCCTCTCGTCACAGGTCTTTTGGCTACCAGGGATTTCAGGGAGCAAGAGGGACTTCTGGTGGGCTGGTTGCACTCCATGTTGTGGTTCCTGGTCTCATTGTGGGCCCTGAGGTTGTTTGTACTTTGCAGGAGGTTTTTGGGTCCTCTGACAGGAATCTTTCAACATTGCTTGGATTCCAGCGCAAGTGAGCTCATTCTCTCAAGCGAGCCTTGATGTTTCTTCGCTTTCATGGGGAATCCACATTTCCCCTCAACAGCACTACTGGGCAGCATTTGCAGGCTTGCAGTCGACACAGGTGGCCTCTGAGACACTGTCTCAACCTCATCTGCACACATGAGAGGTCAGTTTGAGGTGTGAGAACACTGCTCCTCCTTAGATTTAACTTTGTCATGGTTCCTGCCTTTCCCAGAGAGCCCATGCAAGGCCTAGGATGAAGGGAGGCAGTAAGGTAAAGGCCCGGCCATCTTTCCCTCTCACCCACCTCTGGGGAATCAGGTATGATTCCATCTCCCAAGGACTCCTCAACAACTACCAGACTATATTGCATTTCCCATGGGACCCAATTGTTGCACACAGCCTCTTTTGGAAATGGAGTCAGAAGAGCAGTTTCCAGCCAGCACCTCTCACTCTCAAAACCCCTCCTCCTCCAGAGTGACCTGATGACAGAGACAGCCAGAAGGGATTCTAAGGTCAGGACTTTGAGGTCCCGCAGTGTGTTATTGCAGGCAGTTTTTTTTCCCAATACCAGCCATGCTCTGCCTGTACCATTTTTTTCTGCATAGGCAGGCTGACAGCTCGATAGCTGGGCACCCGAGCCTGCCTCGTGAATGTGCATGTGTTTGTCACAGGGCATCAGGCCTGAGCTGTGAGGTCTGGTTGGCATCACAATGAATGTCACGGTTGCCTAATCACAAGTCCCTGCAGCTTGGTGGAGAAGGAGACCCCTGTGGAGGTGCATCGGGGGTGGACTTTTGCCTGTCTTCTCTGTGGGATCCACGGGATAGTTCCATTATCCTAGGAGAGGGTAGACCTGAGCCAGCCTGAAGGAACACCAGGCAGATCTGGCCGAACGAATAAACTGTGAAACCCTGGGATCCAAAAAGATTTACAGGATGCCTCAGGCCTGCCTATACTTTGTAGGGGTGTGTTTTTGAATCTTGCCCCACTGTGAAGTCTAGGTAGAGCCCACCTGTGTTCCCCGGGGTTGCTCTCTCCCTGGTGGGGCTTCCTGCAGAATCACGCAGCCTCAGAAGCTCCTGGGCTGAATGCTTCTGTGGGAGTGTTGCGAGGGTTGGATGTCTACAGTGTGTGTGTGTGTGTGTGTGTGTGTGTGTGTGTGTGTGTGCGCGCGCGCGCATACCTGTAATTAAAGTCTGCTTTGAGGAATGTGGCTAATGAACTTCAGGGCTTCTTTGGTTTTGAGTCTCCCGACTTTTTGGTGGCCTTTCTGTGTGGCTGTGCTTGGGCTATGGGGCTTCGTTTTCTTGATTTTTCTGTGGCTCATGAATCCTCAGTGAATTAGGAGGCTGGCTGAGACCCACCGGCGTCCAAATCACCTTCCCCTGCAAAAAAAGCCACTCTCCTAGAAAGAAGAGGAGTACATCACACCAAAAACCAGACATGTCCCAGTTTTCCATTGTCCTGCACCATCCCAGGGAGACACTACCAGTCCTGTTGGCAGAGCCCCTTGAATTTGCCTCAGGTTCAGTTCCCAACCAAGCAGGTGCTTCAGGTCATGAGGGGCCACTCCTCCGTCGTCTTTGGATTTCATCGTGGGACATAGAGTGTGAGCAGCAATAAGGTCAGATAGAGGTGAGGATGTAATCTAGTGAGGGGTGGATGGGGTCCCACAACTGCATCTGCAAAAGAAATGAAGACAGATGTCACAGAAGGTGTTTCCAACACCATCCCAGCATTTTCTTAATTGCACAAGCAGTGTACACCATTGCCCAGTGTTCAGGTGGGAGTCCTCCAACGTGCAAGGAATATTTGGAATGCAAATTGGGGCCATACTGGCAAACTCCTGATGTGAAGACTTTCATACCCAGGGCCAAATGGGAGTGGAATGGATTGATGCTGGTTGAGATGTGGCCTTCACACTTGTGTCTTCTTTTCCTGACTTCCATGTTTCTCATCGGCCCATTTCCTGGGTCTGGCTCAATGACTTCCACACTAAATATTTCCCATTTCACAGAGGATGACCCTCATGGGAATCCGTTGTATGAGTATTTTCTTCTAAACACTGTCACGTTTTTATGACTGGGCAGCTTTGATACTTTTAAAACCATAAATTCCTGTTGCATCCGCTGACAAGGAAACTCTTGTTCTCCCACTTTATCAGAGGGCTTCATGCTTCCTGTAGGATGAGAAGCAGGCAGCCATGTCTGCCTTTGCCTGGTAATCTTGACTCTTTTTCATTTGATCTGCACAACCTTCTCATTGTGGAGGGTCTCTTTCATTGCATTGTTGCTGGATGGGACTGCCTCTGACTACAGATTATTTAGCTGCCAGGGATCTCAGAGAGCAATAGGGACTTCGGGTAGGCTGGCTGTGCTCCTGCTTGTGGGTTGTTGTCTCGTTGTGGGAGCTGAGGTTGTTTGTACTTTACAGGAGGCTTTTGGGTCTTTGCAGGAATCATTGAACATTGCTTGGACTCCAGCACATGGCAGCTTGTTCTCTCAGGCGAGCCTTGATTTTTTCTTTGCTTTCATGGGGAATCCGTATTTCCCCTCAAGAGCACTACTGGACACCTTTTTCAGGCTTGCCTTTGCCACAGAGCACCTCTGAGACACTGTCTTAACCTCATCTGCACCCGTGAGAGGCCAGTCTGACGTGTGAGAACACTGCTCCTCCTTGGACTTGCCTTTGCCATGGTGTCTGTCTTTCCCAGAGAGCCCCTGCAAGGCCCAGAATGAAGGGAGTCAGTGAGGTCAAGAGACCGGCCATCTTTTGCTGACACCTGTCTCTGGGCTCTCAGGTGTAATTCTATCACCCAAAGAACCCTCAACACCACACCAGACTATATTGCAATCCCCAAGGGACCCGATTCTTACACACAGCCTCTTTTGGGAATGGAGTCAGAAGAGCAGTAACAAGCGACCACCTCACAGTCTCGAAGTGCCTCCTCTTACAGCAGGACCTGACCATGGAGTTGGCCTGAAGGGGCCCTGAGGTTGAGACTTTTAGGGTCCCACAGTGGGTGTTTGCAGGCAGCCTTTTTCCTGATACAGGCCAGCTCTGCCTGCACCGTTTTCCTCTGCTTAGGCAGGCTGGCAGCTCTGATAGCTGGACGCCGAGACTGCCTCACTAATGTGCATGCGCTTGTCTCAGGGCACCAGGCCTGAGTTGTGAGCTCTGGATAGGGTCAAAACGAATGTCAGCGTTGCATAGCGACAAGTCCCTGCAGCTTGGGAGAGAAGGAGACCTCCGTGGAGGTAAGTTGGTGTTAGATTCTCACCTGTCTTCTCTGTGGGGTCCACGAGATAATTCCACGATCCTAGGAGACAGCAGACATGAGCCAACCTGAAGAAACGTCACGCAGAGCCCCAGGAATAAACTGCAGAATCCCTGAGGATCAAAAATTATCTCCAGGATGTCTCAGGCCTGCCTAGACATTGAATGGGTGAGTCTTTTTCAAACTCACCCACGTGATTTCTAGGTACAGTTCCCCCACCACCTCCCTGTTCCCTGGGGTTGCTTTCTCTCAGGTGGGGATTCTGGCAGAACCACGTAGCCTCAGAAACTACTGGGCTGTGTGTTTCTGTGGGAGTGTTGCGAGTGTTAGATGTCTGCGTGTGTGTGTCTTTGAGTGTGTGTGTGTGTGTCCCTGTAAGTGGAGTCTGCTTAAAGTCTGCTTAAAGGAATATGGCTGACGAACTGCAGCCCTTTTTTTTCTTTTTTTTTTTTCTTTTTTTTGAGTCCCCCAACCTTTTGGTGGCCTATCCATTTGGCTCTGCTTGGGCTGCGGGGCTCCGTGTTCTTTATTATTCTGTGGATCATGAATCCGCAGTGAATTGGGAGGCTGGCTGAGACCTGCCAAGGTCCCAATTATCTTCCCCTGCAAAAACAGAAATCCACTTTTCTAGAAAGAAGAGGAGAACACCACAATGAAGAATAGACGTCTTCTAGTGTTTCCTTGTCCTGTGGCCAACCCACAGAGAGATATTTGCAGGTCTGTCCTCAGGGCCTCTTGAATTTACCTCGATTTTGGTTCCCAACCAAGCAGGTGCTTCACATCGCACAGGGACACTCCTCCATCGTCCTGGGATTTCATTCTATGACATAGAGTGTGAGCAGCCATAAGGTCAGTTAGGGTGAGTATAGAATCTGATGAAAGGTGGATGGGGTCCCACACCTTCACCTGCAAAAAAAAAGGTGAAGAAAGATGACACAGAAGTTGCTTCCAGCTGCATCCTCCCATTACCTTAATTGCACAAGCAGCCCACACCAGGGCCCGGTGTTCCGGTGACGTGCAGGGAAGATTTGGAGTGCAACTGGGGTCATCCCGGCAAACTCCCGATTTGAGGGCTTTCATACCTGGAGCCAAATGGGAGTTAAATGGATTGATGCTGGGTGGGATGTGGCCTCCACACTTGCCTTTTCCTTTCCTGACTCCTGTGTTCCTTGTCGGCCTAGAGTTTCCCACGTCTGGTTCCATGTTTTCTACACTAGACGTTTCCCTGTTCATGGAGAACAACCCTCATGGGAATCCATTGCATGAGTGTTTTCTTCTAAACACTGTCACGTTTTAATAACTGGGCAGCTGTCATACTTTTAGAAGCATAAATCCCCGTTAGAGCTACTAACAAGTAAAATATTGTTCTACCACTTCCATCGGAGGGCTGCCTGATTTCTGTAGGTTGAGAAGCAGGTAGTCGTGTCTGGATTTGCCTGGTAATCTTGGCTCTGTTTCACTTCATCTGCCCGTCGTTTCTCACTGTGGAGGGGATCTTTCACTGGGCTCTTCCTGAATGGGACTTCCTCTTGTCACAGATCTGTTGGCTGTCAGGTATTTCAGGGAGCAAAAGGGACTTTAGTTAGGATGGCTGCACTCCAGGTTGTTGGTCGTTGTCTCGTTGTGGGGCTGAGGTTGTTTGCACTTTGCAGGAGGCTTTCGGATCCTCTGACAGGAATCATTGAACATTGCTTGGACTGTATGCAGCACAAGGCAGCTGGTTCTCTCAGGTGAGCCTTGATTGTTCTTTGCTTTCATGGGGAATTTACAGTGCACCTCAACAGCACTACTGGACACCCTTTTCATGCTTGTCATCGCCACAGATGGCCTCTGAGACACTGCCTCAACCTCGTCTGCACCCGTGAGAGGCCATTTTGAGGTGTGAGAACACTGCTCCACCTTGGACTTGCCTTCCTCATGGTTCCAGCCTTTCGTGAGGCCCAGAATGAAGGGAGGCAGTGAGGTCAGGAGTCCGCCCATCTTTCCCTGACACCTACCTCAGGGATCTCAGGTATAATACCCAAAGAACTCTCGACAGCACACCAGAATATCTATCTATCTACCTACCTAGATAGATAGATAGATAGATTCCAATCCCCATGGGACCAGATTCTTGCACACAGCTTCTTTCAGGAATGGATTCAAAAGAACTGTTTCCAGCAAGCACCTCACAGTCTCAAAATGCCTCCTCCTTCAGCAGGACCTGACTACGGAGATGGCCCAAAGGGGCCCTGAGGTGGAGACTTTTAGGGTCCTGCAGTGGGTTTTTGCAGGCAGCCTTTTCCCGGATACCAGGCCTGCTTGTCCTGTACCATTTTCCTCTGCTTAGGCAGGCTGACAGCTCTGACAGTCAGGCGCCCAAGCCTGCCTCACGAATGCACATGCGCTAGTCTCAGGGCACCAGGCCTCATTGTGAGCAATAACTAGCGTCACAGTGAATGTCACCATTGCCTAGGGACAAGTCTCTGTGGTTTGGCAGAGAAGGAGACCTCCATCGATGTGCATGGGCAGTAAACTCTCACCTGTCTTCTCTGTGGGATCCAGGAAATAGTCCAGTGATTTTAGGAGAGGGCAGAGGTGAGCCAGTCTGAAGAAACATCAGTCGCCACCCCAGAAATAAACCGTGAAATCCCTAAGGATCCAAAGGGATCTGCAGGATACCTGAGGCCTGCCTAGACCTTGTAAGGGTGAGTCTTTTTGAAACTTGCCCCACTGTGATTCCTAGGTACAGCCTGCCTGTGTTCCCTGGGGTTGCTCCCTCCCAGGTGGGGATCCCTGCAGAACCACGCAACCTCAGGAGCTGCCGGGCTGTGTGTTTCTGTGAAAGTGTTGTGAGTGTTGGATGTATGCATGTGTGTGTGGCATTGTGCGTGTGTGTGTGTGTGTCTGTAAGTGGAGTCTGCTTAAAGGAATGTTGCCAACGTACTTCAGTGCTTCTTTTTTTTTTGAGTCTCCCAACATTTTATTGGCCAGTCTGTGTGACCCTGCATGAGCTGTGGGGCACTGTGTTCTTTATGTTCCTGTGGATCATGAATCCGCATTGGATTGGGAGGTGGGCCGAGGCCTGCCAGCCTCAAAATCCTCTCCCTTTGCAAAAGAAGCCACTCTTCTACAAAAAAGAGGAGCATACCACACCAAAAAACAGACATATCTGAGTGTTTCATTGTGCTGTGGACAACCAAGGGAGAGACACTGGCAGTCCTGTTCACAGGTCCCCTTGAATTCACCTTGAATTCAGTTCCCAGTTGAGCAGGTACTTGACGTAGTGAGGAGGCAATCGTCCATCGTCTTGGGATTTCATCCTGGGACATAGAATGTGAGCAGCAATAAAGTCAGATAGAGATGAGGATACAACCTAGCAATGGTGGGTGAAGTTGCAGAATCCTTCAAAGGAAAGGAAATGAAGACAGATGACAGAGAAGGTGCTTCCAGCACCATTGCCGCATTCCCTTAATTGCACAAGCAGTCCACAGCATGGCCCAGTGTTCAGTTGGGAGTAATCCAACGTCCAAGGAATATTTGGAGTGCAAATTGGGGCCATCCTGGCAAACTCCCGATTTGAGAGCTTTCATACCCGGAGGCAAATGGGAGTGGAATGGATTGATCTGGGTGGGATGTGGCCTATACATTTACCTCTACTTTTCCTGACTTTCTTGTTCCTTGACAGCATATGGTTTTCTGGGTTTGGCTCAATGTTTTAGTTTTCCACACTAAACGTTTCCCAGTTCATGGAAATCGACCCTCATAGAAATCCATTGTGTATCCATTGCGTGAGTGTTACCTTCTAAACACTGACATTTTAATGATGGTCAGCTTTAACACTTTTAAAACCAAAAATTCCAATTACAACCACCACCAAGGAAACTCTTGTTCTCCCACTTCTAATGGAGGGCTGCATGGTTTCTGTAGGGTGAGATGCAGGCAGCCATGTCTGCCTTTTGCCTGGTAATCTAGCCTCTGTTTCATTTTATCTGCACAGCCTTCTCATTGTGGAGGGGGTCTTTAATGGGGCTGTTGCAGGATGGGATGCCTCTCGCCACACATTATTTAGCTGCCAGGGATTTCAGAAAGCAAAAGGGACTTTGGGTACGCTGGCTGAGCTCCCGGTTGTGGGTCGTCTCGTTGTGAAGGCTGAGGTGGTTTGCACTTGGCAGGAGGCTTTTGGGTCCTCTGACAGGAATCACAAACATTGCTTGGACTGCAGCACAAGGTAGTTCATTCTCTCAGGTGAGCCTTGATTGTTCTTTGCTTTCATGGGGAATCCACAGTGCCCCTCAGCAGCACTACTGCACACCCTTTTCAGGCTTGCAGTCGCCAAAGATGGCATCTGAGACACTGTTTCAACCTCATCTGCACCCGTGAAAAGCCAGTCCGAAGTGGAACAACACTGCTCCATTTTGGACTTGTCTTTGTCGTGGTTCCTGCCTTTCCCAGAGAGCCCCTGTGAGGTCTAGGATGAAGGGAGGCAGTGAGGTCAGGAGCCCAGTCATCTTTTGCTGACACATGCCTCTGGGGTCTCAGGTATGATACAATCACCCAAAGAACCCTCAACAACACATCAGACTGTGTTCCAATCCCAATGGGAACCGATTCTTGCACACTGCTTCTTTCAAGAATGGAGTCAGAAGAACAGTTTCCAGCGACCGCATCACAGTCTCAAACGCCTCCTCCTCCTCCAGCGGGACCCAACCATGGAGACTGACCAAAGGGGCCCTGAGGTCGTGACTTTTAGGGTCCTGCAGTAGGTTTTCACAGGCATCCTTTTTCCCGATACCAGGCTCTACCTGTACCATTTTCCTCTGCTTAGCAGGCTGACAGCACTGACAGCCGGGGCACGAGCCTGTCTCATGAATGCACATGTGCTACTCTCAGGGCACCAGGCCTGATTGTGATCTCTGGCTAGTGTCACAATGAATGTCATCGTTGCCTAGTGACAAGACCCTGCAACTTGGCGAAGAAGGGGACCACCGTGGAGGTGCGTGGGCCGAGGACTCTCGCCTGTCTTCTCTCTGGGATCTATGGGAGGGTCTCATGATCCTAGAAGAGAACAGACATGAGCCAGCCTGAAGAAAGGACAAGCACAGCCCCAGGAATAAACCACAAAATCCCAAAGGATCCAAAAAGATCTGCAGGATTCCTAGGGGTTGTCTTTCTGATACTCTTTCCACTGTGATTTCTAACGACAGCCCGCCTGTGTTCCTCTGGGTTGCTCTCCCCCAGGTGGACTTTCTGCAGAATGACAGAGCCTCAGGAGCTGCCTGGCTGTGTGTTTCTGTGGGAGTGTTGCCTGTGTTGGATGTCTGCGTTTGTGTGTGTGTGTGTGTGTGTTTCTGTTAAGTGGAGTCTGCTTAAAGGAACGTGGCTAACTCACTTCAGAGCTACTTTTTTTTCAGTCCCAGAACCTTTCGATGGCCTGTCTGTGTGGCTCTGCTTCGGCTATGAGGCTCCGTGTTTCTTATTTTTCTGTGGATCATGAATGCAGTGAATTGGGATGGGGGCTAGACAACAAGCTATCTGTGAAGATGCTCTGTGATGTGTGGATTGATCTCACAGAGGTAAACCTGTGTCTGTTTTTAAACCTATGTTTTGATTCTCCGACAGATACTAAGAAACAAGCACTCTGTGAAAATGCTTCATAATTTCTGGATTCATCCAACAGAATGGAACCTGTGTTGTGATTCACCAGGTTGGAAACATGCTTTCTGTATAATCTAAGAACAGATATTTCTGAGCCCTTTGAAGATGACACTGAAAAAACAAATATCCCATGAGAAAAATAAGAAACAAGCTATCTGTGAA
Source organism: Chlorocebus sabaeus (assembly GCF_047675955.1). Classification (NCBI taxonomy): domain Eukaryota; kingdom Metazoa; phylum Chordata; class Mammalia; order Primates; family Cercopithecidae; genus Chlorocebus; species Chlorocebus sabaeus. The sequence goes on along the minus strand of NC_132919.1, from coordinate 21,938,396 downwards.
AATGCTTTTTTTTTTTTTTTTGATTTGATTTTTATGTAGGTTTTTTTTTATTATTATACTTTGAGTTCTAGGGTACATGTGCATAACGTGCAGGTTTGTTACATATGTATACTTGTGCCATGTTGGTGTGCTGCAACCATCAACTCGTCAGCACCCATCAACTCATCGTTTACATCAGGTATAACTCCCAATGCAATCCCTCCCCCCTACCCCCCTCCCCATGATAGGCCCCGGTGTGTGATGTTCCCCTTCCCGAGTCCAAGTGATCTCATTGTTCAGTTCCCACCTATGAGTGAGAACATGCGGTGTTTGGTTTTCTGTTCTTGGGATAGTTTGCTAAGAATGATGGTTTCCAGCTGCATCCATGTCCCTACAAAGGACACAAACTCATCCTTTTTTATGGCGGCATAGTATTCCATGGTGTATATGTGCCACATTTTCTTAATCCAATCTGTCACTGATCGACATTTGGGTTGATTCCAAGTCTTTGCTATTGTGAATAGTGCCGCAATAAACATACGTGTGCATGTGTCTTTATAGCAGCATGATTTATAATCCTTTGGGTATATACCCATCAAAAAGTGGGCAAAGGATATGAACAGACATTTCTCAAAAGAAGACATTCATACAGCCAGTAGACACATGAAAAAATGCTCATCATCACTGGCCGTCAGAGAAATGCAAATCAAAACCACAATGAGATACCATCTCACACCAGTTAGAATGGCAATCATTAAAAAGTCAGGAAACAACAGGTGCTGGAGAGGATGTGGAGAAATAGGAACACTTTTACACTGTTGGTGGGATTGTAAACTAGTTCAACCATTATGGAAAACAGTATGGTGATTCCTCAAAGATCTAGAACTAGATGTACCATATGAAAATGCTTTTTAATGTATTTTTGATGTATTTTGATGTGATGCATTCATCTCACAGAGTTAACCCTGTGATGTGATTCACCAGGTTAGAAACAATTCCTATGTAAAATCCATGAAGGGTCATTTCTGAGACCACTGGAGCCTATAGTGAAAAACTGAATATGCTGTGATTAAAAGTAGAAACAAGCAATCTGGAAAAATGCCTTTTGATGTGTGGATTCATATCACAAACTTAAACCTGTGTTTTGATTCACTAGGTTAGAAACACTCTTTGTGTAGAATCACAAAGGGACATTTCGGGGTTCATTAAAGCCTACAGTAAAACCCTGAATATCGTGCAATAAAAACAAGAAACAAGCTGTCTGTGAAAATGCTTTGTGATTGTGAATTCAACTCACTGAGTCACACACATTTTGTGCTTCACCAAGTTAGATAATGCCTTCTGATGTGTGGATTCATCTCACAGCGTTAAACCTGTGTTTTGATTCAAACGATAAGAAACACTCTTACTATAGAATCCACGAACGGACATTTCTGAGCCGTTTGAAGCCTATAGTGAAAAACCAAATATCCTGTGATATAAACCAGAAACAAGGTATCTGTCAAAATGTTTTGTGATATGTGGATTTTCCTCACAGAGTTAACCCTGTGTTGCAATTCACCAGTTTGGAAACACTATTTTTATAGAATCTATGATGGGATATTTGTGAACCCATTTAAACCTATAGTGTAAAACAGAATATTTCCTGATAAAAACCAGAAACAAGCAATCTGAAAATTCTTTGTTTTGTGTGGATTCGTCTTACAGAATTGTACCTGTGTTTTAATTCGCTGTGTTTGAAGCACTCTGAAAAAAAAAAAAAAAAAAAAAAAAAAAAAAAAAAAAAAAAAAAAAAGCCTACTGAGGACCATTGTAAAAAAACAGAGTATCTCGTGATAAAAACTAGAAACAAGTTATTTGGGAAGATGCTTTGTGATGTGTGAATTCCCCTTGCAGAGTAAAACCTCAATTGTGATGAACCAGGATATAAAAATTCTTTTTGTGAAATCTATGAAGAAAAGTTGGTGAGCTCATTGAAGCCTATTGTGAAAAACCGAATATCCCAGTGTAAAATCTAGAAACAGTCTATTTGTGAAAATTCTCTGCGATGTGTGGATTCATCTCCCAGAGTTAAAGCTCTGTTTTGATGAATCAGGCTAGAAAGATGCTTTTTACAAAATCCATGAAGGAACATTCCTCAGCTCACTGAAGTCTATAGTGAAAAACCACATGTCCCTTGAAAAAATCTAGAAACAAGCTATCTGTGAAAATGATTTGTGATGTTTGGATTCATCTTACAGAATAGAACATGCGTTTTGATTCACCAGGTTGGAAACACTCATTGTGTAAAATGTATGAAGAGACATTTCTGAGCAAATTAAATCCCATAGTCTAAAACTGAATATCTGGCAATAAGAAAGAAACAAACTATCAGTGTAAATGCATTGTGATATGTGGGTTCTTCTCATGAAGTTAAACCTGTGTTTTGTTTCATCAGGTTAGAAAAACGCTTTGTGTAGAATCTACAAAGGGATATTTCTGAGCCCATTGAAGACTTTAATGAAAAACCGAATATTCCACAATAAAATCTAGAAACAAAGTATTTGTGAAAATAATTTGTGACATGTAGATTCGCCTCAGAGTGTTAAACCTGTGTTATGATTTACCAGGTTAGAAATACGCTTTCTGTATGATCTACAAAAGGACATTTCAGAGCTTACTGAAGCCTGTAGTAGAAAATGGAATATTTCGTGATAAAAACCAGAAACAAGCTGTCTGTGAAAATGTTTCTGATGTTTGGATTCCTTTCACGGATTTAAACCTGTGTTGTATTTCAGCGGGTTTGAAACACTTTTTTAAAAATAAAATATGTGAAGGAACATTTCTGAGTCCATTGAGCCCTATAACATAAAATAGAACATCCTGTGATCAAAACTAGAAACAAGCTATCTGTGTAAACCCTTTGTGATGTATGGATTCATCTCACAAAATGAAACCAGTATTTTGATTCACCTGGTTGAAAACCCTCTTCTTGTAGAATCAACGAAGGGATATTTCTGAACCAATTGAAGCCTATAGGGAAAACTGAATATCCCACACTAAAAACTACAAATGAACTATCTATGAAAATGCTTTGTGATGTGTGCATTCATCTCACAGAGTTAAACTTTTTTTTGATTCATCATGCTAGAAACACTCTTTTTGTAGAATGTACAAACAGATATTTGTGAGCCCATTGAAACGTATAGTAAAAAATAGGACATTCCATTATTAAAAACTACAAACAAGTGATCTGTGAAGATTCTTTGTGACGTGTGGACTCATCTAACAAAGTAAAACCTGTGTTTTGATTAACCAGGTTAAATAGACTCTTCTTGTAGAGTCTAAAAACTGATATTTCTGAGCTCATTGATGCCTAGAGTGAAAAACTGAATATTCCACAATAAAAACTAGAAACAAGCTATCTGTGAAAATGCTTCATATTTATGGATTCATCTCACAGACTGAAACCTGTGTTTTTGTTCAAGTTGAAAATACTCTTTTTATAGTATCCGCAAACATATATTTCTGACCTTTTTGGAAACCTATACTGAAAAACTGAATATCCTGCAATAAAAACTAGATACAAGCTAACTGTGAAAATGCTTTGTGATGCATGGATTCATCTCACAGATTGCACCTGGTGTTTTAGTTTGCCAGGTTAAAAATGCTCTTTTTGTAGACTCTAAGAAGAGCAACTTCTGAGCTTATTGACGCCTAGAATGAAAAATGGAATATCCCACGATAAAAACTTGGAACAAGCTACTTGTGAAAATGCTTGGTGATTTGCGGTTTCGTCGCACAGAGTTAAGCCTGTGTTTTGATTTTTCAGGTCAAAAACATTCTTTCTATAGTATGTACAAAGGGACATTTCTGAGCCCGTTGAAGCCTATAGTGAAAAACTGAATACTCCACGAGAAAAACTAGAAACTATCTATCAAAATGCTTTGTGATGTATGGATTTATCTCACAGAGTGGACCTTGTGTTTTGTCTCACCAGGTTGGAAAGAGGGTTTTTTAATAGAATCTATGAACAAATTTTCTAAGCAATTTGAAGCCTATAGTGAAAATCCAAATATTCCTTGTTAAAAACTAGAGACAAGCTATCTGTGAAAATGCTTTTTGATGTGTAGATTCATCTCACAGAATGCAACCTGTGTTTTGAGTCACCAGATTACAAATATTCCTTTTGTAGAATCTACAAAGGGAAATTAATGAACCCAATGAAGTTATAGTAAAAAAAAAAAAAAAAAAAAAAAAAACTAGTATTTCCCGATAAAAACTAGAACCAAGCTATCTTTGAAAATGCTTTGTGATGTATGGATTCATCTCACAGAAACCTGGGTTGTTTCACCAGGTTAGAAACACTCTTTGTGTTGAATCTACGAAGGGACATTCTTGAGCCCGTTGAAGTCTGTAAAGAAAAAGTGACTATCCAGTGATAAAAACTAGAAACAACCTATCTGTGAAAGTGTTTTGTGTTGTGTGGATTCATCTCACAGAGTTTAAACTATGTTTTCATTCAACACATTAGAAACACTCTTTGTGTAGAACATATGAAGAAGTATTTCTGAGCCGGTTGAAGCCTATTTTGAAAAAATTGAATTTCACAGTAAAACTAGAAACAAGCTATCTCTGAAAATGCCTTGTGATGTTTGGATTTATCTCACAGAATGGAACCTGTGTTTTGATTACCTGATTGGAAACCCTTTTTTTTTTTTTTTTTTTTTGTTACTAGACATGTATAGTTAAAAATTGATTATCCCAAGATAAAAACTAGAAACCAGCTACCTGTGAAAATGCTTTGAGTATTTGTGGATTCATCTCAGAGAATGGAACATGTGTTTTACTTCACTTGGTTGGAAATACTTATTTTATGGTATCCACGAACAGGCATCTCTTAGTGCTTTGAAACCTACAGTGAAAAACTGAATATCCCACGATAAAAACTGGAAACAAAACATCTGTGAAAATGCTTTGTGATGTGTCATTTCATCTCACAGATCTAAGCCTATATTTTGTTACACCAGGTTAGAAACACTCATTTTGTAGAATCTACAAAAGGACATTTATTAGTCTATTGAAGCCTATAGTCAAAAAAAGAAATAGATAGATAGATAGATAGATGATAGATAGATAGATAGATAGAGAGAGAGAGAGAGAGAGAGAGATAAATAGACAGATAGATATAGATTAAAAACTAGAAACAAACTATCTGTGAAAATGCTTTGCGATTTTTCTATTCAATCTCACTGGATGGAACCTGTGTTTTGATTTACCTTGTTGGAAACACTTTCTTTTTAGAATGCATGAAAAGACATTTCTGAAACCATTGAGGCCTACAGTGAAAAGCCGAATATTTCAAAAAAAAATTAGAAACAATCTATTTGTACAATGGTTTGTGATATGTGGATTCATCTCATAGAGTTAAGCTGTGTTTTTATTCACCAGGTTAGATACACCCTTTTTGTGGTAGCTACAAAGGGACATTTTTGAGCCCATTGAAGCCTATAATGAAAAACTGAATGTCCCACAATAAAAACTACAAACAACCTATCTGTTAAAATGCTTTGTGATGTGTAAATTTACCTCACAGAGGTAAACCTGTGTGGTGATTTATCAGGTTGGAAACACTTTTTTTCTTTTTTTTTTTTTTGTAGCCTCTAAGAAGGGAAATTGCTGAGCCCATTTTGAAGTCTACAGTGAAGAACCAAATATCCCTCGGTATAAACTAGAAACAGGCTATATGTGAAAATGCTTTCTGATGTGTACATTTATCTCACAAAGGAATAGAACCTGTGCTTTAATTCACCAGGATGGAAACACTCTTTTTCTAGCATCTACAAAGGGATATTTCTGACCCCATTGAAGCCCATAGTGAAAAACCACATATCAGGTGATAAAAACTAGAAATAAGCTATCTGTGAAAATGATTTGTGATGTGTGGATTCATGTCACAGAATTAAACCTGTGTTGTGATTCACCAGGTTACAAACACATTTTTTGTAGACTTCAAGAAGGGAAGTTTCTGACCCCATGTTAGCCTAGGTGAAAAACTGAAAATCCCTAGATAAAAACTATTTAAAAATCTATTTGTAAAAATGCTTTGTGATATGTGGATTCATCTCACAGAATGTGACCTGTGTTTTCACTCACCAGGTTACAAACACTCCTTTGTATAATCTACAAAGTGACATTAATGAGCCCATTGAAACATTTAATGAAAAACCGAGTATCTGCTGAAAAAACTAGAAGTAAGCTATTTGTGAAAATGCTTTGTGATGTGTTAATTTATCCCGCAGAATAAAATCTGTGTATAGATTCACCAGGTTAGAAAGAGTCTTCTTGTAGAGTCTAGGAATGGATATTTCTGAGCCCATTGAAGTCTATATTGAGAAACCAAAAATTTCCAGGTAAATACTAGAAACAAACTATCTGTGAAAATGCTTAGTGATGGGTGAATTTATCTCGCAGAAGTAAACCTGGTTTTGATTCACCGGGTTAGAAACACTAGTTGTGTAATATCTACAAAGAGACATTTCTGATCCCATTGAAACCCATAGAGAAAATCCAAGTATCCCATGATAAAAACTAGAAATAAGTTCTCTGTGGAAATGCTTTGTGTGGATTCCCCTCACAGAGTTAAACCTGTGGTTTAATTTACGAGGTTAGAAAAACTCTTTTTATAGAATATAAGAAGGGACAATTCTGAGAACATTGAAGCCTGTAAAAAAAAAAAAAAAAAAAAAAAAAAAAAAAAGCAATATAAACTAGAAACAAGCTATATGTGAAAACGTTTTGTGATGTGTAGATTCATCTCACACAATGGAACCTGTGATTTGATTCACCATGTTGGAAACACTTTTCTTTTAGAATCTACGAACGAACATTTCTGTACCCATTGAGTCCTATTGTGAAAAACAAAATATCCTGCAATAAAACTACAAACAAGCAAACTGTGAAAATGCTTTGAGATGTATGGGTTCTCCCAGAGTAAAACGTCTGTTTTGATTAACGCCATTAAAAACACCCTTTCTGTGGAATCTAGTATAAGACATTTCTGAGCTCATTAAAACCTATAGTGAAAACCCAAATATGTTTCAAAGAAATCTGTGAAACGCTTTGTGATATGTTGATTCATCTCACAGAGTGGAACCTGTGTTTACATTTTAAAAAATTGGAAACACGCTTTTGTAGAATCTACGAATGGACATTTCTCAGTCCATAGAAGCATATGGTGAAAAACTGAATATCCCCCGATAAAAACTAAAAACAAGTTATTTGTGAAAATGCTTGGTGATATGTGGATTCATCTCACAGAATGGAACCTGTGTTTTGATTCAGCAGGTTAGAAACACTCTTTTTGTAGCAGCTACAAAGGAAGATTTCAGAGTCCATTGAAGCCTATAGTGAAAAACCGAATATCCTGCAATAAAAGCTAGAAAAAAACTATCTGTTAAAATTATTTGCGATGTGTAGATGCTTCTTACAGAGCTAAGCTTGTGCTGTGATTCACCAGGTTAGAAACATTCTTTTTGTAGAATCTAGGAAGGGATGTTTCTGAACCCATTGAAACTACAGTGAAAAACTGAATATCCTGTGATAAAACTACAAACAAGCTATCTGTGAAAGTTCTTTGTGATGTGTGGATTGATGTCACAGAGTTTAACCTGTATTTTAATTCAAAAAGGTAGAAACACTTTTTGTGTAGAATTCACGATGGGACATTTCTAAGCCCACTGAAGCCTATTTTGAAAACACGAATTCCACCATAAAAAATAGAGGCAAGTTATCTGTGAAATTTCTTTGTGAAAAACTGAATATCCCCTGATAAAAACTAAAAACTAGTTATTTGTGAAAATGCTTGGTGATATGTGGATTCATCTCTCAGAATGTAACCTGTGTTTTGATTCAAGTTGGAAACACTCTTTTTGTAAAATATGCAAACAAATATATCTTGTCCATTGAAGCCTATAGTGAAAATTGATTATCTTTCCATTAAATCAGAAACAAGCTATCTGTGAAAGTGCTTTGTTATGTGTGGAGTCATTTCACAGAGTTAAAAGAGTTAACCCTGTGTTTGGATTCACCAGGCAGAGACACATTTTTATAATCTACAGGGAGAAATTTCTGAGCCAATTAAAACCTATAGTAAAAAAACTTATATATGCTTTGATATAACCTAGAAACAAGCTACCTGTGAAAATGTTTTGTGATGTTTGCACTCATCTCACAGAATGAAACCTGTGTTTTGATTCACTGAATTGGAAACACTCTTTTTGTAGATTCCACAAATGAACATTTCTGAGTCCACTGAAGCCGATAGTGAAAAACCAAATTTACCCCAATAAAAAATGAAAACAAGTGATCTTTAAAAATGCTTTGTTATGTGTGTAATTTTTTCACAGGGTTACATTTGTGTTTTGATTAACCAGATTAGAAACACTCTAAGTAAGAACTATGAGGGGACATGTCTGAGTCCTTTGTGATATATGTATTCATATATGTGAAAATACTTTGTGATGTATGTATTCATTTCACAGAGTTAAACCTGTGTTTTGATTCACCAGGTTAGAATCACTCTTTTTGTAGAATCTATGTGGGACATTTCTAAGCCCATTGAAGCCTAAAGTAAAAACAAATATCTCATAATAAAAACCAGAAACAAGATACATGTGAAAAAGGTTTGTGAGGTGTTGATTCATTTCCCAGAGGAAAACCTGTGTTTTGATTCACCTTGTTGGAAATACTCTTTTTGTGGAAACTGTGAACTGACATATCTGAGCCCATTGATTCTTATAGTGAAAAACCGAATATTCCACGATAAAAACTAAAAACAAGCTATCTGTGAAAATGTTGTCTGATGTGTGGATTCATCTCACAGAGTTAAACCCGAGTTTTGGTTAACCAGGTTGGAAACAGTCTTTTGTAGAATCTACGAATGGACATTTCAGTTCCCATTGAGGCCTATTGTGAAAAACAGAATATCCTGCAATAAAAACTAGAAACAAGTTATCTGTTAAAATGCTTTGTGATGTGTGGATTTACCTCTCAGAGTAAAACCTCAGTTTTGATTATCCAAGATAGAAACACTCTTTTTGTGGAATCTACGGGGAGACATTTGTGAGCTCATTTAAGCCTATTGTGAAAATCCGAATATCTTGCAAGAAGAGCTAGAAAGAAGCTGTCTGTGAAAATGCTGTGTGATTTGTAAACTCCTCTCACTGAAGGGAACCTGTGTTTTGATTCACTAGGTTGGAAGCACTCTCTTTGTAGAAACTGTGTACAAACATTTCTTAGCCTGTTGAAACCTATAGTGAAAACCAAATACCCTCGTATAAAAACCAGAAACAAGCTATCTGTGAAAATGCCTTGTAATGTATGGATTCGCCTCCCAAAGTAAAACCTCTGATTTTATTGACCCCCTTAGAAACACTCTTTTTGTGGAATCTACAAAGGGACATTTCTGAGCTCATTGAAGTATGTAGGGAAAGAAAGAATATTCTCAGAAAAAAAAACTAGAAACAAGCTATCTGTGAACATGCTTTGTGATATGTGGTTTCATCTCACAGAATGCAACCTGTGTTTTGATTCAAAAGGTTGAAAACACACCTTTTGTAGGATCTATGAATGGACATTTTTGAGCCCACTGAAGCCTATATTGAAAAACAGAATATCCCTCGATAGAGCATACAAACAAACTATCTGTGACAATGCTTTGTGATGTGTGGATTCATCTCACAAATTGAAACTTGTGTTTTGATTCACCAGTTTGGAAATACTCTTCATGTAGAATCTACAAAACTACATTTCTGAGCACATTAAAGCCTAATGGGAAAAAAAAAAGTAATTTCCCATGGTAAAAACCAGAAACAAGCTATTTGAGAAAATGTTTTGTGATGCGTAAACGTCATTTGTGATGTTAACCTGTGTTGTAATTAAAGATGATAGAAAAACTCTTTTTGTAGAACATATGAAGAAATATTTCCAAGCCAATTGAATCCTATAATGAAAAACTGAATATCTTGTGAAAAAAGCTAGAAACAAGTTAACTGAGTTTAGTGATACCCTGAATATCCCGTGTTAAAAAACTAGAAACAAGGTATCTGTGAAAGTTTTTTGTGATGTGTGGATTCATCTCACAGAGATCAATCTGTGTTTTGATTTCACAAATGAGAAACACTTTTTGTGAAGGATCTATGAAGGGATATTTACGAACCCATTGAAGCCTATAATGAAAAAACAAATATCAAGTGATGAAAACAAGAAACAGGCTATCTGTAAAAACATTTTATGTGTGTGGATACATCTCACAGAGTGGAACCTATATTTTGATTCACCAGGTTGGAAACACTCTTTTTTTACAATCTGTGAACATTTCCATGCCCATTGAGGCCTATTGTAAAAAACAGACTATCCTGTGATAAAAAAACGAATAGAAAGCTATTTGTGAAAATAATCTGTGAGGTATGCATTCACCTCCCAGAGTAGAACCTCTGTTTTGATTAAATAGGTTAGAAACACTCTTTTTGTGGAATCTACAAAGTGACATTTCTGAGCTCATTAAAACTTATAGTGAGAAACCGAATATCCTGTGAGCCAATTGAAGCCTGTAGTGAAATACCAAATATACATAAATAAAAGATAGAAACAAGTTCTATGTGCAAATACTTTGTGATGGGTGGATTCATCTCACAGAATGACTTGTGTTTTCATTCACCAGGTTAAAAACACTCCTTTGTATAATCTATGAAGGAACATTAATGAGTCCATGGAAATATGTATTGAAAAACTGAATATCTGCTGAAAAATCTAGAAACAAGCTATTTGTGAAAATGCTTTGTGATGTGTAGATTCATCCCACAGAATGAAACCTGTGTTTAGATTCACCAGGTTAGCAAGACTCTTTTTGTAGAATCTAGGAATGGGTATTTTTGAGCCCATTGAAGCCTATATTGAGAAATCAAAAATTTCCTGATAAATACTAGAAACAAACTATCTATGAAAATGGTTGGTGATGGGTGCATTTATTTCACAGAGGTAAACCTGTGTTTTGATTCACCAGGTTAGAAACACTCTTCATGAAATATCTACAAAGAGACATTTCCAAGCCCATTGACGCCCCTAGTGAAAATCCAAATATCCCATAATAAAAACCAGAAACAAGCTCTTCGTGAAAATGCTTTGTGATGTGTGGATTCCCCTCACAGAATTAAACCTGTGGTGTAATTTACCAGGTTAGAAAATGTATATTTTATAGAATATAAGAAGAGACAATTCTGAGACCACTGAAGCCTGTAATAATAATTTAAAAAACTCAAGCAATATAAACTAGAAACAAGTTACATGTGAAAATATTTTGTAGATTCACGTCACACAATGGAACCTGTGCTTTGATTCACCAGGTTGGAAACACTTTTCTTATAGAATCTATGAATGAACATTTCTGTGCCCTTTGAGTCCTATTGTTAAAAACAGAATATCTTGTGATAAAACTAGAAACAAGCAAACTGTGAGAATGCTTTGAGATGTACAGTTTCACTTCCCAGAGTAAAACTTCAGTTTTGATTAGCCATTTTTTTTTTGTAGAATCTACAATAAGACATTTCTGAGCTCATTAAAGCCTATAGTGAAAAACCAAATATCCTTTGAAAAAATCCAGAAACAAATTATCTGTGAAAATGCTTTGTGATGTGTTGACTCATATCACAGAATGGAACCTGTGTTTTCATTCACAAAATTGGAAACATGCATTTTGTAGAATCTATGAACAGACATTTCTCAGCCCATAGAAGCATATAGTGAAAAACTGAATATCCCCTAATAAAAACTAAAAAGTTGTTTGTCAAAATGCTTTGTGCTATGTAGATTCATCTCACAGAATGGAATCTGTGTTTTGATTTATCAAGTAGGAAACACTCTTTTTATAAAATCTACACAAGAACATTTCTGAGTTATTTGAAGCCTATAGTGAAAACTCAAATATTCCCTGATTAAAAGTAGAAACAAGCTATCTGTGAAAGTGATTTGTGTTGTGTGAATTCATCTAACAGAATGTAACCTGGATTTTTATTCACTAGGTTAAAAATACTCCTTTGCAGAATGTAAGAAGGGACATTAATTAACCCTTTAAAACCTATAGTGAAAAACCAAATATCCTGTGATTAAAAACTAGAAACAAGCTATCTGTGAAAATGCTTTGTAATGTGTGGATTCATCTCACTGAATAAAACCTGTGTTTTTATTCGCCAAGTTGGAAACACTCTTTTTATAGATTCTACAAAGGGAAATTTCTTAGCCCTTTGAAGCCTGTAGTGAAAAACCAAATATTCCAAGATTAATAGAAAGAAGTTCTCTGAAAATGCTTTGTTATGCTGTGGATTCATCTCATAGAGTTAAACCTGTGTTGTGAATCAGCAATTTGAAACACTCCTTTTGTGAAATCTACAAAGGGACATTTCTGGGCCCCCTGAAGCCTGTAATGAAAAACTGAATGCCCTGCAATAAAAACTAGAAACAAGATACCTGGAAAAAATGGTTTTCAATGTGTGGATTCATCTCACAGAAATAAACCTGTGTTTGATTCACCAGGTTAGAAACACTCTTTTTGTAAAATCTATGAAGGAAAGTTTCTGAGACCGTTGGAGACTGTAGTGAAACACCAAATATCCCATGATAAAAACTAGAAAGAAACTCTGTCTGAAAATGCTTTGTAATGTGTGGATTCATCTCACAAATTTTAATCTGTGTTGTGATTCACTAGGTTAGAAACATTCTTTTTGTAGAATCTATGAAAAGACATTCCTGAGCCAAATGATTCCTACTGTGAAAAACCAAATATCCCATGATAAAAACAAGAAAGAAACTATCTTTGACAATGTTTTATGTGTAGATTAATCTCACAGATTTAAACCTGTGTTTTGATTTTCCATGTTAGGAACACTCTTTTTGTATAATCTACAAAAACATCTGCATTTCTGAGTTCTTTGAAGCCTAAAGTGAAAAACCAAATATCCTACAATATAAAGTAGAAGAACTGTATCTGTGAAAATGCTTTCTGATGTGTGGATTCATCTCACAATAATAAATCTGTGTTTGATTCCCCAGGTTGGAAACACTCTTTGTAGAATCACTGAAGGGACATTTCTGAGCCCACTGAAGCCATTACAAAACATCAAATATCCCGTGATAAAAACTAGTAACAAGCTATCTGTGAACACACTTTGTGAAATGTAGATTCATCTCACAAAATGGAACCTGTGTATTGACTCACCTGGTTGGAAACACCCTTTTGGTAGCATCTACAGGTGAATATTTCTGAATCCACTGATTCCAATAGAGAAAAACCAAATATCCCATGTAAAAACTAGAAACAAGCTATTTGTGAAAATGCTTTGTGATATGTGGATTCATGTCACAGAGATTAACCTGTGTTGATTCACCAGTTGGAAAAAGTCTGTTAGAATCAGTGAACAGACGTTTCTGATTCTATTGAAGCCTATTGTGAAAAAAACAAATATCACTCAGTGAAAACTAGAAACAAGCTATCTGTGAAAATGCTTTCTGGATTCACTTCACAGATTTAAACATGTGTTTTGATTCTCCAGGTGAGAAACACTTTTTTTGTAGAATCTATGAAGGGACATTTATGAGCCCTTTGAAGTTTATGGTAAAAAACTGAATATCTCATGATAAAAACTAGAAACAATCCATCTGTAAAAACGCTTTGCAATGTGGTATTCATCTCATGGTTAGACACGTGTTTTGAGTTACTGTTTTAGAAATAGTTTTTGTGTAGAATCTCTGAAGAGACATTTCTGAACGCTTTAAAGCCTATAGTGAAAAAACGAATATCACCCATTGAAAAGTAGATACAACCTGTTTGTGAAAATGCTTTGTGATATGTGGATTCATTTCACAGAGTTAAATCTGTGCTTTGTTTTACCAAGTTAGAAACACTCTTTTTGTGAAATCTATGAAGGGACATTACTAAGCCCATTGAAGCCTATAGTGAAAAACAAAATATCCTGGAATACATACTAGAAACAAGCTATATGTGAAAATGCTTTTGTGATGTGTGGATTCACCTCACAGAATGGAACCTGTTTTGATTCACCTGGTTGGAAATTCTTTTTGTAGAATCTACGAAGGGAAAGTTTTTAGCCCATGTAATTCTATAGTGAAAAATGAAATATCCCATGATTTAAAAAAAAAAAAAAAAAACTAGAAACAAGCTGTCTGTGAAAATGCTTTGTGATGTGTGTACTTAGCTCACAGAGAAACCTATGTTTTGATAAGCCAAGTTGGAAACACTTATTTTGTGGAATCTGAAAATTACATTTCTGAGCACATTGATTCTTACGGTGAAGAACTAAATATCCCATGATAAAAAGAAGAAACAAGCTATCTGTGAAAATGCTTTGTAATATGGGGATTCATCTCACAGAGTTAAACTGTGTCTTAATTCAGCAGATTAGAAAAACTCTATTTGTAGAATTTAGGAAGGGACATTTCTGAGCTTATTGAAGCCTATAGTGAAAAACCGAATATCATGCAATAAAAACTAGGAACAGGCTATCTGTGAAAATGCTTTCTGATGAGTGGCTTAATCAGACAGAGTTAAATATCTATTGTGATTCACCAGGTTAGAAAAACTCTTTTTGTAGACTCTAAGAAATTTCTGAGCTGTTTGAAGCCTATAGTGAAAAATAGAATATCCCAGGATAAAAAATAGAAACAACCTATGTGTGAAAATGCTTTGTAGTGTGTTGATTCATCTCACAGAATGGAACCTGTGTTTTGATTCACCTTGTGGGAAACACTCTTTTTGTAGAATCTGCAAATTGTGAATTCAATTCAGTGAGTTAAACCTGTGTTGTGATTCACTAGGTTAAAAACACTTTTTTTTTAGATTCTAAGAAGGCAAATTTCAGTCTGTTGAACCCTACAGTGAAAAACTGAGTATCCCTGATGAAAACTAACAGCAAGCTATCGAAAAAATGAGTTTTGATGTGTGGATTCATCACTCAGTTTAATTTGGAATGTGATTCACCAGGTTAGAAATCCTCTTTTTGTAGAATGTTCAAAAAAACATTTTCTGGGTTCATTGAACTGTATAGTAAAATGCAAATATTTCGTGACAAAAACTAGAAATAAGCTGTATGTGAAAATGCTTTGTGATGTGTTTATTCATCTCACAGAATGGAGCCTGTGTTTTAACAGAGCTTGTTAAAACCACACCTTTTGTAGAACATTCGAACGGATATTTCTGAGCTCATTGCTATAGTGAAAAAGCAAATGTCCTGTGATAAAAGCTAGAAACAATATATCTGTGAAAACGCTTTATAATGTGTACAATCATCTCACTGATATAAACCTGTGTTTTGATTCACCAATTTAGAAACTCTGTTTTAGAATCTAAGAAGGGATATTTCTGAGTGCATTGAAGCCTATAGTGAAAAACCGAATATCCCGTGATAAAACCTGTAAAAATGCTTTGTGATTTGTGCATTTATCTCACCTAACTAAACGTGTGTTGTGATTTATCAGGCTAGAAACACTATTTTTACAGAATCTATGAAAGGAAATTTCCAAGCCTTTTGAAGCTGATAGTAAAATTATATATATATTCCACAATAAAAACTAAAAACAAGCTAAAACTAAAAACAAAAACTAGAAACAATGGTTTGTCATGTGTGGATTCATCTCACAAAATGGAAGTTGTGTTTTGATTCACCAGGTTAGAAACACTTTTTTTGAACAATCTATTAACAAATATGTCTGAGCCATTTGAAACCTATAGTGAAAAACAATATACCCCCATAAATACTAGAAACACGCTATCAGTGAAAAATGATTTGTGATGTGTGAATTTATCTCATTGAATGACACCTGCATTTTGATTCACTAAGTAGGAAACACTGTTTTCATAGAATCTGCAAACAAACATTTCTGAGTCCTTTGAAACATATAGTGAAAACAGAATATCTTCCGAAAAAAAATGGAAACAAGCAATCTGTGAAAATGCTTTGTGATATGTGGATTCATCTCACAGAATGTAACCCATGTTTTGATTCACCAAGTTAAAAATACTCATTTGTAGAATTTACGAAGTAACATTAATGAACCTATTGAATCCTATAGTTAAACATTAAATATCCACCAATAAAAACTACAAACTAGTTATCTGTGAAAATTCTTTGTAATGTGTGG
Source organism: Chlorocebus sabaeus (assembly GCF_047675955.1). Classification (NCBI taxonomy): domain Eukaryota; kingdom Metazoa; phylum Chordata; class Mammalia; order Primates; family Cercopithecidae; genus Chlorocebus; species Chlorocebus sabaeus. Next base: position 21,922,226 of record NC_132919.1, on the reverse strand, counting down.
ATTTATCCCACAGAATGTAACCTGTGTTTTGAATCCAGGTTGGAAACTTTTTTTTTTTTTTTTTTTTTTTTTTTTTGTAAAATCTAAGAACGGACATTTCAGAGCCCTTTGAAGCCCATATTGAAATAACAACTATCCCCAGAACAGATATTTCTGAGCCATTTGAAGCCTATATGGAAATAAGGAATATCCCCAGATAGAAACTAGAAACAAATTATCTTTGAAAATGGTTAGTGATGTCTGGATTCCCCTCACGGAGTTAAACCTTTATTGTAATTCATCAGATTACAAACATTCTTATTGTAGAATCTACGAAGGGACATTAATGAACCATTTGAAGCCTACAGTGAAACACAGAATATTTCACAATAAAAACTGGAAACTAGCTATCTGTGGAAATACTTTGTGATGTATGGATTCCCATCACAGAGTTAAACTTGTGTTGTAATTTACCAGGTTATAACACCTTTTTGTAGAGTATATGAAGTAACGTTTCTGAGTCCATTAAAACCTACAGTGAAAGACCAAATATCCCTCCTTTAAAACTAGAAACAAACTATGAAATTGCTTTGTGATATGTGAATTCCTCTCACAGAATGGAACCTGTGTTTTGACTCACCAGGTTGGAAACAAGTCTTTTGTGGACTCTACTAATAGACATTTCTGTGCTTACTGAGGCCTATTTTGAAAAACAGAATATCTCACAATAAAAAACAGAAAGAAGCTATCTGTGAAAATGCTTGGTGATGTTTGGATTCACCTCCCAGAATAAAACCTCCGTTTTGTTTAACTAGATTAGAAACACTCTTTTTGTGGAATCTACTGAGGCCTATAATGAAAATCCGAATATCTTGCCAAAAAAACTGGAAGCAAGTTATCTGTGAAAATAATTTGTGATGTGTGGATTCATCTCACAGAATGGAACCTGTGTTTTGATTTACAAGGTTGAAAACACACTTTTTGCAGATTCTACGAATGGAAATTTTTGAACCCTTTGAAGCCTATAGTGAAAAAGTGAAAATCCCCGATAAAAACTAGAAACAAGCTATCTGTAAAAATGCTTTGTAATGGGTGGATTCATCTCACAGAGTTAAACCTGTGTTTTTATTCAACAGGTTAGAAACACATTTTTTCTAGAATCTACAAAGGGACATTTCTGACGCCATTGAATCCTATAATGAAAAACCAAATATCCTGTGACAATAATTAGAACAAGTTACCTGTAAAAATACTTCGTGATATGTGACTTCATCTTTCAGATTTAAACCTGCGTTTTGATTCACCAGGTTAGAAACACTCTTTTTTGTAAAATCTACATTGGCACATTTCTGAGCCCATGGAAGACTATAGTGATAAAACAAATGTCCCACGATAAAAACTAGAAACAAACTCTCTGTGAAAATTCTTGCTGATGTACAGATTGATCTCAAAAAGTTAACCCTGTGTTTTGATTTAACACTCTTTTTATAGAATCTACAAATGGACATTTCTGAGCCCTTTGAAGCCTATAGTGAAAACCTGCAATAAAAACTGGAAACACATTATCTGTGAAAATGCTTTCTGATATCTGGATTTCTCTCACAGAATGGAACCCATGATTTGATCCACCTGGTTGGGAACACTCTTTTTGTATAATCTAAGAAAGGACATATCTGACCCTATTGACACCTATGGTGAATACCAGAATATACCTGGATAATAACTAGAAACAAGATATCTCTGAAAATGCTTCATGATTTGTGGGTTCATCTCACAGAGTGAAACCTATGTTTTCATTCACCAGGTTGGAAACACTCTTTTGGTTGAATCCGTGAATGGACATTTCTGAGCCCTTGGAAACCTCTAATGAAAGACCGAATATCCTGCAATAAAATATAGAAACAAACTCTGTGAAAACACTTTTGATGTGTGGATTCTTCTCACAGAGCTAAACCTGTGTTGTGATTCATTAGGTTAGAACCACTCTTTTCGAAGAATCTACAAAGAAACATTTCTGAGTCCCTCTATTTCTATTGTTTGGAATAGTTTCAGAAGCAATGGTACAAGCTCCTTTTTGTACCTCTGGTAGAATTTGGCTGTGAATCTCTCTGATCATGGGCTTCTTTTGGTTAGAAGTCTATTATTTATTGTCTCCATTTCAGAACTTGTTATTGGTCCATTCACAGATTTGACTTCTTCTTGGTTTAGTCTTGGGACGGTGTATGTGTCCAGAAATTTATCCATTTCTTACAAATTTCCTAGTTTATTTGAGTAGAGGTGCTTATAGCATTCTCTGCTGCTAGTTTGTATTTCTGTGGGATCTGTGGTGATACCCACTTTATCATTTTTATTGCATCTATTTGATTATCTTCTCCTTTTTTTCTATTAATCTAGCTAGTGGTCTATTTTGTTAATATTTTCAAAAAACCAATTCTAGAATTCATTGATTTTTTGAAGGGTTTTTGGTGTCTCTATTGGTGTCTCTATCTCCTTCAGTACTGCTCTGATCTTCTGCAGGAATCAATGAGCTCAGAAATATCCATTGGTAGGTGCTGCAAAAAAAGTGTTTATAAACAGGTGAATGAAAACACAGGTTTCATTCTAGGCAATGAATGCACACATCACAAAGTATATTCACAGATGGCATGTTTCTGGTTTTTATTGTGAGATATTCACTGTTCACAGCCATTTTTCTTCCAGGCTGCTTTTTTCATTGTCCTGTTTTTCAACACTTTCTTAAAACTAATAACAGTATAGACCTCGTATTATTTCTGAAGAGCAGTGGGCTTATATGGGACATTGGCTTTCCATTTATATCTTGCTGAAGTTCTTAAATTTTTGCAACACATATGTATATTTTTTGTAACCAGAAAGATAAAACATTTAAAAGGAAAAAAAAAAGAAAAGAAAGAAATAGAGGGACTCCTCCCTAATTCATTTTATGAGGCCAGCATCATCCTGATACCAAACCCTGGAAGAGACACAACTAAAAAAGAAAATTTCAGGCCAATATCCTTGATGAACATTGACATGAAAATGCTGAATAACATACTGGCAAACCAAATCCAGCAGCACATCCAAAAGCTTATCCACCACAATCAAGGTGGCTTCATCCCTGGAATGCAAGGCTGGTTCAACATACACAACTGAATAAAAGTAATCCATCACATAAACAGAACCAATGAAAAAAACCACATGATTATCTCAATACATGGAGAAAAGGCCTTCAATAAAATTCAGCACCCCTTCATGCTAAAAACTCTCAAAGCATATCAATGTATTGATATAACATATCAAAAAACAAGCAACTAGATAACCATATGATCTTTGACAAAACTGACACAAGCAATGGGAAAAGGATCCCTTATTTAATAAATGGTGTTGGGAAAACTGGATAGCCATATGCAGAAAACTGAAACTGGACCTCTTCCTTCCACCTTATACAAAAATTAACTCACAATGGATTAAAGACTTAAACATAAGATTTAAAACTATAAAAATCCTAGAAGAAAATCTAGGCAATACCATTCAGGACATAGGCATGGACAAATACTTCATGATCAAAACACCAAAAGCAATGGCAACAAAAGCCAAAATTGAAAAATGGGATCTAATTAAACTAAAGAGCTTCTGCACAGCAAAAGAGACTGTCATCACAGTGAACAGGCAACCTATAGAATGGGAGAAAATTTTTGCAATCCATCCTTTTGACAAAGGGCTACTACCCAGAATTTACAAATAAATGTACAAGAAAAATTGGGTGAAGGATATCAACAGACACTTCTCAAAAGAAGACATTTATGCAGCCAACAAACATATGAAAAAAAGGTCATCACCATGGTCATTAGAGAAATGCAAATCAAAACCACAGTGAGATACCATCTCTTGCCAGTTAGAATGGTATTTACTAAAAAGTCAGGAAACAACAGATGCTGGAGAGGATGTGTAGAAATAGGAACACTTTTACACTGTTGGGGGGAGTGTAAACTAGTTCCACCACTGTGGAAGACAGTGTGGTGATTGCTCAAGGATCTAGAGCTAGAAATACAATTTGACTCAGCAATCCCATTACTGAGTATATACACAGAGGATTATAAATCATTCTATTATAAAGATACATGCACACATATATTTACTGTGACACTGTTCACAATAGCAAAGACTTGGAACAAATCCAAATTCCCATCAATTATAGACTGGATAAAGAAAATGTGACACATATACACCTCGGAATACTATGCAGTCATAAAAAGGATGAGTTCATATCCTTTGCAGGGACATGGATGAAGCTGGAAACCATCATTCTCAGCAAACTAACACAAGAAAAGAAAACCAAACACCACTTTCTCACTCATAATTGGGAGTTGAACAATGAGAACACATGGACACAGGAAGGGGAACATCACACAATAGGTTCTATCAGGGGTTGAAGTCCTGGGAGAGAGATAGCATTAGCGGAAATACCTAATATAGATGATGCATTGATGAATGCAACAATCCTCCATGGAGCATGCATACCTATGGAACAAACTTGCACATTCTGTACATATACCCCAGAACTTAAGAAGAAGAATAAAAGAACGATGTTCACGAAAGATCAGAAAGTCCAAGCGTGTCATAAATGGTCTGTGTAAGTCACAATAAGTAGATTTATTTTAAAAAACTGAAAACATTCATATGATCAAGTTGTCTATAATTAAAAAGAAATTATAATGGTGTTTCTAGAAATTTGGCTAGATGTGAAAGAAAAAACACATATACACTAAATAATTGGTAAGAGCAATGAAATTTTCTTATAACTGTTTTACTCAATAAATTATGAGATTTTAGTTATTTTAACCAAAAGTTCAACTTCTATCACATCTCACCATGTTTTTCTTCTTTTAAATAATGTAAAATAATAACGCTCCCCTTAACCTCATTTTCAGCTCATGTAAGCTTTCTTTCCTTCAAATTCTGTTAGTTGTGGCCAGCTGCTAACAATATTTTCTTCAAGATCTATAAGAAATGTTTTCTTTCAACATCATATTCTGTACATAGCAGAAAATCTCTTCTTCTGCCTTTGGTAACTTGCCTAATAGATTGAAATGTTTATCAAAACAATGCCTATGCCATTATTGTTAAGTTTTGGTTTATTTAGGAAAAAAATTTAAGATAAAAAATTTTTTATTAAGGTTATTATATCCATGTATCTTTCTGTATAGGCTTTAACCAAGTCCAGCTAAATCTTAAACGCTGACAACAAGTAAAGCCTCAACTTCAGATCTAGTAGAAGATGCCAATAAAAATAAACTGGATTCTTGAGCCATGGAGCCAGAAATTAAAGCTATTCAATTCCTTGGGGCTGAGGGAATGTCATGGAAGGGGTGGGCATATGAGATTTTAAGGGACAGTTAATGTAAAAGGGAAACTGATGCAAGATGAGTATATGTGTCCCAGTGTCAGATTAATAAGGTTTTTGGATGCATTAACCATCTCCTTAAAAAATGTTATGAAGGTTATAAAAGGCTTATGGAAGTTATATCTTGTGAAGATTGAAATTCTATAGATTATTTATAAAATTTTCAAAAACAAATTTAATTGGCTTCATGTTGTTTTTATTAGGGTTTATTGTTTGGAAATTTAAGTCCTCTCTCAAAGAATGAAGGTTTTCACCTTTTTATTGTTGAATCTTAAATTATTGCTTTTGTCAAATGAATGACTTATTTTACAGTGACCTGTGATATCAAGTGTTCTAAAACTTTAGTATTTAAAATACTTTACTAAATCAAATTATAAATCATGATCTTTTCTGACCTTAATCCTTTAAGATATTAGATTTTCTAAAGTCCAAAAATGACATAATTTGACTTATTTGCTATAAAAATTATACAGACAGCATTGTCAAATATGAAATGGTGCTTCTTTTTGGGGGACTGTATTTGTATAAATATGGTATTAGCATGTGTTCCATAACTATCAGAAACTTTTATAATTCTGATATATTGGTGTACATTATCAGTGATAATTACAAATATTATGTTAAATTATTGTGTGCAACAGAGGTGACAAATTTCCTTGTCAATTTTGTCTTTGACTATGGGTTCCCTAAAACATTTTGTCATCCATGAACAATTGTTATCTTGTTTTGCCCTCTTTAGAAGGTGGTTTTATAATCAGCTATAAAACTCCAACAAGTACTCTTGAATACAAGTTTATGATAACTTTGAAAACAGTGACATCAGAATAGAAGAAAAACTTTCAGGACTCATGAAGAACTAAAATTTTCATGAATATCAAGTAGAACAGGAAGTAACTACATGGAATGAACTAATAAAAGACTGAAAAAATCTTTTTGACTTTTTTCTTAAAATGTTGCTGATTCTTTTTTTGTTTGTTTTTTCAGAGTCAAGGAAACTGTTCTTTTGAGCTATTGACAGCTTTTCACAATTTTGTATACTCCTATGAACAAAATTTAGATCATATTTGTTTCTGATTTCTCCAAAATTTGGAAACTATTTTTGAGTATTCTGAACTTATGGCAATACAGTTATTTGTGCATGGAATATGAGAATCTGTTTTTATTCCTAGCATGTTATAATTGGAGAAACTGTTTATTTTACCAAGGTTTGGCTAGAATGGTGTACTTTCCTTTTAGAAATCAAACCTGAATTATGGAGCCAATAAAAGCCCCTTGGGAAAACTGGCCTTATACCTTGCTACACGGTTCCCGTACCAGGTTCCTGACCTGTGATAATTAAAGAATGTCACTTCTTGACAAGAACAGGAGCTTCAAGTTTATCTTGGAACCTCAAAAGGAGACGAATTCACCCAATTCATAGGTATTTGATGGTATAAACCCATGGCTGGACTTGGCTATAAAAAAAAGTCTGATCCAACATTTCTTATATGAAACAAAGTTTCATGAAAGTCAACTTAAAACCCTAAGTAAAAAGTAATTATCCTTGCTGCACCGTATACAAATAATCATACCAAGTATAAGAAAGCCAATGAGTCCTGCCATAATTTGTCTTTAGTAAAAATGAAAAATGAGAGAATATTCATGATTCAAATGCTGTAATACACCTGTTGTTGGATTCTAGTCTTGCCTAATGTTTTTCTATTATCATTATTTACTGTTTGGACCAAATGCTAATTTTTCTTGGCTGCAAGTCTTCAAAATAGTGTCTTCAATTCTTTTCTTGTTTTCCCCATTTTTCCTAATTTGGAGTCCCTGAAAACTAAGCTGGCTTTTATAAAGCCCTGTGAGCTGAAACAAGACAACTTATAACTCAGAAGACAATATCATCAACCTATTTACATACATAAGCCACTTTCATACCTGGCAACTGATGTATGGACTTCAGAGTAACGTGGCCTCTACTGATTCACAAACCTATACAGTTTGTGAATCCCCAAAGGTTATAGTAACCAAACGTCATAGTTCTGGTACAAAAACCATGACAAAAATCAACGGAACAGGTTAGAGAAGGTTGTAGGCTGCACTCCTATAACCATCTGATCTTTGACAAAGTCTATCATTAGAAGCACTGGGGAACGGACCCCTGGTCAATGAATAGTACCAGAATAACTGGTTAGCTATATTGAGAAAATTGAAAATGGACAACTTCCTTCCAAAATTAAAAAAAAATAAACTTAAGATGGATTAAAGACCTAGATGTAAAACCTAAAGCTGTAAAAACCCTAGACAAAAGCCCAGAACATACTATTCAGGACATAGGCCATAGCAAAAATTTTATGATCAAGTTTCCAATAGCTATTGCAACAAAAACATAGACAAGTGGGACCTAAGTAAACTAAAGAGATTATGTTCAACAAAAGAAACCATCAGCAGACTAAACAGACAACCTACAGAATGGGAGAAAATATTTGCAAACTATGCATCTGACAAAGGTCTCATATTGAGAATCCATAAGGAACTTAAAAATATTTGAAGCAAAAACTAAACAACCTCATTGAAAAATAGGCAATGGAAAAGAACAGACACTTCTCAAAAAACACATAAATGCAGCCAACAAACATGAAAAAATGCTCCACTTTTAAAATCACTAATCATTAAAGAAATGGAAATCAAAACCACAATGTGACACCATTCCACACCAATCACAATTGCTATTAATAAAAAGTAACAGATGTTGGTGAGTTTGCAGAGAAAAGGGAAGACTGATATACTTCTGTTGGGAAGGTAAATTAATTCAGGCATTGTATAAAACAGTTTGAAGATTTCTCAAAAAACTTAAACAGAACTACATTTGGTCCAGCAATCTCGTTACTAGATACATACACAAAGAAATATAAGTTGCTCTACCAAAATGACACATGTACTTGTATGTTTATCACAGCATTATTCACAGTAGCAAAAACACAGAACCAACCTAGAGGCCCATCAGTGGTGGGCTAAAAATTTAAAAAAAAAAAACAAAAAAAAACAAAAAACGCGTATAACCTGACATGATTGCTCACGCCTGTATTCCCAGCACTTCAGGAGGCTGAGACAAGTGGATTACTTAAGGTTAGGAGTTTGAGCCAAGCCTGGCCAGCATGGTGCAACACCATCTCTTCTAAAATACAAAAATTAGCTAGGCATGGTGATGCATGCCTGTAGACCCAACTACTTCGGAAGCCAAGGTACAAGAATGTCTTGAACCTGAGAGGGGCAAAGGTTGCAGTGAGCTGAGATTTTGCCACAGCACTCCAGCCTGGGCGACAGAGTGAGACTCTATCTCAAAATAAATAAATAAATAAAGTGGTACGTATACACCATGAAATACTGCACAGCCACAATCAATCAATAAAATGGCTTTTGCAACGAAATGGATGTAACTGGAGGCTATATCAAGCAAATTACCAAAGCAAATTAACACAAAAACAGAAAACCGAAAGCATATATTATCACCTATAAGTGAGAGATAAACACTGGCTATACATGGTCCAAAACAGGGACCAATTGATACTAGGGCCCGTGTGAGGGTAGAGGGTGGAAAAGAGGTGAGGACTGAAAAACTACCTATCCCTATCAGATAGTATGCTCACTACCTCAGTGACTAAATTACTTTTTCCACGAAACCCCAACAACATACAATTTACCTACATAACAAAGCTGCACGTGTACTGCCTGAACCTAAAATATAAATCAAAAAAAAAAAAAAAAGAATGTCAATAACATACTTAGTAAACCCAGAAGTGTTTGAAAATCAGATGACAAACTTCTAAATAATTCACAAAGAAACAATCAAAATTTAGAATACATTTTGAATTGAAAGACAATAAACATCTGAAGTGCTAAAAATATAGAGATGGCTTTAGTCCCAAAACATATCTAAAAACATTAAAATTTTAATGGGATGGTAATTGGTATGTGATATGATTAACTACTTTAAAGTTTATACAAAAATGAGAACCTGGCCGGGCATAGTGGCTCATGCCTGTAATCCCAGCACTTTGGGAGGCCGAGGTGTGTGGATCATGAGATTAGGAGTTCAAAACCAGCCTGGCCGAGGTGGCACCACCTCGTCTCTACTAAAAATGCAAAAATTAGCGAGGCGTGGTGGTGGGTAGCTGTAATCCCAGCTACTCAGGAGGCTGAGGCCAAAGAATCACTTGATCCCAGGAGGTAGAAGTTGCAGTGAACCGAGATCATACCACTGCACTCTAGCCTGAACAACAGAAGAAGACTCCATTTAAAAATAAATAAATAAATAAATAAATAAAAATAAAAATAAAAATAAAAACAGCCAAAACAGCCACTTTATTCGCCAAAAGAAAAAAGAACAACAGTGAGCAGTGAGTAGAGGTCTGCTTCTATGGGCTATCAGAAAATATTATAAACCTACAGTAATGTGATGGTACAAAGCGCAACCACAGCAGTAATGTGACTATCCAACATAAAATATACAAGAATTTCAGAGAAGACAAATGTAATTCTTGAAATCAGTGGAAAAAAAGTATTCCTTTGAGAAAGTTGGTTATTATTTGGAATTTGAAGAAACAAAACAGTAAATTTCAAATAACCTAAAGAATGAAATAAAATATAAATACTACAAGGAAGTAAGTTTTTAAAATATTCATGCCCTTTCCTCATGAAATGAAATGCAAATATCATGAAGTAAAAGATAGGCAAATCTTACTACCTAGAAAAACTCATTTTTAGCAAACAATTGATAAATACTGTTAAAAGACAACAGAGTAGAAGGAAATACAAGGTATATATAACAAAATGTGAATATTCAGAATGTATAGAGATTACTCACATAATAAAGAACTTGCAAACCCCAGTGGGAAAAGGAACAAAGAATATAAAGAGGAATTGCACAGAAAAAAAAGTATGCATTATGTATTCACAAATGAAAAAATGTTTCATCTATTTAATGGCCAAAATGTATGTTAAAATATAAGACAGCATTTCTCCCATCTCATTGGTAAAATAAAAAATACACATGCACTTTAGAAATTCATATATCACTTCAGTATTTTTACAGTTAATATTACTTTTGTTATTCTAAAAATGTTGAAAAATAAAATGATCCAAAAGCAGTATGAGAGAAATTATTGACAATATGTGTATAATATGGCTAGGAGAAACTCAAATAATACCCCAGAGGCATAACTTTTAAATGAAGACTAATCTGTTTATACATACAAGAATTTAAAAAATATTCCTTACATTATAAAACTCAAAAAACAGTTAAAAGTCAAAAAACAAAACAAAACAACAAAAAATAATAATTTCAAAATAAATGCCACACCAGTCTCCTGTGGTCAAGATTACTCTGTTTTACTGTGAAGTCTAAACAGATTTTTCGGCATGTAGACTAATATTGGGTTGGTATACTCCCAGAAAATTTAAGACTAGTAAATGCACACAAACTTACAACCCTGAAGCATATTATTACATAGAGGTCTTGTGTAGTTTTGCTAAAATGTGATGTAGTACCTGTCACAGAATGAGTACTTAACTGATGTTTGGTTTGATGTAGCATAGTAGCAAAAAACTTCAGAATTAATACACAATGTTCTTAAGGGATTTGCATGACCCGTTACTTTTTGGCACTTAATTTAAAAAAAAAAATCTATATGCTTATGTTAATTTTGTAATTACTTGCCATTGTATTCATCTCAGAACACTGATGAAATAATCACAAAAATCATAGACGATATTCTCTGCTAATTAAGCAAACTTTTTCTTTGTGAAATCAATTGACTTAATTCTTCTCTTTTTTGGTATTTAGAAATCATTTCAACTACTAATTTATGGCTGGTGGAATTTTGCACAGATTCTCCAAATAAAAAAACCAAGAATGACCAGTTTTATTGGGAAAGTACTAAGTGTAAAAACCTTTTTCAGTCAATGAAAACTAATTTTCTAAATTTGTTAAGAAATTTTAGATTTAGCCTTGGTTAATAAATATAATGTTTGCTACCATATATAAATTCAAAAGACTTGTTAATTTAGATCGTCAATTTAATGTTGACCAAAGTTGCTTGAAATTTTCAAAAAAAATAACTTTAGGTAAGCTTAAGAAAAACTCGATTGCTTTTTTTTATAATCTCGTACTTCTGTTTTCGTTCTGATTTGGCAGGCTGCTCACTTTTTTTTGTTTTTGTTTTTTTGTTGTTGTTGTTTATTTTAGGTGGATTGTGGCCATTCGCTTTCTCTCTTAAGTTTTGTTTGATTGTTCTTCCAGAAAAAATGCAGTGCTGCATCTGGATCAAACAGTTCGGTTGGAGGAATTTAAACTTTTTGATTAAAAAAGAGCTTATTTTCAATTGTCGTAGCTGACAATGAATCTATGTCTAATGGCGTAAGCAATGTGGTATTGGAATGTCTCTGAATTTTATGTTAATAAATTTACTAGCTAAATAAGTGATGGACTCTTCTGTTGATATCTGAGATGAAGAATGAGTAAAAAACACGTAAAAATCTTCCATACATCTAAATTTATCTTTGAATTCTTTGTAAAAATAAATTTTGTGAGATGGAACTTTAGAAAGTTTTCCTATAATTTCTTGAAATCAAATTTGACAGTACATTGTAGTCTGATCATTCTGCATTCTTTATTCTGATTTTTTAGCAACTTGCATTTTTAATGGCTCAGAAGTTGGATTTTCAATAAAATAATCACAATAGAACAATCTCCTTTCTGCATAAAAACATCACTATTTCAAGGCCACAGAGTCCCCTTTACATGGCTTGTTGAGACTTATTCAGAATCAAGCATGATTCAAGATACTGGTGGATTTGGGGTATTTGAAGAGTATTCCTCTGGTAGCTAAAACGTTCTGAAGATAATTTGTGCAGCAGTCATTCAAGATTAAAGACTCCCCAGTTAATAGATTATCCAGTGAGATCACAGTTCCTGTGACAGTAGCAGAAGATGACCAGCAAGGAATTAGCAGCAGCCTAGCTGGCTTGTGTTGCATTCTCAATGAAAGCAGAAACTAACGAATAGCACTCAAAGTAATAAAGTTCCTGCTCTCTTGTCAAAAGTTGAATATGTACTGCCCCAGATATTTGGGGACTTAACACTTTCTCCAATTAAGAAAAGATGTTGAGAGCCTCTAGGAACCCATCATCCAAGACTATGGCACTAAAAAATAACACACCTAAGATTTTAATCTGCAAAGTTATTTTCTATTAAATTCATGCTCTTTTTCACATCAGGGTGAATAATGACAATACACTGTAGCTTAGTCATTTTGCACTCTTCATTATGATTTTCCAACAGCTTGCTTGGTGTATACCCAAAAGAAAGGAAATCAGTATATCAAAGAGATTTCTGCACTCCTAGGTTTGCTGCAGCACTGTTTACAATTACTAATATTTGGAAGCAGCCTACGTATCCATTAACAGATGAAGAAAATGTGGTACATATACACAGTGGAGTACTATTCAGACATAAAAAATGAGAGCCTGTCACCGGCAACATAGGTGGAACTGAAGATTATTATGTTAAAATAAAATAAGGCAGGCACAGAAAGACAAACATCACATGTTCTCACTTATTTCTGGGTTCTAAAAACCAAAATACTTATGGATGTAGCAGAAGGATGGTGACCAGAGGCTGGAAAGGGTAGTGAGAGAGTGAGCGGGAGGGGGCAATTGTTAATAGATACAAAAGAAAAATAGAAATAATAAATAATAAAACAGTATTTGATAGAAAACTCGAGTGACTATAGTCAATAATAACTTAATCATATATTTGAAAATAACGTAGTGTAATTGGAATGCTTGTAACTCAGAGAATGATGTGCTTTTTTTCACATTGCATGCCTATAGCAAAACATCTCATGTACTCCATAAATACAATGTACCCACAAAAATTAATAATAAAATATGAAAAAGAACCATCTTCTTTTGTGTAATAAATACGATAGTTTCAAATCCAAGGCTAGAGAGCCCCCCTGAAACAATACACGCTCTTTTGACTTGAAGAGTTTTCTCTTTGTACATGGGTAATTTTAGAACTTGACATTCTGGACCATTGACTTCCAACACAGCACGAGGGACAGCCACACATATAAAATACAATGACAGAGGAAGACTCTGCTGAAAAAGTGAGCATGCCAAATTCAAATTACTTTTCAAACTCATTGATTTTTAGCTACTGAAAGGTCTCTAGGACATTATCAGACAGGGTTTTTGTAGAATCTAAGATTTAGAATGTGACCTTGAATGGGATTGTGATCATTATGCAATAATTGCTGTAAAAACCCAGGTTGGTGTTGGCCACATATGACTACAATACTAAGATGGGGATAATTAAAGAGTGTTTCTTTGACAAGTTTCTCTAAAGGTGGCAGTAAACTTAGTGTCTTTCACTGTTCTTCTTTTTGCAATAGACTCCCAGACAGCGAGAGACAGCTGGCATTCCCACATCAGTTCCTTACCAGCCAAGATCAGCATCTCGCCCACAACAAATTCTGGCTGTTGGTTAACATGGCATACATAGAGACATATTTGGCATTTGGTAATACCTGGGTGAGACCTTTCCAAGCTCTTATGAAGTATATGATGCATAAGGTCCATTTCTAAATACTAGTAATATCTTGCTGTCAAAGCACATGTCCATAGTTAAGATGATGCCATGCAGAAAAACATGTGGCAATGTATTTACTTTGTAAATTCACCAGTATTTACTTTTCAATGGCCTTGCACATGCCTGCTACTGTACTGCTGAAGTTCAGTGTCAGTAGTTTATGTTTCCCTATTGTGTCATCAGCCCAATGCAAAGTACCATCAAAATTACACCTGGAGGTGCTAAAAGGAATATAATCTGAGTGAATGCACATTTTCAGTCTCAACTTCCAAAGAATGGTCATAAAACAGTGTGTTTGTGTTGTTCTATCTTGGCTGTCACCTTTACTACACTGTAGGGCTCTGAAGTGTGTAGAGTGAACACCACAGAGTTCTGGTTGCCATTTTGAGGTTTGATATCATAAACTTTTTCAAAGGAAGTATGCCTGATTACAGAAATGAGTATTGTCCCCTGACAATCAATATAGAATTCTGGGTAATTCTCTTTACATTTAATAGTATCTTCTGCTAAACTTATGTTCTGTGGGGTTGTATCACTTATATCTAACATCTGAAATGTGAGGCAAGGCACTTTCATCAAAAAGGCTCTAGTCACGCCAGAGACAGCAAACCCTGGACTAACGTATTTCACATATCTTACTGTTCGGTACTTGAGCACTGTCACAGAATAATCATTTCGGTCTTCAGGGCCAAAATAAGTAGAAAAATGCCTCATGGAACTTTGTTAGGTGTTAAGCGTTCCCGATTTCTCCACAAGAAGAAAACATGATAAAAGTCCATGATTTCAGTCTTCATTGTATCACCTACTCTCATCCCAGAATGGTGACTTGTTTTTCATTTCTGAAACCCAATCTACTTTGAGTCATAAGGCAAATATTTAGCCATTTCAAATACGCTGCCTAGAACTATTCATGGAGGCATTTCACCAGGGTTTTGAAGGACCTGAAGTGACATTTGTTTCCACATTTTCTAGAAGCAAGTTATCATTAGATTGTGTTTGTTTACTATACAGGAACACAGTCTGTTCTAGCCTTCATAGTGTGGAACCATATTTGTCTGTAAAGAACTCACACACTTTAAACTTCAAAGTGGTTTTCTGTTGATGACCTTTATGTATATATCCACTTCCCTCTCCAGATTTTTGCCAATCTTTGGTGGAAAAACAGCTTTTTCTTCTATCTTTCTGGATCTTGTGGCCATGACAAATGCCATTTGCAAGAAGCAGTCTAACAGTACTGGATCAATAAAATATTCATGCATTACTTTCTGGGCATCTACACTGACTGCTTGTTAAGCCTTCCTTTAGCTCATCGCAGAATGAAAAAATGGGTTTTAACTGTTTGAAAATGACATCATATTAAAATCCAACATAAAAGAGGCATACAGAAAGTTCATCACTGTTTAAAATCAACTTACATTTACCAGCAACTCTACAAAATATCTTCTTTCTGTAACTTAAAAATTTAGTAGACAGCAACTATATGAGGATTCTTTCAAAGCATCCTGTGGTGATTATGGAATCACACCTTTGTATCTTCACAGAACTTTAAATCTTTTATTAAGTCTAACATGACTTGGCAAAGCAGTATCTCACAAGGAAACCAAGTCTACCTTGGAACTACTACATTGTTAAACAATTTTTCAAGTTATCCAGAAATACTAAAAGTAAACACCACTTACCTCAAAAATCTTCTCTGGCACTACATCTTCATTTGTATACTCTTTCATTGTCATCTTGTAAAATGACATATTACCACATTTTGCTGGTAAAAACTGATAACATTTACATTTTCATCATGCTTAACAGTTTACAGAAGGATTATTCATTTTCTTTTTTCACCCTGTGGCAACATTTCATGACTGTAAACCACTGAGATGCTCATCATCTCATTTTTGCAGACAAATAACACAAAGAAATATGATTTTTTTTTACTAGCTAGCAGCTTGTAATTTATGTATTAGAACAACCATTTAAATTGTTATTTTTTGAGCTATATCTACTGCAATAATTTCTTAACATTAGATTTGCTTTTCTATGATGTGCTAGGACATTAACCCAGGCCAAAAAAAAAAAAAAGGTTGGGGCCTCATTTAACATGGACCTATATTTTCTGGGCATTAAGGAGATCATAAAAACACCATCAAAACTATAAGTTAAAGTGCATTGATTAAATTTTTAAAATAATAATGAGACACAAAAAACTTACAATTTATTTTTGTTGAAACAAATGTTTTATAATTATTGCGATCTTTTCAAGAGACAGGGTCATGCTACGTTGCTCAGACTGCAGTAAGAGGGTGCCGTGGCTATTCACTGGCACCATCATTTCACACTACAGCCTTGAATTCCTGGGCTCAGGTGATTTTCCTGTCTCAACCTCTGGAGTAGCTGGGACTACAGTTGTGCACCACTGCACCTGGCTTTTGTGATTTTTCCCCAGTTGAAAAATAGTCAAACCTTAGACAAATTTCTTAATAAGTCAAGCATAGTTGAACTATTTTTTCCCTTACCAACTCTATAATTGATACACCTTGTCATTATTGTATTCACTTTATGATCCCCGGAAACAGACTCTTACTATGCATGAAATCTGGGCGATCTTTGGTTGTCTTCTTGGAAGAAATAATTTACCCAAAAGACCAATTTGTAAAGCAAGCAAAAGTTTAATTGGAGAAATACAAGAACACTCCAAGAGAGGAGTGGGCTGACCCTGCTAGAAACACCCCAAAAACATTCTGCATTGTGATCTTCTATTGCCTCAGTTCTTTTTTTACCCAGTTCTCACCAAAGTTTGGGGGATCCTCCCTTACTGTGTTTAATGCACATGCACTGGAACCAGTGATCAATGTGAATCCTATCTAATGGTGGCACTGCTTATTACTGCCACCCCAGAAGGTATAGCCACGAATTTTGTACTAATTGTGCCTGCTCAGCTCTCAGGAATTCCTCTTTTGCCTTTTTCCTTCCTTATCATGATCTAGTTAACAATATTCTGACAATTGTACCATGGAGTGAGTGCTGGGCATCCTAAAAGGTGTTCCTGGGTGTTCTTTCCAACATGGATACCTCCCTCCATGCCTGCTCATTGACTGTCTACTCTTACATTTCTCCCTTAAGGAGTTGGGGCTCAGAAATCTTTTAGGAGATGGGACAGAGGTCATTCTCTGAGGCTGCTTGCTGCTGAGAAGGGACATCGAGGGTCTTCAGGGTCCTTCCTCCTTGCTTCCTGTCATGGTGAGGAGGATTTGATGACTGTTGTTGTCTCTTGGAAGCTTTAACCCATGGTGTCCAGAGGAGACATGTAGGGACTTGGTTGTCCTGGAGGGAAAGAAAGAGGTTGATATCCCCATCACAAGATCATTTGAAGTCTGATGGTTCCTAGGAGAGAGGAAGTAAAGTGAAAAGGTTCAGAAAGCAAGGCCTAAAAATGAGAAGGAAAATAGAGGCCAGGGGTCCCAAGAAAGGGAAGAGCTGAGAATGAAGACCAGGTGACACCCCAGCAGAGCCAACCCTTAGCATCTCTTTCCCAAAGGTGAGAGGCCTGGTTTATAAGATCTCTAATGTGCTCCTGGACATGCCCTGATCTGTTAAAAGAAAAATAAAAGAATTATATTAGAAATCTGAAAACCAAAGGAAAGGAGACACTATAACCTTTGAGAAGTAGTTCTCCATTCTGATATTTGAAGACAACGAGCTTGAGGTATGAATCCTTAAGTCTTCTCTTGGACTATGTATTTTGTTGAGACCTAAACTGTCATTAAACTTTCCATTCTAGGACGGGGATCATAATACACGTTGCCAATAAAGATCTGGTCTGCTCCTTCACTAGAAGTCTGTAGTAAAATCTGCTAGAATTTCCTTCTGTGAATATTGCAAAAGACACATGCTGACTGTTTATTTTTTTCCCAAATTGTAGGAGATCAGTCAGGGTGATGGAAGAAATTATAGGAAAAAGATACAAACCTTATTGGAAGGCTGGGAGGTTTTGCAAGGGCTACGAAAGAGGATTTTGCTGAAGGTAGCTAAATTCTGTCAGGGTAGATAATAAGGAAGTATAAGGGAATTGATCTAGATAAATTTGCTTAGGTCTCAGAACCTGGCCTTGAATCATCTGCATGCAGGACTGTTCTCTCGGAAGTGGGGGGGTGGACCATGTTAATTACCCACAAGTTGTGGTGACTCAAAGCCTTTATCATTAAATCTGGACTAAATAAATGCCCACAGCACAGGCTTGTTGGGGCCGTAGCTGCTATGATTCTTTACGATATCCTCTTTGTCTGTGAGCAGCCCGGTCCTCTAGCTTCAGACCTAGACAAAAAATCCGTGTGTGTGTACATTTTTCTTCCATCACTGGGCCAGGGTCTGCAAGTCAGACCCAGCAGGTGGTACCCCGTGTGAGGAACGCTGCAACAAATCATGATGAAACCCTTAAAAACGAAGGTGAACAGCCTGTGCTGTCAGTAAGTAAATCATTGATGCCTGCTTGGGATTTCCAAGTTTGAGGGAATTGTTCAGGCTACGGTTTCATCACAGGACAGCAGTTATCAGCTCAGCAGCAACAGTTTATAAAAGTATTGAAACAGCTACTTAAAGTTCGTGGAAACTTGGTTTCACAGGCTCAATTAAGGGACCCCATGCAAACTGTTGTTTCCCATAACCCGTGGGAAATAGGCATGCTAGATGTGGAGCTCTAGGAATAAGGCAGGCTAGATGTAGAGCTCTGGGAACAAGTGGGGAGAAATCTTAACATCATGCACAAGGGCAATGGTTCTCAATAACAACTCAAAAACGTTATGGCCCTTAGTCTGGGCTGCTTTGGTCCTGCTCTACATGGAAGAGCCCAAAAAAGGGAAGGGAAGAGGAGCTATCACCTACCTTACCGCCTTCTCCTTCTCCCTCAGTCCAGCCATTAGCAAGCAAAAATAACAAAGAGGAAATGGAGATTCTGCCCGATCCTCCTCCTTCAATAAATTGGAAAAAAGACAAGGGATATGCTACAGCTATGGGACCCTGTCTTAGGCAAGCAGCATTAGAAGGGGAGCTCTTAGCCTGCCCAGTAATGCAAGACCAACAAGGCAATCAGGTATACGAACTCATCTTTTTTGACTCTTATAAAGAGATATGAAAAAGCATTAAAAGAAATGGAGCCACTAGCTCATTTATGAAAGGAACAATTGAAGCCATAGCAGACAACTTCTGCATGACCCCATGGGACTGGTCAGTGCTAGCTAAAACAACTTTGGAGCTCAGCCAATACCTCTGCTAGAAGGCAGAATATGATGAGTTGTGTGAACAAGTCAACCAGAATCAAGTGATTGGGCAAGACATGACAGCTGCTAAGCTCTAGAGGAGGGGTCCCCATGTCCGGGGTCCCCATGCCCATATACAACAAGAACTAAATTTTGTTCCCCAAGCCTATGCACAAGTGTCTTTGCATGCTCTCAGGGCTTGGGACTGAATTCCCAAAAGTGGAGTTCAACAGGGATCTTTTATAAATGTTCAACAATGGCCTCAGGAGCAATTTGTTGAATTTATCAATTGGTTAACCCAGGCAATTAAGAGACAAATTAGTCATGCCCAGGCCGCTGATACCTTATTGTTGCAATTAGCTTATGAAAATGCTAATGTCAACTGCCAGCAAGCAATGAAGGCGGAGGAAAGGCAGCCACAGTTGGAGAACTTATACAAGCATGTCAACTGGTTGGGACTGAAACACACAAAGCCAAAATATTGGCTATGGCATTAAGACCTCCTAAAATGAAAAGGGAAAAAAGCCCAAATTGTTTTCTATGCAGAGAGCCAGGTCATATGAAGAGGGAATGCCCCAATAGTAGAGACCAAGGCAACTCAGGAAAAGAACCACCTTCTATATGCCCCCGATGTAAAAAGGGGAAACATTGGGCAAATCAATGCAGGTCCAAATTTGATAAAAATGGCAACCCCCTAAGTAATCAGGTGGGAAACTTCCTGAGGGTCCAGCCCCAGGCCCAGCTCCAAACTGGAGCAATGCCAGAGGCTTTCCTCAGTTGGATGCAAAGCCCACAGTCTCTCTCAGAGCAGCCAACAGTGAGAGCGCAGGACTGGACTTACTCTGCCCCAATGAATTAGTGTTAAAAGAAGTACAAGACCCTAAAAGCGTTGCAACTGGAATCTGGGGCCCACTGTCTCTGGGAAGAGTAGGAATCTGGGATCAAGCCTATCCAGAAAGGGAATCAGTGTGCTCACCAGGGTAATTGACAGTGATTATCAAGGTGAGATATTAGTTATGATGGAATGTAAAGGTCTGTATAGTCTTCCCCCTGGATCAAAGATAGCTCAGTTACTACTTTAACCATACTGGGTTCCCAATTCCCAGGGAAAGGAAAGGGGAAAGGGAAGTTTTTGAAGCACGGGAGCCACAGGAGTATATTGAAACCAATTAATTCCTGATCAGAGACCCATGATTACCTTAAAAATTTTACTGGCTTATTGGACACAGGGGCAGACATTTCCATCACTAGTGATCAAAACTGGCCAGAAACTTGGTCAGAAACAAACAATTATGGGCATCAGGGAAGCACACACAGCCAAGCAGAGCATGCGCCCCCTAACATGTGATTCAGAGGGAAGAAAATCAGTTATACAACATCTAATCATACTCATCCCTGTTAATCTTTGGGGATGGGACATATTAGCCCAATAGTGGGGGTCACTCTGCAGACCCCTTTCTAATAATGGCCACTGTTATTATCCCTCCCGTAACCCTAACGTGGCTCTCTCAAAATCCTATTTGGTTAGAACAGTAGCCTTTAAAGGGAGAGAAATTACAATAAGCCCATGAATTAGTTGAGGAGCAATTAAAAGCCAGCCATATAGAACCATTAAAAAGTCCTTGGAATTCACTCATTTTCATCATTCCCCAAAATCTGGCCAAGTGGAGACTTTTACATGACTTATAGGCTATCAATGCTAATTTGCAACCTATGGGGCCCCTTCAACAGGGCCTCCATTTCCGCAGAGCGATTCCTCAAAATTGGCCTATACTCATTATTGACTTAAAAGACTGCTTTTTATATTATTCCCCTTGCAGAACAGGACAGAGAAAAATTTGCGTTTACCATAACAACCATCAATAATGAAAGGGCAGCTCACTGACTGCATTGGAGGCTGCTCCCTTAATGCTAAACAGTCCCACCATGTGTCAGTATCATGTAAATCCGGTTTTGCTCTCCAGTAGAAAATAATTTCCTAATTACAAGATTATTCATTTTATGGATGGTATTTTACTGGCAGACCCAATGGAGCCAGAACTTTTAGGTTTGTATGCCTCTGTCTTAAAGAATACACAGTTAAGAGGTTTAATCCTGGCACCTGAAAACGTACAAATGTCCTCTCCTTTGAAATGTCTTGGATACATACTAACCTCCTGGTCAGTAAGCTCTCAAAAGTTTAAATTAAATACTAGCAACTGTCATACTTTAAATGATTATCAAAAATTACTGGGCGATATTAATTGACTTTGCCCCACCTTGTGCATAACTTCTGATAAGTTGCAAAGACTGTTTTCTAACCTAAAGGGCAATACAGCCCTAGACTCTCCCAGGTATTTAACTCCTGCAGCCAAAAGGGAAATGGAGGAAATAGAGCAAGCTACTTCTCAGAGACAACTAGATTGCATAGACTCAAAATATTCAGTTCAATTGCTTTTTTTTATTCCTACTAAACATTCCCCAACAGAATTAATAGGACAGATAGCCCCAGTGCTATGCTTCCTAGAATAGGCTTTAGACTCACATACTGGGACTAATACTCTATATCCCTATATCCACTTAGTTAATAAAGTCATCTATTCAGGCCACAGATGATGCAAACAGTTGCTAGGTTATGACCCTGATGTCATCAAAATTGCTTTAAGTAAAAAACAATTTGAAGCAGTAGTGCCCGTATCTCTAGGTCTTCAGATAACACTGATTATGCAGGCCATACAGAGCATGCCCTTCCTGCTGACAAACTAATTCAGTTCTTATCTCATATCCCTGTAGTTGTTCCTACAAAACTAGTTCACTCTCCCATACCAAATGCTTTCATGCTTTTTATTGATGGCTCTGGTAAAAATGGAAAAGGGGCTAATTTCCTTACTTGTTCTGGATTTACTAGCACTCAGAGAGCTGAGGTTGGAGCCTTAATATTGGCCCAGGTGACCTTTTCCACTCAGTCTATCAACATTGTTAGTGATTCTGCTTACTCTATTTATTGCAGAACCTTGAGACAGCCCTCATTAATTCTACTCTTGACCCCACCCTGTGTGCACTTTTTCTGTGACTTCAGCAATTGCTAGATCAAAGTATGCATCCTATTTTTATCACACATACTCAAGCCCACAGCTCACTCCCTGGCCCACCAGTTCATATCAATGATCAAGCAGACCTTCAAGCTATGACGTCACTGCTTGACCAAGCCACCCAATCACATCAATTTTTCCACCAAAATGGGAGAAAATTAACTAAACTATTTCAACTTACCCCAAGACTAAATATTATCCTGCAATGCCCAGATTGCCAGCTCACAGGCACATCCCCTGCTTCAACAGGTGTTAACCCTAGAGAACTAGAAACTAATCAGTTATGGCAAACAGATGTTACACACATCCCTGAATTTGGAAAACTAAGATATGTACATGTATCCATTGATACCAATTCTCACCTAATCAGCGAACATGCTTTACCTGGAGAGTCCACCCGATACGTCATTAAACATCATCTTTTAACTTTACGTTTATGAGGCAACCTACAAAAATTAAAACTGACAATGGTCTGGCTTATGCCAGCTCACAACTTCAACAATTTTGTCACACGTGGAGCATTCAACATTCCATAGACATCCCGTATAACCCCCAAGGACAGGCCATAGTAAAACCTGTCCATTGCATCCTTAAAAATATGCTCAGAAAAAAACAAACAAAAAAAAGAAAAACGTAAGGAACCTGCAACACTATTGGCACAAGCCTTATTTACCATTAATTTTTAAAAACTTAAACGATAAATTTCAATCAGCTATAGAAAAGCACTTTGCTAAAACCTCTCAAGAATAAAACCCACAGTTTTATGGGAAGATGTAAACAGCAATATATGGTGTGGTCCAAGTGATTTGCTAACATGGCGAAGAGGATATGCTTCTGTTCACATCCTCTCAAGTCCTCTTTGGATTCCAGCAGGACACATCAAACCATACCATGGCATGGCTAGGACCCATCCCGGTACCAGAAATGAAGAAAATGACCCTGCAGGACATGCAGCTCCAGACGATGCGGCTCCTTTGGATGACACAAGCCCTGGACATTACCTGGGGGATGCTGAAGAAGACAATTCAGGAGGCTGAGCGAATCCTGCTTTGAACACAAACACCATTCACTCCAGATAATCTGTTCCTTGTTATGCTCTCTATTGTACATTGCAATTCACATAGGGTGTTGATCCTTTTTATGCTCTCACTTTGCTTGCAACTCATACCTGCTACACTCTATTGGGCTCATCTTTTAGATCCACCTTTTTTCCGGCCTGCTTCCTGGGCAGACCACCCCCTTCCCAGCCTCTAACAACATAACTGCTGGGCCAGAAGGGATTGACTTACCCCCAATAGGGTCCCTCATTAATGACACACACTGGACTAAGGTGCCAGGTAACACTACATATCACTCTACTATCCTCCCACTGTGTGTAAGTTATAATAGTTCTAACCCTTACTGTATACCTGCCCAAACACTATGATGGCTGCATCATGGCAAAGGAAATGCCTTTACATTCTTGGTTGCAGGTAGCCTTAAACCAGGCAATGCAATCAATGTCACTTTTCCCAACATTCCTTCCTGTGCTAAAGAATGTAGAAGGGAAAGTAATGGATTCCACTTTTGCTGGGAAGTCTGTCACAGGGGAGAAGCTCATGGCCTCCAGTTAGGCAATTATAATATCTTAGACCGAAGCCCCCAGTGCCATTTTCAGAGCGACCATACTGATGTCTGCATTCATCGTGGTATCAATCACAGTTTCATAGCCACGTCCTGTTTCCCTATAATTTGAGCCGATGGAGGAATAGGATATCCCAGACCCCAAGTAGAGTCCATGCCACTTGAAGACACTTTATGGTGCCTGGGACACCTTAGCATCTCCCTTAACACCAGGCATGGGATATACCATAATTCCAGTAACAATTATACTATGATCTTTATTCTTAATCACACAGATCAGTGCCTAATTTGCACTACCCATCCATATATTTTCCTTATGGGAACCAATATTTCCATTATACCCCAAAAATCTATGTTTGTGACCTAAGTGCAGTGACAGGCTTCACTTGCCTCATGCATCACTAATTACGATATATCTCATTTAAATACTACAAGAGTCATGGTATTAAGGAGACAATCTGAAGCATTCCTACCAGTCAATTTGACATGCGATTGGCAACGTTCCTCTGTTCTTGCCACCTTAGAACATGCCCTGCCCCAGGTCAGACACAAAAGATTCATAGGCACTTTTATAGTCCTTATAGTCTCAGCCACAGTCACCTTGGCAACTGCTAGTGTTGCTGTGGCCTCCATTACTGAACTAGTACAAATAGCTACCTTTGCAGATAACTTGGCCAGAAATGTGTCTAACAAGCTTCTCTTACAGCAGGGTATAGATCAAAAGATTCTGATATGCCCACAAGCTCTCAGGGCTGCCTTAGAATATGTAGGGAAGTGGCAATATGCACTGGCATTCCAACAGCAATTATACTGTGACTGGGAGCATAAGCATATCTGTGTCACCTCTCTACCTTGGTATCAATCAATACACAGTTGGGATGAAGTGAAGTAACACCTGTGGGGAACCGTATATAATAATTTATCAGAAGACATAAGGCAACTTAAAACTAAAATTCTAGAATCCCTAACGTCGTATATCTACACGACCAACAAACAGCCATATGGCAAGATGTGCAAGAACATCTCTCCTGGATAGATACCCAATCCTGAGGGTCACTCCTTGATTGGAAAAGAATGTTATTGATTATACTCATGTTTATCTTATGTTATTTACTAATTCTAGGATGCAAAGCAGGAATACAAGTCATAACTGCTGCACCAGACAAACCTGTTGCTGTACACATCTCTATTCTTCAGTCAACAAAACCTGATGTGAAAAACAGAAAAGTGGGAGACGTAGGAGATTGGTCAGGGTGGTGGAAGAAATTATAGGAAAAAGAGGCAAACCTTCTTGGAAGGCCAGGAGGTTTTGCAAAAGCTTTGGAAGAGGATTTGGCTGAAGGCAGCTGAATTCTCTCAGGGTAGATAACAAAGAAGTGAAAGGGAATTGATCTAGATAAGTTAGTTTGCTTAGGCCTCGGAACCTGGCTTTTAATCATCTAGGCACAGGACTGTTCTCTCTGGAGAGGGTGACTATGTTAATCACCCACAAGTTGTGTTGACTCAGAGCCTTTGTCATTAAATCTGTACTAAATAAATGCCTGCAACACTTGCTTGTCAAGGCTGTGGCTGCTGTGACTCTTCACAGCATCCTCCTGTCAGTGAATGACCCGGTACCCTAGTCATGGGCCCAGGGAAAAAACCTGTGTCTGTATATTTTTTCATTCCTCGCTCAACCAGGGTCTGTGGGTCAGATGTGGCACCAAATGATGTCTAAATAATGTGTTGTTTAAAAAGTCACCATGAGTGAATGAAACATACCACAAATAATGTGTCTCCATCTGATCAGAGGTCCATCTTGCTCCAAGCTCCATCTTGCTCCAAGCTCCATCTGCTCCCAGCTCTATCTTGCTTGGAGCTCCAATCACTCTGAATTCTATCTTACTCTAAACACCTTTTGCTCTGAGCTACATCTGCTCCAACTTAAACCTTCATAAGGACTTCATCTTGATCAGAGCTCTATCTGCTCTGAGCTCCATCTGCTCTGTGCTCCATCTTGCTCATAGCTCCATCTAATCCGACCTCCACCTTGCTTGGAGTTCCATGTGATCTGAGATCCATCCTGCTCAGAGTTGCCTCTGCTCTAAGGTCCATATGGCTCCAAGCACCATCTGCTCTGAGCATCATCTACTCAAAACTAAACCTTGACCAGAGCACCAAATTGCTTGGAGCTCCATCTGCTCTGAGTTCTAGCTCGGTCGAAGTGCCATCATGCTCAGAACTCCATCTGCTCCAAACTCTATCTCGCTCAGAGCTCCATCTTGCTCCAAGTTCCATCTGCCATGAGCTCCCTCTTGCTTATAACTCCATGTGCTCAGAGCTCCAACTACTCCGAGCTCCATCATACTCCAGGCAACATCTGCTCCAACTTCCATCTTGCTTTTAGCTCCATCTGCTCTGAACTCCGCCTTACTGGGAGCTCAAATAACTCCAAGCTCCACCTGCTCCAAGCTCCATCTTGCTCAGAGCACCATCTTCTTAGAGATCCAGCTGCTCCAAGTTCCAACTTGTTGAAAGCTCTAACTGCTCCAAGTGTTATACCCTGCTAAGAGATCCAATCACTTTGAGGTTCATCATGCCTTTAACATCATCTTCAAGGTGGTCCATCTTGCTTGGAGCTCCATATGCTTCGAGCTCCATCTTGCTGAGTCACATCTGCTCAGAGCTCTGTTTTACTTTGAGCAACATCCAATCACTTCAAGCTCCATTTTGCCCTGAGCGCCATCTGCATGGAGCTATATCTTGCTCTGAGGACCATCTGCTCAGAGGACCAACTTCTTCAGAGCTGCAATCACTTCGAGGTCTATTTTGCCCTGAATGCCATCTGCCCAGAGCTCCATCTTGCTCTGAAGATCATCTGTTTGGAGGTCCATCTTACTGTGAACAACATCTCTGTGTTCCATCTTGCTTGGAGCTCCATCTGTTCTGAACTCCATCTTGCTTTTAATCACTTTGAGCTCCATCTTGCTCTGAGAACCATCTGCTCAGAGCTCTGTCTACTCAGAGCTCCATTTGCCCCAAGCTCCATCTTGCTCAGGGCTCCTATCACTCTGACCTCCATCCTGCTCTGAGGACCATCTGCTCCCAGCTCCATCTTGCTTGGAGATCCAATCTGTCTGAGCTCCATCTTACCCTGAGCACCATCCCATGTTCTTTGGAGCTCCAATCACTTTGTGCTCCATTTTGCCCCGAGCACCATCTGCTCAGAGATCCATCTTCTTTAGAGCTCCAATCACTTTGAGCTCTGTCTTGCTCTGAGCTCCATCTTACTGTGACCAACATCTTCTCCAAGCTTCATCTTGCTCAGAGCTCCATCTGCTCTGAGCTCCGGCTTGTTTGGAGCTCCAATCACTCTGAGTTCCATCTTGCCCCGAGCACCATTTGCTCAGAAATCCATGTTCTTTGGAGCTCCAATCACTTTGAGCTCCATTTTGCCCTGAGCGCCATGTGCATTGAGCTACATCTTGCTTGCTCTGAGGACCATCTGCTTAGAGAGCCATCTTCTTTGGAACTCCAATCACTTCGAGGTCCATTTTGCCCTGAGTGCCATCTGCACGGAGCTCCATCTTGCTCTGAGGACCATCTGCTCAGAGCTGCATCTTACTGTGAGCAACATCTCTGAGTCCCATCTTGCTTGGAGCTCCATCTTCTCTGAACTTCGGCTTGCCAGGAGCTCCAACCACTCTGAGCTCCATCTTGCTCTGAGCACCATCTTCCTGGAGCGCCATCTTACTCTCTAAGCAACATCTTTTCTGAGCTCCATCTGCTCTGAGCTCCAACTTCCTTGGAGCTCCAATCACTCTGAGCTCCATGTTGCTCTGAGCACCATCTGCTCGGAGCTCTATCTTACTCTAAGCAACATCTTTTCCAAACTCCAGCTTGCTCGCAGCTCCGATCACTCTGAGCTCCATCTTGCTCTGAGCACCACCTGCTCAGAGCTAAGCAACATGCTTTCTGAGCTCCACCTGCTCCGAGCTCCAGCTTGCTCGCAGCTCCAATCACTTTGAGCGCCATCTTGCTCTGAGCACCACCTGCTCAGAGCTAATCAACATGCTTTCTGAGCTCCATCTGCTCCGAGCTCCAGCTTGCTCGGAGCTCCAATCACTCTGAGCTCCATCTTGCTCTAAGCACCATCTGCTCAGAGCTTCATCTTACTCTAAGGAACATCTTTTCTGAGCTCCGTCTGCTCTGAGCTCCAGCTTGCTCAGCGCTGCAATCACTCTGAGCTCCATCTTGCTCTGAGCACCATCTGCTCGGAACTCCATTTTACTCTAAGCAACATCTTTTCCGAGCTCCACCTTGCTCGCAGCTCCAATCACTCTGAGCTCCACCTTGCTCGGAGCACCACCTGCTCAGAGCTAAGCAATATGCTTTCTGAGCTCCATATGCTCCGAGCTCCAGCTTGCTTGGAGCTCCAATGACTCTGAGCTCCAACTTGCTCTGAACACCATCTGCTTGGAGCTCAATTTTACTCTAAGCAACATATTTTCCGAGCTCCAGTTTGCTCGCAGCTCCAATCACTCAGAGCTCCAATGGCTTCAGAACAATGTTTGGAGTGCCAATCACTCTGAGCTCAATCTTGCTCTGAGCATCACCTTCTCTTAGCTCCATCTTACACTGAAAAACACCTGCTGCAAGTTCCATCTTGCTCGGAGCTCCTTCTTGCTCCAAGGTGTATCTACTCCTATCTCTATCTTGCTCAGAGCTCCATCTGCTCCAACCTCCATCTTCTTTGGAGCTCCAATCACTCCAAGCACTATCTTCCTGTAAGCATCATCTGCATAGACATTCATCTTACTCAGAGCTCAATCTAGTCAGAGATCCATCTACTCTGAGCTCCATCTTGCTGGGAATTCCAATCACTCCAAGCTCCATCTTGCTGGGAGCTCCAATCACTTCCAGCTCCAGTGTGCTCTGAGCACCAACTGGTCAGAGCTCATCTTACTCTGAGCAGCATGTGCTCTGAGCTCCACCTTGCTCGGAGCTGTAATCACTGTGGTCTCCATTTTGCTCTGAGCTCCAACTAAAACCGAGCAACATCTCCTCCAAACCCCATCTTGCTTAGAGCTCCTTTTTCACTCTATCTGCTCTGAGCTGCATCTTGCTCAGAGCTCCAATCGCTCAGAGCAATATTCAGAGTGCCAATCACTCTGAGCTCCCTCTTGCTCTGAGCACCATCTGCTCTGAGTTCCATCTTACACCAGCAACAAATTCCATCTTGATTGGAGCTCCTTCTTGCTCAAAGGTCTATCTGATCTGAGCTCCATCTGGTTCGGAGCCCCAATCACTCCAAGCTCCATCTTGCTCTGAGCACCATCTGCTTGAAGCTCCATCTGCTCCAAGCTCCATCTTGCTTAGAGCTCTCATCACTCTGAGCTCCATCTGCTCTAAGCTCCATTTTTCTCAGAGTTCCAATCACTTCAAAATCCATCTTGCTCTGTGCATCCTCTGCTCAGATATCCATTTGCTCAGAGCTC
Source organism: Chlorocebus sabaeus (assembly GCF_047675955.1). NCBI lineage: Eukaryota > Metazoa > Chordata > Mammalia > Primates > Cercopithecidae > Chlorocebus > Chlorocebus sabaeus. The sequence continues at coordinate 21,892,791 of NC_132919.1, read as the reverse complement.
CATCTTCTAGCTCCATCTTGCTGAGATCTCCAATCACTTCCAGTTCCATTTTGTTCTGAGCACCATCTGCTCGAAAGTCTATCTTACTGTGAGGGGCATGTTCTCTGAGCTCCATCTTGCTCTAAGCACCATCTGAAACCGAGCAACACTTCCTCCAAGCTCCATTTTGCTTAGAGCAACTACTTGCTCACAATTTTGTTTGCTCCAAGGTCCATCTCGCTCAGAGATCCATCTGCTCTGAGCTCCATCTTGCTGAGAGCTCCAATCACTTCCAGCTTCAGTTTGCTCTGAGCACCATCTGCTCTGAGCAACCTGTTTTCTGAGGTACATCTTGCTTGGAGCTGCATCTGCTCCAAGCCCCATTCTGCTCGAAGCTCCAATCACTCCGAGGTTGATCTTGCTCCGAGCACCATCTGCTCAGAGCTCTAATCCTTCAGAGCAATGTTTTTAAGTTCCAATCATTCTGAGCTCCACGTTTCTCTAAGCTCCATTTTACACTGAGCAACATCTGCTCCACGTTCCATCTTGTTTGGAACTCCTTTTTTTCAGAGCTCTATCTACTCTGAGCTCAATCTTCTCTGAGCTCTGTCTTGCTTGGACCTCTAATCATTCTGAGCTCCATCTTGCTCTGAGCACCATCTGCTCTGAGCTCCATCTAAAACTGAGCAACATCAGCTCTAAGCCCCATCTGCTCAGAGTTCCATTTGCTCTGAGCTCCATCTTGCCCAGAGCTCCAATTACTCCAAGCTCTGTCTTGCTCTGAGCACTATCTGCTTGAACCTTCTTCTTTCTTGGAGCTCCAGTCCTCTGAGCTCCATCTTGCTCTGAGCACCATCTGCTTGAGCTCCATCTCGCTAAGAGCGCCAATCACTTCGAGCTCCATTTTGCTCTGAGCCCATCTACTCAGAGTTCCATCTTACTGTGAGCAATGTTTTCTCTGAGCCCCATGCTGCTCAGAGCTCCATCTGCCCCAAGCTTTAGCTTGCTTGGAATTCCAATCACTCTGAGCTCCATCTTGCTCTGAGCACTATCTACTTGGAACTCCTGTTACTCTGGGCAATATCGGCTCCAAGTTTCTCAAAGCTCTGTCTGTTCCAAGTTCCATCTTGCTCGGAGCTCTAATCACTCTGAGCTCCAACCTGCTGTAAGCACCATCTGCTCTGAGCTCTATCTAAAACTGGGCAACATCTGCATCAAGCTCCATCTTGCTTAGAGCTCTTTATTGCTCAGAATTCCACCTGCTCTGAGCACCGTCTTGCTCTGAGCTCCATCTTACACAGAGGAACATCAGCTCCAAGCTCCATCTTGCTTGGAGCTCCTTTTGGTCTGAGCTCTATCTGCTTGAGCTCCAATCACTTCATGCTCCATCATGCTCTGAGCTCCATCTGCTCCAAGCTCCACCTTGCTCAGGGCTCCAATCACTCTGAGCTCCATCTTTGATTGAGCTCCATCTTGCTCTGAGCACCATCTGCTCTGAGCTCCATTTTCCTCTGAGACCATATGCTTGGAGCTCCATCTTACGCTGAGCAACATCTGCTCCACGTTCCATCTTGTTTGGAGCTCCTTTTTTTCAGAGCTCTATCTACTCTGAGCTCTGTCTTGCTTGGAACTCTAATCATTCTGAGCTCCATCTTGCTCTGAGCACCATCTGCTCTGAGCTCCATCTAAAACTGAGCAACATCAGCTCTAAGCCCCATCTGCTCAGAGTTCCATTTGCTCTGAGCTCCATCTTGCCCAGAGCTCCAATTACTCCAAGCTCTGTCTTGCTCTGAGCACTATCTGCTTGAACCTTCTTCTTTCTTGGAGCTCCAGTCCTCTGAGCTCCATCTTGCTCTGAGCACCATCTGCTTGAGCTCCATCTCGCTAAGAGCGCCAATCACTTCGAGCTCCATTTTGCTCTGAGCCCATCTACTCAGAGTTCCATCTTACTGTGGGCAATGTTTTCTCTGAGCCCCATGCTGCTCAGAGCTCCATCTGCCCCAAGCTTTAGCTTGCTTGGAATTCCAATCACTCTGAGCTCCATCTTGCTCTGAGCACTATCTACTTGGAACTCCTGTTACTCTGGGCAATATCGGCTCCAAGTTTCTCAAAGCTCTGTCTGTTCCAAGTTCCATCTTGCTCGGAGCTCTAATCACTCTGAGCTCCAACCTGCTGTAAGCACCATCTGCTCTGAGCTCTATCTAAAACTGGGCAACATCTGCATCAAGCTCCATCTTGCTTAGAGCTCTTTATTGCTCAGAATTCCATCTGCTCTGAGCACCGTCTTGCTCTGAGCTCCATCTTACACAGAGGAACATCAGCTCCAAGCTCCATCTTGCTTGGAGCTCCTTTTGGTCTGAGCTCTATCTGCTTGAGCTCCAATCACTTCATGCTCCATCATGCTCTGAGCTCCATCTGCTCCAAGCTCCACCTTGCTCAGGGCTCCAATCACTCTGAGCTCCATCTTTGATTGAGCTCCATGTTGCTCTGAGCACCATCTGCTCTGAGCTCCATTTTCCTCTGAGACCATATGCTTGGAGCTCCATCTTACACTGAGCAACATCTTCTCTGAGCTTCATATTGCTGAGAGTTCCATCTTGCCTGGTGCTCCATCTGCTCTGAGCTCCATCATGCTTGGAGCTCATCTTGCTCAGAATCCATCTTGCTCTGAGCACCATCTCCTCCACGTGTTTATTGCAGCACTATTACCAATAGGAAAGACATGAAACCAATTCATATGCTTATCAATGATAGACTGCAAAAAGAAAATATTCTACATATATTCCATAGAATACTATGCAGCCATAAAAAGGTATACGATCAAGTCCTCTGCACGGACATGGATGAAGCTGGAAGCCATCGTCCTCAGCCAAGTTACAGAGGAACAGAAAACCAAACATTTCATGTTCTCACCCATAAGTGGGAGCTGAACAATGAGAACACATTTTAATACTATTACATCCTCTGAAGACGCTCTCTGTTCCCTTAACAAAGGATATTTGTACTTTGTAATTTTTTCTCTCTAAAGGATTGTAGCTTTTCCTGTCTGTGCCAGTTTAGGGTACAGGTTGACTACCTCACCTTGAAATGACCCACTCCATGTCCACACTTGGTTGGTCACTCCTGTGAACTGCTTGTTCACAGACTCTTAACACCTGTGAGTCATATGAGGGGAAGTGACCTCACATAGTATCGCACCAGGAAAATTACCAACTGAAAGAATTACTGAGACAAAGTGTGTGTCTGGTTATTTCAAAGAATAAACAGGAGTCAGGTGATGGTAATAACATCTTAAGGTGATGTCAGTAGTATCTTAGATGACCAAGAATAATCCTGTGGGCCCCAAGAACATATTACAACACGGACTATGCCAGCAGAAATCTCACCCATCAGACAACAGCAAATGACGCTCTGGCTCAAATGTTAAATGTCCTCTCTTGGTGTGTGAAAGCACATGACCAACAGGAAGGAAAAACGTCAGGGAGACAAAGGCTTTGCTACATATCTGTGGGCTTCAGTCTCCAGTGAGACACTCAGAGCCTACATCTCCTCTATTACCACTGCTGCTTTTATTGTACAGCACATTTCCATGTATGTTTCATTCTATTTTTTGAACTCTGTATTTCACTGTTCTCTCAGTCTAGTTATGAATCATCACACTTTCAATTTCCAAGTATTTACAATACATGAAATGAAAAGTTATTTTTTATATTCAGACTTTCATAGATGTTTTTGTTTATTCTTCCTTGCAATACATTTTCTTATCTCCAGAGCATAATCAGATAGTGGCTATATTGGAGTAAAGCTCAATTTATCAGTTGATTAAAGAATCATTGATCTCTTCATACTGTTAAAAATACTTTTCTAAAATTGTGGTTTCATTATTTTTTATTTATACAAATCCATTTCATATTTTATACATTTTTACAGCAATCTGATTTGGTTAAATTTTTAAAATATACTATGCTGCAGAATCCTGACAGTGTCTTTTTACATCTATGACCATGAACACATGGCATTCTCATGAACTCCATGAATGTGGCTAATAACATCAGTGGATTTCCTAATGCTGAATCTCACTTGCACTCCTGCCATAAAGGATGTCTGGTCATGCTATAATACACTAATATGCTGATACAATGGCTTCTAACATTTATAACTTTCACTTTTATATCCTTATGTCCTATTTGTAGTAGTCTGTGTGCCTCAATCCAGTTAATGATCTTATATCCCCTCATATACTCTTCCAAAATTTTGGGAGTATAACTCTTATACCTGCTTTATAACTCTTACACAGTTTAAGTGACACTTGTTTACTGAACTTTTTTTGGTGGGGGGATGGAGTCTCACTCTCTTCCCCAGGTTGCAGTGCAATGGCATGATCTCGGCTCACTGCAACCTCTGCATCCCAAGTTGAAGCTATTCTCCTGCCTCAGTCTCCCAAGTAGCTGGGATTACAGGTGCATGCCACCACACCTGGCCAATTTTTGTATTTTTAGTAGATACAGGATTTCACCATGTTGACCAGGCTGGTCTCAAACTCCTGACCTCAAGTGATCTGCCCGCCTTGGCCTCGCAAAGTGCTGGGACTACAGGCATGAGCCACTGTGTCCAGCCGACTGAATTCTTGTATACTGGAACTTATTTCTGTATAAGAGTTCTCTTTTGACAGATATCTCTGTTATTTCTATTATTTCATTCACATTTACCCCTGTTGAGATAGAGATTTTAAACTGATGAACCACCCAACTGGTACTGGGTTCATAATATTGTTAATTACAATAAAAGTAGGTATTCTTTCAGAAAATCAAGGTGGAAAGCTAAAAAAAAGAAAAAGAAAAAGAAAAAGGAAAAACACACCTACAAGAAAAGAAAACAAAACTTATACACTGACCTTCTCCATCCATTAGTGGCATAAACACAGAAAGATAACCAAATGGACCAAATAAGGGAGCCAGATAATCAGACCAAATTACATCAACACATTTTTCAGAAACACACCAAAGGCACCCAAGTTGAGAAACCTGGATATTCAAGTACAAAGGACTGAAGTAAGACCCTTATGTTACACAAAACACAAATATCAACACAAAATAGACTGAACACCTAAGTCTAATCCTGAAACTAAAAAAGCTCCCAAGGAAAAAAAAAAAAAAAAACAACATAGAGTGAGTGTCTATTTTGGGGAAACTTGAATCTGTGCACACCAGCTGCAAAAAGAAAAAATTAGGGAGAATATACCCATAAACAATGCAATGGTTTTACCATCTCCATTTTTTTTTATTTCCCAATGGGACACAGAAATAACTGCTAACAAAAGCAAATATAAATATGTTAGACAAAGGACAACTTTAAAATTTTGAAACAAGGAGAAAACAATGAACCCAAAGAAAAGGCATCTCACAGATTAGGATAAAATCATGGAAAGTCAAGTACCTGAGAGGAACTGTTACCTAACATACATAAGAAACTAAAGATACTGCCGGGCGCGGTGGCTCACACCTGTAATCCCAGCACTTTGGGAGGCCGAGGCAGGCGGATTACAAGGTCAGGAGATCGAGACCACGTTGAAACCCCGTCTCTACTAAAAATACAAAAAATTCGCCAGGCGCGGTGGCAGGCGCCTGTAGTCCCAGCTACTCAGGAGGCTGAGGCAGGAGAATGGCGCGAACCCGGGAGGCGGAGCTTACAGTGAGCCGAGATTGTGCCACTGCACTCCAGCCTGGGCGACAGAGAGAGACTCTGTCTCAAAAAAAAAAAAAAAAACTAAGTGAGTAAAGAGACAAAACAACTAAAACCTATATTTATCCAAACAATATGCTACTGGCATAAAAATAGAAAGGAAACCCAATGAACAGAATGAGGGAGTTCTGTATGCCATCCAAATGTACAAACAGTGAACATATTTTTCAAAAGGACACAAAAAGTCACAATGGGAAAAGGAAAGTCTGTTCAATAAACGATTTTGAGCAAACTGGATAGCCACATGAAATGCAGAGAAATGGGACAAAAATCAATGTAAATTACATTGAAGACCTAAACTCATTCTTGAAACCACTTACTTCCCTTAGGAAACATAGGGTGAATGTATATTTTAGAAGACTAATCAATGCACACAAGTTGCAAAATGTAAAATATAAAAATAGAAAGAAAACAAAAATTAGAAGAAAAAACCCATAGACAATGCAATAGTTTGGCAATCTTTTTCACTGTTTTTAATTACACACAAAAGTCACCACTAATATATACATATGTGGGACTACAAAAAACATTGGATCTTATGGAGGGAAAAGAAAACAATAAACCAGAATAGAAGGCACCTCAGAGACTGGAAGAAAACTATGGAAAATCCTGTCTTTGAAAGGGGTTGTTATAAAATATGTGCAGGAAACTAACACCACCATGTGGGGGAAAAACAAATACAGAAACAAAAACAAATGTCGAAGATAAATCTGGGCAAAGGACCTGAAAAGACATTTCTGAAAAGTAGATGTGAAACTGACTCAGATAAAAGAAAAGTTTCTCAAAAGCTCTAATCCTCACAAGAATGTCAAGGAAAACCACACTGAGATACCACTCCCATCCACATAGAATGAATGTTACCTAAAACAAAAATAAAAGTTTGAGAAGGAAACAACTGGTATACACTTGCAGAAGGGGAAACTCTTCTCATACACTATTGGTGTGAATGTCAACTTGTACACACACTAGGAAAAACAGCTGGAAGTTCCTCAAACAAGGTAAAAACACCATTTCATCTAGCCATCCCACCATGGGCTGTACATGCACAGCCAATGAAACTCCTATGTGGAAGAGATACCTGCCTTGCCCTGTGTACTGTAGTACTCACAACAGCCAAGATAGGAAATACCCCTACCTGTTCATCCATTGATGAAGGGATGAGGAAACTGCAGTATACATCCAGAACAGAATATTCTTCAACCATAGAAATGCAGCCATGTGCAAAAACCTGGGGGACGTTATCTTAAATAAAATGAGCCAGACAGAGAAAGGCATATACTGCATAATCTCATGCATGTGGAATCTAAAACACTTGACCGCATAGAAGTACAAAGTTCAACAGTGGTTACCAGAGGCTGGGGAGAAAAGGGGGCCTAGGCAGGAATTGGTAATGGGTATGAGGTTACACTTAGAAAACTGAGATCAACCCTGCCCTTCTCTTCTGTAGCAGAGTGACTAGGGTTAATATTGTAGCAAATTTTCCAAATAGCTGGAAAGGATTCTGAATATCCTCTCCACAGACAAATAATACCTAGAGGACTTCATAGATGCTAAATATTATGATTTGATCAATATGCTAGGTGTACCTATATCAAAATGGCCCCTGCATCCTCTAGTTATATACGTATACTCTAGGGCAATTTCTTTAAAAAAAAGTCAACGATGCTAAAATTCACATGGAACCATGAAACACCCTGAATTTCTAAAGCAATCCTGAAAATACAAAGTACATGGGATAAATCACTGCCATCTATTTGAAATTATATTAAAAAGCTAGTTATCTAAACAATAGATGACTGGCATTAACCAAGAAACCCAAACCAACAGACAGAACGAGGGAGCTCAAATCACAAACCCAAATTCCTAGGTAGAGTAAACATTTTGTAAAAGAACACCAAAAGACAGAACGAAGAAGGGAGAATCTGTTTAATTAATTGCTTTGAAAATTGGATACCCCTATGCAAAACAAAATAGGGCCCCTATTGTGTAACAGGCGCAACAATCAACTCAAAATGAATTAGAGACTCATACACAAAACTTGAAAGCATCAAGTTCCTCCAATGGAAAGACAAACAATGTGGGTATATTTAGGTCAACGTGGATCTGTGTTCACAGTGTGCCAAAACCAAACAAAAAATACAGGGGGAAACTCATGGGTGATGGATTAGTTTGGTCATAATTTTGATTTTCTTCATCCGTCACCTACATCACAGGAAACCAAGAAAACAGACACATGTAGGACTGCATCACACTCTAGAGTTTGTGCCCAAGCATATTAAAAAAAATCCATGAAGAAAATAAAAAATCATCCTGAGGTTTACAAGAAAGGATTCAGCAAACATACATCTGATAAAAGGTTGCCTTCAAAATGCCTAAGCAACTAACACCACTTACTAGCAAAAACACAAAAATTAACCTACAACTACCACTTCATCTAACAATTCTACTACTAAGGATACTTTCAGTGCAAAAGAAATCAGTCATGTAAGAGATATCTGCCATCGTATGTGGACTGCATCACTATTCGCAATTGCCAAGATAAAGAATAAACTTACCTGCCCATCCACAGGTGAAGGGATAAAGTAACTGTGGTGGATACACACAAATAGTCTTCAGCCAGTAAAGCAGAATGAAATTTCATCATTTGGAGCCATACTCTTGAACCTGCAGGACATCATGGCAAATGACCTAAACCAGGCAGAGAAAGAAAAACATTGCCACATCTCACTCATGTAGAATCCAAAATAAAAGGCTTTATTGCATAGATCTAGAGGGCACAATAGTGGTTACCAGAGGTTGGAGGGAAGAGGGGGCATGGGAAGGGATCAGAAATAGGTAAAAAGTTACACTTAGATGAGAGGAATAAGTTGTTCATCTCTGTTCCACAGCACAGTGACTAGAGATTAACACAACATCATACCTTTTTCACAAAATACGAAAAAGAAGATTCCAAACGTTTTCACCACAAAGAAATTAACAACTGTTTGTGATAACAGAAACTCTTGTAAATGCAAGATTTCAAATGTTTCACCACAAAGAAATTAACAACTGTTTGTGATAATACTCTAAATATCCTGATTTTGTCATTCCTCTGTGTCTGTATTAACCAAAATGCCACGATCTAACTCCCCACATTGTACACCTTTACTATATGGCCACCCTTTTAAAAAAAATATGTAAACACACAATGCTAAAATTCATGTGGACCACAAAACAGCCTGAATTTCCAAAGCAATTCTGAGAAATCCAAACGACATTGGTTGTGTCACACTTCCCAATTTTAAATTTCATTGAAAAGCTAGGGACCCCCTTCCACACAGAGCAGTGGAACAGATTAGAGGATCCAGACGTAAACCCTAACACGCCTAACACCATCTGATCTTCAACAAAATCCACAAAAATAAGCTTTGGAGAATGTACTTCCTCCTCTCAATAGATGGTGCTGGGATAAATGGCTAGCCAGTTGCAGAAGAAAAACAGTGGGGCCCTGTGTCTCACTGTGTACAGAAATTAACTCAAGTAAATGAAATATGTAAATGCCAGACCTCAAACTATGAAAAGCCTGCAAGGGAACCCAGGAAGTACCCTTCTTGACAGAGGATTTGGCAGAGCATGAATATGCCTAAGTCCCCAAAAGCAAGTGTAACTAAAACAATTATTGACAAGTGAGGCCTAATATACAAAAGAGTGGCTGCACAACAGAAGAGATTAACAACAGAGTAAATAGACAGCTTACATAATGGGAGAAAATGTTCCCACGTATGCATCTGATGAAGTCTAATATCCAGGATCTACCTCAAACATGTTAAGCAAATAAATCAGCAAAACAAAAACTCAATGAAGAAAGTGCAAGAGGCATGAAAACACACATCTCAAAAGAAGGTTTACAGCAACCAACAGACAGGATAACATTTTTCTAACTTAGTAATCATCAGAGAAATACAAGCAAAAGGCCCATGAGATAGTATTTCACACCAGTCAGAATGGCAGTTATGACACAGTCCACAAGAATGACTGCCGGTGAGGTAGAGGAGGAGAGGAATGCTGGTCTGCTGTTGGTGGAAATGCAAACTACTTTGGACACCATGGAAAGCAATGTGGGGATTTCTCAAATAACTTTCTTGGCATCACTAATACAAAAATGCCCAAGAAAACCACACTAAGATTCTGCCTCATTCCACTCAGAATGACTACTACCAAAAACAAACAAAACACAAATTTTTGAAGGTGACAGCCAGTGTACACTTACAGAAGGGTAACCTCTTAAACACAATTGGTGGGGATGTAAATTAGTATACACACTATGAGAAACAGCTAGAGGTTCCTGAAAAAATTCACAGCACAACTACCATGTCAGCAAGCAGCCCCCACCACTGGTTCCACATTTGAAGCAGCTGAAATTCCTAGGTTGAAGAGAGCTATCTGCCTTTCCATGGGTACCAAAGCTCTCGTAACTGTGACCAAGGTACAAAACGAACCTATCTTTCCATATGCGGCTGCTGGAATGAAGAAACTGCCATATAGATACACTACAGAATATGTTTCAGCCATAAAGCTTTGGGAAATCCTGCCATCAGCAGCCACATGAAGAAATCTGGAGAACATCAGATCCAATGAATGAGCCTGGTAGAGAAAGTTCCATGCCACGTGATCTCAGGCACGTATACTGAAAAAAGCTTTATCTCCTAGAAGTAGAAAGTTCAATAGGGATGACCAGAGGCTGCTGGGGAGGTGGAGGCGGTCTGGGGAGGAATCAGTAATGGGTACAAAGTTACTCTCCGATGAGAGTAATCAATTCTGGTCTTCTATTCCATAGCAAGATGACTAGCCTTAACACAAATGTATCATATATTTCAAAGTAGCTAGAAGAAAAGATTCTGAATGTTGTCACCACTCAAAAAATAATAACTATATGAGGTGAAGAGATGCTAAATAACCTGATTTTATCATTACTCAACATATACATGTATCAAAATCTTCCTGGTACCCTCTAGTTATATACATTTAGCATATGGCAGATAGTAAGGCGAACATCACACACCAGTGCCTATTGTGGGGAAGCGGGGAGGGATAAGGAGATATACTTAATGTAAATGACAAGTTAATGGGTGCAGCATATCAACATGGCACATGTATACATATGTAACAAACCTGCACGTTGTGCACATGTACCCTAGAACTTAAAGTATAATAATAAAACAAAAAGAAATATTTAAAAAATGCCAAAATTTACGTGGAAATGTGAAACACCAAGAATTTCCAAAGCTATCCATGAGAAATACAAACCATATGGGATGCATCACATTCCCTGAGTTCTAATTAAGTGAAAATCCCTAGTTAACCAATTCATATGTAACTGGCATACACGGAGAAACAGACCAGTGAGCAAAATGAGGGCGCTCAATAATAAACACAAATTTCTAAAGAGTGAACACATTTTTCAAAACACCACCAAAATGACACAAAGGGGAAGGGTTCCAAAACTAGAGATTCATTTTCAAAATAATAATACTGGACTCTTATGGTACCAAATACACAATAATCAACTCAAAAGAATTAAAGATTATACACAAAATTTGCAACCATAAAGTTCCTATGAAGACAATCTCAGGTGTGTGTATATTTAGGGCAACTTGGATGTATGCTCATGGTTTACAAAAAGTAACAAAAATACAAGGGAAAAAATCATTGACAGTGGACAGTTTTGGTAGGGATTATGTTTTTCCTTGATTAGTAACCAACAGCATAGCTAATCAAGAAATTGTACACATGTGGGACCACACCAAACGGAAAAGTTTTTGCCCAACAAAGGAAACAATGGACACAATGAAAAAGCATACCGAAAAATACAAGAGACGTAGTTTGGGCAAACATATCTTGGATGAGGGGTTATTTTTGAAAACGTACAAGTCAGTAATACTACCAGCTGGCACAAAACAAACAAACAAACATAAAAATAACCAGACCAAAATTGGGTAAATAATCTGAGAAGATATTTGTACAAAGAAGACAGGAAACTGACCCAACATTTACAAAAATGTGGTTAACATTACTACTCATGATAAAAATGTAGATCAAAACCACACTCAGATCTTATCTCACTCCAACTAGAAGGAACATTACAAAAATATTAAAATATTTAAAAAGACAATTCCTGGTATCAATTTCCAGAAAGGGGAACTGTTTGTGGAAATGTAAATTAGTACTAACACTATAAAAAAAAAGTTGGGGGCCCTGCAAAGAATAGAAAAAAAAAAAGAAATTCCATACCATCTAGCATTCCCACTACTGGGTATACGTTCAACCTACCTGTTCATCCACAGATAAAGGGATCAAGAAACTCTTGTACACATACATGAGGGAATATTCTTGGCCATCAAAATAATGAAACAGTGTCATTTAGAGCACTCCAGACAAACCTGGAAAACATTATGTTAAATGTAATGAGCTAGGCCTAGAAAGACAAACACTGCATGATACCACTCGTGAAATCTTAAGATGTTTATCTTCAAGTAGAAAGCACAATATTGGTTACCAGAGTCTTGGAGATGAGGGGGAATGGGAAAGGATTGGTTATGGAAACAAAGTTATCTTAACATTAAAGGAATACATCTGCGTTCTCCTCCTCAGCCTGGTGACTGGTGTTAATAATACTATATTTTTCTAAAAAAGCAAGAAGGGAGAATTTTGAGTGTTCTCTCCACACACACACAAAAAACACCTGTATGAGGGAATAGAGATCCTAAGTACCCTGATTTGATCATTACCCAACCTATCTGTATGAAACTGTACCCTTAACTATGGACCTTCATGTTGTAAAAAAAAGTTAACAGAAATAAATATATATTGCAAAAAATCACAGGGAACCACAAAAGTAATGAATATCTAAAGGAATTCTGAGAAATACAATCAAAGTGAGGGCCCACAATCATCGATACCAAATTAAACTACTGCCAAGTTGTAGTTACGCAGCAGATATATGTTACTTGCATAAAATCAAATACCTAGAACTGTGGACAAAAACAGGGAGGAGAAAAACACGATCAACACAAATATGGACATAGTCAACTGACTTTGATAAAGAACACCACAATGTGGAAGGCAGAGTCTGCTCAATGAATACCTTTAAGAAAAATGATATCCAGATGCAGAAGTAAGAAATAGGACCCTTATTTTACACAATGTATGAAAATCAATCCCCCTTCAAATTGAAAGCCAAAACAAAAGACCATAAGCCACAAAATGTTTTTAACTACAACACAGGTTGAGCATATATTTTGGGTCACTTGAATCTTTGCTCACCTTTGCAAAGAGGAAAAGAAACAAACACCCTGGAAGAAAAACCTCATTGACAATGAAATGCTTTGTCATTGATATATAATTTCTTATATGGGTGACCAAAATTACACGCATGGAACGCAAAAAATAAACATCGGACTACATCAACCTGAAAAGTTTCTGCACAGCAAAGCAAACTACTTTCCACAGAGAAAAGCATCCTATAGATTAGGCAAACATTTCAGGCAATCATGTAATTCACGAGGAGTTGTCGTCTAACGTGTACACAAAAAACACTACAAGATAGCAAAACACTCCAATCTAATATTTCTCAAAGAACCTGAACAGACAATTCTGCAAAGACGTAAAATCAAACAACAGATAAGAGATAAGGTCCTCAAAATTATTCATTAGAATACTGTAATTCGAAACCACACGCAGACAATCTCACACTTAATGCCTATTCCTAGAAAACTTATAAAAAATAGGAGGGGCCAGGAACAGTGGCTCACGCCTGTAATCCCAGCACTTTTGGAGGCCGAGGCTAGCGGATCACCTGAGGTCAGGAGTTTGAGACCAGTCTGACCAATATCGTGAAACCGCGTCTTTACTAAAAATACAAAAATTAGTCAGGTGTGGTGGCAGGCGCCTGTAATCCCAACTACCCGGGAAGCTGAGACAGGAAAATTGCTTGAAACCGGGAGGCGGAGGTTGCAGTGAGCTGAGATGGCGCCACTGCACTCCAGCCTGGGAGACACAGTAAGACTCCATCTCAAAAACAAAACCAAAAATAGGAATGAGGGCGGGGTTTTGGAGAAAGGGCAACTCATACGCTGTAGGTGGAAATGAAAAATTAAGATACACATCATGGAAAACAGCTAAATAGCTGAAGACTCCTCAAAGAATTGAAACTACAGATGTTCCTTGCCCTAGCGAGGTCTCTTTCTAAAGGTCCTGAGGCATCAAAAACAACCATAGGCCCCAGTTCAGAGGCCCGTGGGACTCGGAAGGACCCAGGTCCCGCGGTTCACTGCTGCCGCGGCCAGGACCCCACAACACCCCCCAAGTGGACGACTGGGGCCCAGATGCCCAGGAAGAACTCAGGGCCTGTAGGAGGGAGTGACAGGGAAGGAGCAGGGAGGCCCGGAGGGTTCCAGGTGGGGACCATGCCCCCCCACTTACCGCTGAGACTTGCCTCCTCCTCCACCATCACATGGAAGCCACCAGGGTTTCTCGAAAGCTCACTCTCACCACGCCGCAGCTGGCGCCTCGCAAGAAGCGCAGTCTAAGCTTCCGTAGGCGCACGCACGCTGGCAGCGTCCCTCCAGCCAGGCTGAAGCACCACCCCCTCTTAAAGGGGCCACAGCTGAGACTGGCCGGAAGCGGCTTCGGGTTGCGGGACAGGCTGATCCTCTGCCCAGCCCCAGGGGTGGACGAAAGGACACCAGTCTCTCATCCTCCCTGGCTCTAGGGCCCTAGAGGTCACAGGAGCGCTCCCTGTGACCCCGGCCCCGACATAGGCTCCCATTGCTTGAGGAGTGCGTGGCACTTGCCCCTGCCCTCTTCTGGACCTCAGCTTCACCATCAGCAAAGGAAGCGGCCTGGCCAGAGCTCTGAGTTCTCTCAAACTCCGAGCCTCGGGATTCAGGGTGGGCTCCCCTGCCCCTCTGCAGAGGGGGCCCAGAGAACCACAGAAAGCTGAGAACTGGAGGGACAGTCCGGAGGGCAGCAGGGCCTCCCCGCCTCGCTGTTTGCATTCATCCTGTGGGAGCCTGGGGTCTCACTAGGGCCTAGACACCCCACCAGTGGCCTCACCAGGGCTGCCCGGGTCACCGGACTCCACGGGAGGCAGGCAGAAGCCCTGGGGTTTAGCGCTGCCCCCACCTCAACTCCATTCTACGTCAGTGCCCGCGAGGGGCCCTGTGGAGTGGACCCAGGCCGCCCCTTTCCGGGGAATGGGACCTGCATCGGTCTCCATGACACCCAAGGGAGGGGCCGTGCCGACCTTTCCAGGGAATCTGGGGGTGAGGCAGGGGAGTCCTGGTCACCTCTTGAAGCTCGCTGAGCCGCCCACCCCAGAGAGCTCGCAGAGAGCTCACACATTTTCAAACTTTCATTTCCATTTTCTCCTCCCAGCCCCCCAAAAATAAAAGATGTGTGTAGCTTCGTCGCCTGTACATCATCCATTCCCCAGGGCCACGGCGTGGATCCAGCCCGCTAGCTGCCTCAAGGGGCCTGGGCGCCTGGCGGCCAGCATGCAGCCCGGGGCCTGCCCAGGTGAGGTCTGCGGACACTACAGTGCCGAGGTCCCTCCTGGCTGGGGCACACGGGAGGCTGTGGGTGCTGGCTGTGAGCTCCTGGAAGGTGGAGCTGGAGGGTGCCCCAGGCCCTGGCTGCAGAGCTCTTGATGTCATGCCCAGCGCCCTCCATCCACTGCCTCGGGGCAATGCTCCGGAGCCCCAGTTGGGGCAAGAAATCTATCGCTTCGTCCTTTATTCGTTGGAAAAATTCAAAAACACATCACGATCCCCGGAACAATCACTGTTTACAGGCGGTGGCTCACGCCTGTAATTACAGCACTTTGGGAGGCCGAGGCGGGCGGATCAGAAGGTCAGGAGATTGAGACCATCTGGCTAACACGGTGAAACCCCGTCTCAACTAAAAATACAAAAATTAACCGGTCATGGTGGTGGGCGCCTGTAATTCCAGCTACTCCGGAGACTGAGGCAGGAGAATGGCGTGAGTCCGGGAGGCGGAGCTTGCAGTGAGCAGAGATAGCGACACTGCACTCCAGCCTGGGCGACAGAGCGAGACTCCGTCTTAAAAAAAAAAAAAAAAAAAAAAAAAAAAAAAAAAAAATTAAAATAGGATTGTAAATGCCACACTGAAATAAGCTTTTATAAAAATGGCAGTCAATGGAAAACAGGTTCAGAAGACAGGAGAGATAGGGAAAACAAGTAAGTTATCTGACTGAAACAGAATTAGAAATTAACAACAGAAAGAAATATTGAACATCTGAAAATATGTGAAAATTCAACAACTCACCTCTAAATCATTGGATCAAAAATAAAATCACAAGATAAATTGGAAAATATTTTGAGCTGCACTCTAGTCTGGGTAACAGACTGAGACCCTGTTTCAAAGAGAACACAGCAAAACAAACCTCAAAAAGCTATAAAATTAAATGCCAACTTTCTGCTGTCCCCAAATGCTCCGTGGCTCTCCATGCTCTCAGAAGCCCATTCTTCTCACTTTGGGCTCCAGGATCTAGGTAACCTGGCCAGTGCAGACCCTATCACCATCTCCTCCTCTGCATGCAGCCTGGGGCCTGCATCTGGAGGGCTGTCTAGTCTAGGGGAGACAATGCTGGATGTATCTCCTGCCAGCCCCATAGGGTCAGAACTAGAGGGGAAGGAGGGGGACTGTGGGATTCCAGAGGAATTGCAGGGAGGGCTTCCTAGAGGAATGGGGTTTTTTTGAACTTAGTTTTTGTTTTTGTTTTTGTTTTTGTTTTCTCTGTAGCTCAGTCTGACTTGCAGTGGCACCATCACTGCTCACTGCAGCCTTGACCTTCCATGCTCAATTGATCCTCCTGCTTCAAGCTGGGACTATAGGCACATGCCACCACACACAGCTAATTTTTTATAGAAATGGGGTTACACCATGTTATTCAGGCTGGTCTCAAACTCCTGAGTTCAAGTAATCCTCCTGTCTTGGCCTCCCACAGTGTTGGAATTACAGGCATAAACCACCTCATCTGACCTGAGCTGAGTTCTGAAGTGTGAATAGGAGTTGGCTAGGTGAAGAAGGGAAAAAAGGCCTTCTAGACAGAAATATTTATCAAAGATAGAGAGAAGGAGACAGGAGTTAATTAGGGCAGGGTCTTTGAATGCCAGGCTGGGAGGAGGAATTTTCTCACAAGGCCAGTGTTGAACCATGGAGAATGTGTGAGCAAAGGAGGCCATGATTAGAGCTTGATCACTCAGGGGCAAGAGTGTGGGACAGTTTGGTTCTTGGGTGATGGGATCAGAAGAGTTTCAGTGTCATGGGGGGTCAGTAGAGTCAAGACCCACATGAGCTCATCTCTACCTGACACCTCATGCCAGAGTTGGTGGAGGAACTCCTGATGTATAGAGTCCAATAAGCCCTGGGATCCAGTGACTTACAGTGTGAGGTACAGATCAGTACAGAAAGGGTACCGCCCCAGGCTCTGCTCAGATGGACAGAGCCCTGACCTCATCTCCAGCCTCTTCTCCACCCCGGCCCTGATAGTCCTGCTTTCCATGGTAGCCATGGGCTGTGTGTTAAAATGACAAATCAGCCCCGTACCTTCTCTCCTCAAAACCCTGTTATAGCTCTTCTTTGATCTTAGACTAAAACCCAGAGCCTTCCACAGCTCAGAAGGCCCAGAGTGGCCCAGTCTGTCTGGGGAGCCTCTCGCCCTCCCCACCCACTCCAAACTCACTACTGTTTCTCTCCCTCCTCAGGATCCTTGAACCTGCTGATCCTCCTGCATGAAATTCAATGGTTAGTGATGTATCCTGTAAAACTTCCTTTTCAGTATGCATGGTTTTCATTTCTTTTTTATTCTTAATTTATCTGGCTATGACTTCAGTGTTTCGTTGAATAGAAATCATGAAAGCAGGCACCCTTGCCTTGATCTTGATCTCATAGAAAAGACTTTTATTTTTTACCACTGTGTATGATGCTAGCTGTGGGTTTAAAAATAAATAGCCTGTCTTACACTGAAGTAGTTTTTGTCTTTGTCTAGTGTTTTGGGTAATTTTTAACATGAAAATGTGTTGAATTTTATCAAATGCTCCTTTACTATCAATTGAGATAATCATATATAGTTGTTCCTCATTCTGTTAATGTGGTATATGTCATTGATGAGCCACCTTTGTGTTTTTGTAATAAACTTAACTTGACCATGGTGCATAAAACTATTGGTATGCTCTTGTTGGGTTTTATAGCATACTGTTAAGAATTTATGAACCAATATTCATAAGGGACATTGGTCTGTGGTTTTCTTTACTCATAGAACCATTACTAGGGTTTGGTAACAGGGTGATGCTGGCCTCAAAAAGTAAGTTAGGAACCATTTGATTCTATTCAACTTTTTGGAAACATTCAGGAAGATTATGGTTAATTCTTTAAATGTTCAGTTGAATTTATTAGTAAAGTCTTCTGGTCCTGTGCTTTTCTTTGAAAATTTTGATTTATGATTCAATGTACTTACCAGTGAGTTGTAACTTTATATTAATTTTCTATTTCTCCACGGTTGCACTTGGCAGGCAATATGTTTCTAGGATTTTTCTTGTTTATTGAGATCATCCAATTGGTTGGTGTTCAAGTCATAATACTCTCTTATAGTCCTTTTTATTTCTATAATGTCAATGGTAATATTTCTTTTTCTATTTTTTTAGTTAGGTACAGGCTTTTTTATTTATTTGTTTGTTTTGGTTATTTAGCTGAAGGTATGTCGATTTTGTTTATCCTTCCTATTACCTGTAGTTTTGTCGATTCTCTTTATATTGTTGTAATTTTTATTTTGTTTATCTTGGGCTGTAACCTTTATTATATTTTCTTATACTAGCCTTGGATTCAGTTTATTTTTAATGCTTTCTTAAGGCATAAAGCTATTCTGTTGATTGAGGACTTTCCTTATTTGTAAAGTAAGCATTTCGAGATAAAATGTCCTTTTTACCATGGTTTCACAGCACCCAATACATTTTGTTGTGTTTTGTTTCTACATTAAATTATATTAAGATAATTGTCTAAATTTCCATATAATTTTTTCTAGGAACAATTTGTTACTTAAGTGTGTTATATAACTTTTATATGTTTTTGAATTTCCTATTTTTCATTCTATTGTTGATTTTTGCAATTCCTACTACTGTGTTTGGAAGAAATACTATAGGTAATTCCAATAATATTTAATCTATGAAGACTCTTGTACTCTAGAATGTTATTTATTTTAAATAATAGTCTATGTACAATAAAATATGTGTGTATTCTGTTGATGTTGGGCAAAGTATATTTTGTCTTATATTTTAAAATCTTATTATAAATTTTTGTGGGCACACAGTAGGTACATATATTTATGGAATACATGAAATGTTGTGATACAGGCAAGCAACGCTTAACAATGACTTCATGGACAATGGGGTATCGATCCTTTCAAACATTTATCCTTAGTGTTACCAAAAAAACCAATTATACTCTTTTAGTTATATTTAAATCTACAGTTGAATTATTAACTATAGTCAACCTGTTGTGCTATCAAATAGTAGATCTTATTCATTCTTTCTATTTTTTGTACTCATTAACCATTCTCACCCCACTCACTACCATTCTTAACTTTGGTAATCATTGTTTTACTCTCTGTATCCACAGAGAGTTCAATTGTTTTGATTATTCTAATTCACACAACTAACGAGAACATATGATGTTTGTCTTTCTATGCCTGGCTTATTTCACTTAACATAATGATCTCCAGTTCCATCCATGTCATTACAAATAACAGAATCTCATGCTTCTTTAATAGTCAAATAGTACTCTATTGTATATATCTACCACATTTTCTTTATCCATTCATCTATTGATGAACATGGGTTATTTTCAAATCTTGGCTATTATGAGCAGTGCTGCAATAAACATGCAAATGCTTGTTATGCCATTTTTTTCTTTTCTTTGTTCACCCTTTGTTTTATTTTTTATTATACTTTAAGTTCTGGGGTACATATGCAGAATGTGCAATTTCATTACATAACCATACACTGGCCATAGTGATTTGCTGCACCATCAACCCGTCACCTACATTAGGTATTTCTCTGACTGCTAGCCCTCCCTAGCTCCCCACCCCCCAACAGGCCCTGGTGGGTGATGTTCCCCTCCTTGTGTCCATGTGTTCTCATTGTTCAACTCCCAATTATGAGTGAGAACATGAGGTGTTTGGTTTTCTGTTCTTGTGTCAGTTTGCTGAGAATGATATACTGATTTATTTTCTTTGGGATACATACACAGCTGTGGGATTGCTGAATTGTATTGTAGCTCTACTTGTAGTTTTTTGAGGAACCTCCAATCTGATATCCACGGTGGTGGTGCTAATTTACATCCCTGCCAACAGTGTATGAGGTTTCCCTTTTCTCCACTTCCTCTCCAGCATTTGTTGTTGCCTGCCTTTTGAATAAAAGCCACTTTATGGTGAAATAATATCTCATTATAATCTTGATTTGTATTTGTCTGATGATCAGTTATGTCAAGAAGACTTTCATATTCCTGTTTGCCATTTGTATGTCTTCTCTGAGAAATGTCTATATATTATGTGCCCATTTTAAACTACATTATTAAGTTTTTTGCTATAGAGTTGTTTGAGCTTCTTGTATATTCTGGTTATGAATCCCTCATCAGATGGGTAGTTTGCAAATATATTCTCCCATTTTATGGGAGATTGTTTCCTTTGCTGTGCAGAAGCTTTTTAACTTGACATGATACCACTCATTCATGTTTACTTGGGTTGCCTGCGCTTGTGGGCTATTACACAAAATGTTTTTGTCTAGACAAATGTTCTGTAAAGTTTCCCCAATGTTTTCTTTTAGGAGTTTCACAACCTTAGAACTTAGATTTAAGTCTTTAATATTTTCCATTTGATTTTTGTATATGGAGAGAGATAGAGGTCTAGTTTTATTCTTCTGCATATGGATGTACAGTTTTTCTAGTACCATGTATTAAAAAGGCTGTATTGTCTCCAATGTATGTTCTTGGCACCTTTGTCAAATATGAGATCACTGTAGTCATATAAATTTGTTTCTGGGTATTTATTTCGTTTCTTTGGTCTATGTGTCTGTTTTTATGCCAGTACTGTGCTGTTTTTATTACTATAAATTCATAGTATAATTTGAAGTCAGATAATGTGATTTCTCTAGTTCTGTTCTGTTTGTTCAAGACAGTGTCTGGTATTCTTGGTCTTTTGTTGTTCCATATAAGCTTTAGGATTGTTTTTTCTATATTGTGTGAAAATTTTCATTGGTATTTTGATAGAGATTTCATTAAATCTATGGATTTTGGTAGTATAGACATTTTAACAATATTGATCCTTCCAAACCATGATCACAAAATATCTTTCCATTTTTGTGTCTTCTTCAATGTATTTCTTATGTGTTTTATAGCTCTCATTCTAGAGATTTTTTACTTTTTTGGTCAATATTTTTAGATTGTTCACTGTTGGCATATAGAAATGCTACTCATTTTGTGTGTTGGTTTTGTATTCCATAACTTTACTGAATTTATTAGTTCTAATGGTTTTTTGGTAGAGCCTTTAGGTTTTTTAAATAAAAGATTATATCAACTGCAAACAAGGATAGCTACATTCTTCACTTCCAATTTGGATGCTCTTTCTTTCTCTCCTCTAGTAGCTCTAGTTAGGACTTTCAGTATTACGTTGAAGAACAGTGGTGAAAGTGGGCATGCTTGTCGGGTTCTAGATCTTAGATGAAACACTCAATTTTTCTCCATTTGGTATGATACTAAATGTGGATCTGTCATATATGGCTATTATTATGTAGAGGTACATTCTTTCTATTCCCGGTTATTTAAGCATATTTTTAATTACAAAGAGATGTTGAATTTTATCCAATACTTTTTTGCCATCAGTTGAAACGATCATACAGTTTTTATTCTTTGTTCTGTTGATATGCTGTATCACATTGATGGTTCTGCATATAATGAATCATCCTTGCACCCCGAGACATATTCCACTTTGTCAATATCAATTATCTTTTCAATGTTTTGTTGAATTTAGTTTATTAGTATTCTGTTGAGGATATTTACATCAGTCTTCATCAAAGATATTGGCCTGAAGTTTTGTTTTGTGATGTGTCTTTGTCTTGTTTTACAATCAAGATAATACTAGCTTTTAGAATGAGTTTGGAAGTATTTTCACCTTCTCCATTTTTCTGAAGAGGTAGAGTATAATTAGTGCTAGTTCTCCCTTAAATATTTGGAAGAATTCAGCAGTGAAATCATTGGATCCTGGGCTTTTCTTTACTGTAAGACTTTTTATTAAAGCTTTGATAACATTATTTATTGTGGTCTGTGCAGGTTTTAGATTTCTTCATAGTTTTATTTTGGTAGGTTTTATGTGTCTTGAAATTTATCAATTTCCTCTAGATTTTCCACTTTATTGGAGTTGCTCATAGTAGCCACTAATGACTTTTTTAATTTCTGAGGTAAAATTTGTAATGTCTCTTTTTCATCTCTAATTTATTTGGGTCCTCTCTCTATCTGGCTGAAGGTTTGTCAGTTTTAATTATATTTTTAAAACCCTCCATCTTTTTGTTTTATTAATTTTTTGTTTTGTTCCCTTTATTTAAATGTCATATATTTCTGCTCCGATTTTTGTTATTTCTTCTACTAATTTTGGTCTTGCTTTGCTCTTTTCTGGTTCTTTTAGCTGTATCATTAATTATTTATTAATATTCAAAGTTTTTCTTTTTGTAATGTAGGCACTTATAGCTATAAACGTTCCTCATAGTACTGCTTTCACTGCACCCCATGAGTTTTTGCATGTTGTGTGTCCATTGTAATTTGTGTCAGCAAAATTATTAATTTCCTTCTTAAGATTTTATTGACTCACCAGTCACTCAGAAGCATGTTGTTTACTTTTCATGAACTTGTATAGTTTCCAGAATTTCTCTTGTTATTGATTTCTAGTTCAATGCCATTGTAGTCTGAGAAGAAGGTTGATACTACTTCAATTTTTTTAATGTTTCAAGACTTGTTTTATAACCTATGTTCTATCTTTGAGAATAATTTATGTGTTGAGGAGAAGAATATGTATTCTGCACTTGTTGAATGAAATATCCTGCAAATATCTATTAGGTCAAATTATTCTATAATGCAAATTAAATCCATTTTTTCTTATTGGTGTTTTGCCTAGAAAATCTGTCCAATACTGAATATTTTCACTGGATATACTATTCTAGGTTAAAAGTGTTTTTCTTTTCTTCTTCTTCAGCACTCTAAATATGTTATGCTACTCTCCCCTGGCCTGCAATATTTCCACTGAAAAGTTTGCTGACAGATGTATTGAAGCTCCATTGTATATTATTTATTTCCTTCCTCTTACTGATTGATATAGTTTGGCTGTGTCCCCACCCAAGTCTCAACTCGAATGATAGTTCCCATAATTCGCATGCGTTGTGGGAGGGACACAATGGGAGGTAATTGAATCATGGAGATGGGTCTTTTTCATGCTGTTCTCATGATAGTGAATAAGTCTCATGAGAACTGATGGTTTTATAGAAGGGAGTTCCTCCTCTTGCCTGACACCGTGTAAGATGTGAGTTTGCTCCTCATTTGCCTTGTGTCATGATTGTGAGGCTGGCCTCCTCAGCTATGTGGAGTCCATTAAACCTCTTTCCTTTATAAATTGCCCAGGCTCAGGTATGTCTTTATTAGCAATGTGAGGACAGACTAATCCAGTAAATTGGTACCAGTAGAGTGGGGTGCTGCTGTAAAGATACCCAAAAATATGGAAGTGACTTTGAAACTGGGTAACAGGCAGAGGTTGGAACAGTTCAGAGGGCTCAGAAGAAGACAGAAAGATGTGGGAAAGTTTGTAACTTCATAGAAACTTGTTGAATGACTTTGACCAAAATGCTGATAGTAGACAATAAAGTCCAGGTTGAGGTGGACTCAGATGAATATGAAGAACTTGTTGGGAACTGGAATAAGGATGAGTCTTTCTATGTTGTAACAAAGAGACTGGAAGCATTTTGCCCCTGCCCTAGAAATTTCTAGAACTTTGAACTTAAGATAGATGATTTAGGGCATCTGATGAAAAAAAATTCTATGCAGCAAAGTATTCAAGAGGTGATATGGGTACTGTTAAAAACATTCAATTTTATATATTCACAAAGATATGCTTTGAAATTGGAACTTATGTTCAAAATGGAAGCAGAGCATAAAATTTCATAAAATTTGCAGCCTGACCACATGATAGAAAAGAAAAATTCATTTTCTATGGAGAAATTCAAGCCAGCAGCAGAAATATGCATAAGCAATGAAGAACCAAATGTTAATCACCAAGACAATAGAAAAAGGGTCTTCAGGGCATGTCGGAGGTCTTCACAGCAGCCCCTCCCATAACAAGCCAGGAGGCCTAGGAGAAAAAAATAGTTTCATGTGCCTGGCCCAGGATTACGCTACTTGGTGCAGTCTTGGGACTTGGTGTTCTGCATCTCACCCTTGGCTAAAAGGGGCCAACATTAATCTCAGGCCATTGCTTCAGAGGGTGCAAGTTCAAACCTTTACAGCTTACAGGTGTTGGTCCTGCAGATGCAAGGAAGTCAAGAATTGAGGTTTGGAAACCTCCACCTAGATTTTAGAGGATGTATGCAAATGCCTGGATGTCCAGGCAGCAGTTTGCTGCAGGGGCAGGGCCCTCAAGGAGAGTCTCTGCTAGGGTAGTGTGAAAGGACTCTATGGGGTGGAAGCCCACAGAGAGTCCCCCACTGGCAGACTGCCTAGTGGAGCTGTGAGAAGAAGGTGACCATTCTTCAGATCCCAGAATGGTAGATCCATTGACAGCTCGCACCGCATGCCTGGAAAAGTCACAGACCCTCAATTCCAGCCCATGAAAGCAGTTGGGAAGGAAGCTTTATCCTGCAAAGCCACAGCTCTTGGCAGAGCTGCCCAAGACCATGGGAACCCACCACTTGCATCAGCATGACCAACACTTGAGACATGGTGTCAAAGGAGATTATTTCGGAGCTTTAAGATTTGACTGCCCTGCTGGATTTCCAATTTGCGTGGGGCTGGGAGCCCCTTTGTTTTGGCCAATGTTTCCCATTTTAAATGAGTGCATTTAGTAAATGTCTATACACACATTGTATCTAGGAGGTAACTAACTTCATTTTGATTTTACAGGCTCATAGGCAGAAGGGACTTGCCTTGTCTCAGATGAGACTTTGGACTGTGGACTTTTATTTAATGCTGAAATAAGTTAAGACTTCGGGTGACTGTTGGAAAGGCGTAATTCATTTTGAAATATGAAGAAATGAGATTTTAGAAGTGCCAGGTGTGATGAAATGATATGGTTTGGCTGTGTCCCCACTCAAATCTCATCTTGAACTGTAGCTCCCATAAATCCCACGTGTTGTGGAAGGGACCATCCCAGTGGAGGTAATTGGATCATGGGGGAGGGTCTTTTTTGTGCTGTTCTCATGATAACTAATAAGATTCATGAGATCTGATGGTTTTATAAAGGGGAGTTTCCTTGCACATGCTCTCTTGCCTGCTGCCATTTAAGATGTGACTTTGCACCTCATCCACCTTTCACCATGATGGTGAGGCCTCCTCAGTCATGTGGAATTGTGTGTCAGATAAACTTCTTTCTTTTATAAATTACCCCATCTTTGGTATGTCTGTATTAGCAGCATAAGGAAAGACTAATGCACTGCTTTTAGAATCTTTTCCATAGCTTTGACTTTTGGGAGTTTGATTATTAAATGTTATGTTGTAGTCTTCTTTGGGTAAAATCTGCTTGGTGTTCTACAACCTTCTTGTACTTGATTATCAACATATATTCTAGATTTGGAAAGTTCTCTATTATTATCCCTTTGAATAAAGTTCTAACCCCATCTCTTGATCTACCTCCTTTTTTTACAGCCAATATGTCTGAGAGTTTCTCTTAAATATTATTTTATAGATTTTGTAGGCATGCGTCACTGCTTATTTTTTCATTGGTCTCCTCTGACTATATTTTCAAATAGACTATCTTCAAACTCGCTAATTCTTTCTTCTGCTAGATAAATTATCCTAGATACTCTGATGCATTCTTCAGTAAGTTAATTGCATTTTTAACTCTAAACTTTCTGTTTGATTCTTTCTAACAATTTCAATCTCTTAGTTGAATTTATCTAGTAGAATTCTGAATTCCTTCTCTGTGTTATTTTTAATTTCTTCAAGTTTCTTCCACATAGCTATTTTGAATATTTTATCCGAATTGTCATGTATCTCTGTTTTTCCAGGATTTATTTCTGGTCCTTTGTTTACTTTGTTTGGTGAGGTAATCTTTTCCTGGATGGTCTTAATGCTTGCAGATGTTTGTCAGTTTGGGGACATTGCAAGTTTAGGCAATTATTGTTGTCCTTAGAGTCTGAGCTTGTTTGTGCCTGTCTTTCTTGGGAAGGCATTCCAGGTGTTTTTAGGAACTTAGGCCCCAAGCCCAATAACTCTGCGGTTCTTTCTAACTCATAGAGGTACTGCTTTGGTGGTCTTGGATAAGATCTGAAAGAACTGTATGGATTACCAAGTGGAAGCTTTTCTTCTTTTCCCTTACTTTCTGCCAAAGAAATGGAGTCTCTCTCCACACAATACTGGGGTTATGGGGATAGAAGCACCCCTGTGGCCACCATCAATGGGACTGCTCTGGTTCATACATAAAACCAGCACAGCAATGAGTCTTCTCGACACCCGTAACCACTGCCTGGCTACCACCTAAGTTCACTAAAGGCCCTAAGGCTCCATAATTAGCACATGATAAAGCCAGTTAAGTTTGTGTCTCTCTTTTCAGGGCAGTGAGTTTTCCCAGATTCCAGGTGGGTCCAGATATGTTATCTGAGGGTCAGGGTTTGGAGTTAAAAGCCTTAGAAATTTACCTGATGTTTGATTCAACTGTGGCTAGGCTAGCACTCAAACCACAAGACAAAGACTTTCCCACTCTTTTATCTTTTTTATATAGACAGAGGAAGTTCTCCTTGTGTCCACCACCACCAGCCCATGGATGTTTCTGCTAGGTCACTGCCAATGTTCACTTAAAGCCAAAGGGCTCCTCAGTCAGCTTGCTGTAAATGCTGCCAGGCCTAGGACTCACCCTTCAGGACAGTGGGCTTCTATCTGGAGCAGGGCATGTCTATAGATGCTGTCCAAGAGCCTAGGCCTGGATTTGAGAATCTCAAGAGCTCACTTGTTGCTCTAGCTCACTGTAGCTGAGGTCATACCTAAGGTGCCAGAGAGTGTCCCCTTTACTTTTTCTTCTGCTTTGCTCAGAGTCTTTCACCATAGCTACCACACCTGGGAATGTGTTGAGATATCCCTGAAGCCAGCATGTCTCAGAACCCAGAGTTTGTGGTGTACTACCTGGGTATTGCTCTTGGTTATTCAAGGCTTAAGGCTTCTTTAGTCAATAGGTGATTAATTTTGCCAGGACTAGGCTTTTCTGTTGAAGGCATCAGGTTTCCTATTGGCATAAGGTGTTTCTAGAAATGTCATTCATGAGCTAGGGTTGGGAATGGGTGCCTCACAACTGTACCTGCTGCCCCATCCTAGTGTGGTGAAGCTGGTATTCAAGATGCAAGATAACATCTTTACTTTTCAATTTCCTCTACTCAACCAAAAGAAAAAAAAAAAACATTTTTGTTACGGCCTTCTGAGTTGGCTGAGTTTGGTGAACAGATGACATAAACCCTCCCTTTTCCATTGTGTCCAGTGTCTCCTTAGGTCATGTGCCACTCTAGTCAACTGGGTTTAAGACCAGCCCAGCACTAGGGAGTGGCTAGGAATTGAAATACTCTTGTCCTATACTGCCTTTCAAGTTTTCCTAAGACCACCACAGCACTTTGGCCTATGACGGCAAGGCCTGAGAATAAGTTCAAGCTCTGACTGCTGGAATAGGCTAATCACCTCTGGCTAGAACTGGCCCAAATGCGTTAGCACATGCTAAGCCCAACACAGCTTTGCTCTCCACTGTGGCAAAGAAGCACTGAGTTCAATGTAAAGTCCCCAAGTCACTGCATTCTCCCTTCCCCTAATGCACAGACTTTCTGTCTGCACTGCAAGGCCACTGCCAGCAAGTGGGGGAGGTGTGGCATTGGTGATTCAGTACTGTTTATCCTACCCTATTCAGTGCCTCTTTCAGCAATATGAACTTAAAACCAGATACTCTGATTGCTCATTTGATGTTTGGTTCTTGTGATGGTGCTTTTTTTTGTGTAGTTAGATGTTAAAATCTGGTGTTCCTGTTGGGAAAATGTATGGTTTAGGCTTCTTCTCAACCATCTTGCTCCCAAGGATGGGTCCCAGGGCTCAGACATTCAGTTCCAGAGGCTCAAATTGCCATTATTGCTCAGGAAGCCTGGTGATACTGGAAATTGAAGGAAAGAGGGTGGATTTCCTTCTGGACACTGAAGCAAGTCTTTTTCTTCTCTCTAATATGGACCTCCCCTCTTCCTGTAGCTAGACCATGATAACAGGAAAGGTTCTAACCCAATATTTTTCTCAACAACTTAGTTGTAGTTTGGGGGCCTATTATTAACACATGCCTTCTAAATCAAGCCTAAAAGTCCCACTCCTTTATTAGGTGGAGATATTTTGCCTCACATGGGGGTCAGCATTCTTATAGCCCCAGAATAAACTATTCATTTCCCCCTGGTAGAAGCTAATATTAATCCAGAAGTGTAGGTACCTCATGGAAGAATAGGTCAAGTTATAACCACTAGGCCAGTCCAGATCCACCTTAAGGATCCCAGTTTGGGGGGGTTTAGGGGATATTCACTAAAGCCAGATGCTAGGAAAGGGCTAGAAGTCCTTATTAATAACCTGAAAATAATATATCACGACAAAGTAGGTTTTATACTAGGGATGAAGGGATGATTTAACATATGCAAGTCGGCTGCGTGTGGTTGCTCACGCCTGCAATCCCTGTATTTTGGGAGGCCAAGGTGGGCAGATCACGAGGTCAAGAGATCAAGACCATCCTGGGCAACATGGTGAAACCCTGTCTTTACTAAAAATTAGCTGGGCGTGGTGGCACATGCCTCACGTGACTGTTATCCCAGCTACTCAGGAGGCTTAGGCAGGAGAATGCTTGAACCTGGGAGGCAGAGGTTGCAGTGAACTGAGGTCATGTCATTGCACTCCAGCCTGGGCAACAAGAGCAAAACTCCATCTCAAAAAAAATGCAAGTCAATAAATGTGATACATCACATAAACATAATTTTTTAAAAATATCATCATCTCAAAAATTCAGAAAAAGCATTTGATAAATTTCGGGATTATTTTATGATATACTTCAAACAAATAAAAGCCATTTATGACAAACCCACAGCCGACATCATAATAAATAAGAACACTTGAAAGCATTTCCCCTGAGAACTGAAACAAGACAAGGATGCCCACTTTCATCACTTCTATTCAGCATATTACTGGAAGTCCTGGCCAGAGCAATCAGACAAGAGAAATACATAAAGGCCTATCAACTTGGAAAAGAGGAAGCCAAACTGTTTCTGTTCACTGGTGGTATGATTGTATACCTAGAAAACTTGAAAGACTTATCAAAAAGCTTCCAGATTTTATAAACAAATTTAGTAAATTCTCAAGATAAGAAAAAAATCGAAGTACACAAATTAGTAGCGCTGCTATACACCAAAAACAATGAAGCTGAGAATCAAATTAAGAACTCAATCTGTTTTACAACAGCTGCAAAAATAATTAAAGAAATAAAATACTTGAAAGATACTTAACAAAAAAAAGTGAAAGAGCTCTACAAGGAAAATTACAAAACAGTGCTGAAAGAAATCTTAGATGAAATAAACAAATGGAAACACATTTCATGCTCATAGATGGTGACATGGTTAGGTTTGTGTCCTCAACCAAATCTCATTTTTATTTATAATTCCCATAATCCCCATCTGTCAAGAAAAAGACCAGGTTGAGGTAGTTGGATCATGGGGGTGATTTCCCCCATGCTGTTTTTGTGATAGCAAATTCTCATGAATCTGATGGTTTTATAAGTGTTTTGTTGTTCCTTCTGTGTTCATTCCCCCTCCTGCTGCCAAGTGAAGAAGGTGCCTTGCTTGCTTCCCCTTTACCTTCCACCATAACTGTAAGTTTCCTGAGGCCTCCCAAGCCTTGTGGAACTGTGAGTCAATTAAACCTCTTTCCATTATAAATTACCCAGTCTTGGGCACTTCTTTATAGCAGTATGAAAACGGCTAATACAGATATTTAAAAAATTATTGTGAAAATGACCACACTGCCCAAAGCAATCTATCGATTCAATGTAATTTTTATCAAAATCCCAACGTTATTCTTCACAGAACTGGAAAAAAACTATTCTAAAATTCATGTGGAACCTATAAAGAGCTTGCAGAGCCAAAGCCATACTAAGCAAAAAGATGAGTCATCACATTACCTGATTTCAAATTATACTGCAAGGCTATAGTTACCAAAGCAGCATGGTACTGGTCTAAAAATAAGTATAGGCATGTAGACTTATAGAACAGAATAGAGAACTCTAAAATAAAGCCAAATACAGCCAACTGGTCTTTGACAAAGCATACAAGAACATAAATTGGGAAAAAGACACCCTATTCAACAAATGATGCTTGGAAAACTGGCAAGCCATATGTAGAAGAATTAAATGAAAACTTTATCTCTCACCTTATACAAAAAATCAACTTCTGATGGACCAAAGTCTGAAATCTAAGACCAAAAATCATATAAATTCTAAAAGATAGCATCAGAAAACCTCTTCCAGATGTTGGCTTACAAAAAGAATTTATGACTTAGATCTCATAAGCAAATAAAACAAAAATAAATATATGGGACCTAATTAAACTAAAAAGCTTCTTCATAGAAAAGAATAATAATAATAGTAATACTCAGCAGAGTAAATGCACAAGCCACAGAGATAAAATATTTGCAAACTACGCATATCAGAAAGGACTAATATCCACAAACTACAAGCAAATCAGACAAATTGACCAGACAAAAACAAATAATCCCATCAAATGTAGGCAAAGGACATGGATATGAAATTTTTAAAAGAAGATATACAAACAGCCAACAAACCTAAGAAAATTGCTGAACATCACTAATTATCAGGGAAATGCAAATTAGAACCAAAGTGAGATGCCACCTTACTCCTGCATGAATGGAGGAATGTATAATTAAAAAGTCAAAAAACAATAGATATTGGTATGGATGTGATAAAAATGGAACACTTTTACGCTGCTGGTGAGAATGTAAATTTGTACAAGCACTATGGAAAGCAGTATGGATATTCCTTAAAGAACTAAAAGTAGAACTACTTTTCAATTTAGCAATCCTACCTCTGGGTATCTACCAACCCCCCAAACAAATAAGTCATTATATGAAAAAGGTACATGAACATGCATGTGTATAGTAGCACAATTCACAATTACAAAGATATAGAATTAACCTAAGTGTCCATCATCCAAGGAGTGGATAAAGAAAATATGTTATATATGCACCATGAAATACTACTCCACCATAAAAAGGAGCAAAATGTCTTTTTCAGGAACTTAAATGGAGTTAGAGGAAATTATTCTAAGTGAAGTAACTCAAGAATCAAAAACCAAATATTGTACATTTTCATTTGTAAGGGACAGCTAAGCTATGAGGATGCAAATGCGTAAGAATGACATAATGGACTTATATTATTCTAGTGTCTGCAATCTACAAGGAACTCAAATCAGCAAGAAAACAGTGAATAACTTCATCAAAAAGTATGCAAATACATGAACAGAAAATTAGCAAAAGAAGATACACAAACAGTCAAAAACATATGAAAAAATGCTGAATGTCACAATTCTAACTCTCTTGAGTTAGAAAGTTGGGAAGGTTGGGAGGGGGATGAGAAATTAAAAAACATATCGGGTGCAGTATACACTGCTCAGATGACGGGTCCACTAAAATTTAAGACTCACCACTAAAAAAACTTATCCATGTGACCAAAAACCACCTATACCCCAAAAACCATTGAAATAAAAATAAAAATATGTAAGTAAATAAATAAATAAAAATAAAAGGTTTGAAAAAATACCAATATATCAATGATATTTGTGGATAATTTTCCATGTAAGTGTGGCTGTCTCCAACTGAGAGCTCGCTGCAGGTGAACCCCAGCTGGTGTCCTAATGCTCCGTGCATGGACACAGAGAGCTCTGACCAGTGGAGTGAGGACCTCACCCCTTCCCTGCAGGTCTGTGCTGGGCCTTGAGGGAGGAGTGACCACAGCCCCCGAGCTGGCGGGGCAGCTGGGGGAAGCTGGCAGGCAGCTGGGGAGACGCTGTGAGCATGAGGAGCCAGGGCTGCCCTTGGGAGAGGAGGGAGTGTGGGCATGGAGCACATCTGCTGCCCAGGCTCAGTCCCCAGAGTTAGGCCAGAGAGGGAGGGCGTGGAGTCACCAAGCATGTTAGAGGCAGATGCAGGGGCACCTGTGCACACATTCACTTCTACAAGAACCAGCAGCCTGTGGAGGAGGCTCAAGGGAATGAGGTGAGTCTTGCTGGGGCTCCAGTTCATGCCTGACAGTTTTCAGGGATGCAGAAAATGGCGCAACCCCAGAAGACCAGAACACCCCATCCAAAACTGACTCTGGCTTCAGAGGCTGAAGGAAAAAAGCACATCCTCTGGGGACAGATGGACGGAGGGCTCCTTGCCTGGCTGCTCGGGGACCTGGTAGATACTGCCCTGTCCAGGTGCCTGGTAGCCCTGCACACGGAGGGGAGAACATTCCCCCAGGGAAGGGGGATCCCCAGACCCAGACAGGGAGGAGCATTTACAGGGGTGAGC
This sequence comes from Chlorocebus sabaeus, assembly GCF_047675955.1. Lineage (NCBI taxonomy): Eukaryota > Metazoa > Chordata > Mammalia > Primates > Cercopithecidae > Chlorocebus > Chlorocebus sabaeus. The sequence goes on along the minus strand of NC_132919.1, from coordinate 21,860,190 downwards.
ATTGACATAGGCAAGACATGAAAAACGCTGGGTTGCTGTAGCTCGTGGGGACCTTGGGGTTTCCAGGTGGTGCGTGTGCATTCCAGGCCCAGGTGTCTGGCCAGTACCTGTCTGGGGCCTCCCTGCCCCCAGCATCCTGCACCCCACTCAGTTTTCTTTGCAGCCAGCACAGTCAGGCTATATAAATACTGGGCTCACCTCTCCTAGAAGAGAGGCCAAGCAATAGTAGGTGCTCAATAATACTTGAATTCCTGAAGGCATGAGCCCAGGTGAAACTATGAAGGGAATAGCTTAGCTGTGGGCAGTGTTTTCTAGATTGGTGGTTCCCAAATTCTGGTCCTGGAGACCCTAAGCATTGGGTGTGGCTGATGGAGTGGGAGGCTTGTGTACAGTGCAGACTTCTGGCCTTCACCAGGTCCTGATGAGACAGGCATTCCAGGAGCTGCTGTGGAAGCCGCATTGTCTGATGGTGTCCCCCAGGTCCAGGGGAACATCTTATCTCTGTTGAGTCAATGCTGTCACACTGTCTTGGCTCTGCTGTGTGACAGAGGGGTGACCGCAGACCCATGTTTGGGTCAGAGTGTTGAAGGGAGACGGAGCAGGCGTTATTGCGGCTGGGCGGGGCTCAGTATAGGAGTGTGTAGAATGAATACAGACATCTAGAGAATATTAATTAGCAAGAAGAGCACTCATAATATCCACTGCCCTGCTTAAAAATGAAAGATTTCCAAGAGCAACCAAAGCCCTGCTTGGCCTGCCCAGAGCACAGGCTCTTGTCCCGCACAGTGTCAGGGGCTTGGGTTTATCATCCACCCATTTTTATCTTTAAAGAGTTTCCCTGTATATGGTTTGGTCTGGTTTTGAACTTTATATTAAGGGAATCATACTGTGCTTTTTCTGACTATAGCATTGCTGTTAAGAGCCCTCCAGTTGCCTGGCTTTCAGTCTCAGCTCTGGTACTCAGAGGTGGTGTGATGTCCAAGCCTCAGTTTCCTGATCTATTAAATAGATGATCATAATCTATACATCTTAAGTGACTGCATTAATGAGTTAGTAGAAGTGCCGCCTTCGAACACCAATGGAAGCCTTGGTTATTTTTCAGCTTGACTTGCTATTTTCACTTAGTGCCATGTTTCGGGTTCATGCTTGCTGATGCATGGAGAGCGGTTGGTCCACGTGTTCACTGTAGAGTGCTTCATTCCATGATCTGGCCACACCTGCTCATCCAGGCCTCTTGTCTGCTGTGTGTCCATCCCCACTACTGCGCTGCTTTGAAAATACACGTTTCTCCTGGTGCCCCTCTGCAAGCACACATTCAACTCACTGCTTAAGCTAAAGTGTTTTCCCAAGTGCTGGAACCGCCTTCCACTCATCTACAGGGAGACTCTGATGTCCCAGCACTTCAGCAGCATGGTTAAGGTTTGCAAACTCCCCGAGTGTGGAATGTTGTCTTACGGAATTTGATTCTTGCATTTCCTGGGTTAACCACACTCATCTTCCCTGAAATGCCTCCTGTCTCTTGCTCATTCCCCTAATGCGTTGTTGGTCCATTTTTCTTTTGTAGAAATTCTTTGTATCTTCTGGTGACCATGCCTGTGTCTATTACAGGGGTTACAGATACCTTCTCCTGACATATACTTTGATTTTTTTCCTGTCTTTTAATACTATATTTTGATCAAAAAGTTCTTAATTTAATGCAGTTTAGTTCATTCATCTTTTCTGTTTTGTTTAAGAAATCATTTTAAGTGTGTCTCTAGATACATTTTTAGAGTGTCCAAGTTCATTAATCCATTCCCCATACCTGATAAACTGCACAAACTAGAACTTTAATCAGTGGTTTGAATTACTAATTTCAACATTATCTTATTTCTAGATGTTTTATTTGGCTCTTCATAAAGTTCAACCTGCCAGTTATGACAGTTTCATTCTCTTTCATTATGTGTTCAGTCTTTCACTTCTTTAAGAAGTCTCCTTTGACAGAAGACTGAGGTCTGATATTCCTGGGTGAATCCTTCTGTCAGCTGCCTTCTCTGAGCTTGACTCCTTGGTTCCAGTTTCCCCATGTGCTCAGTGACATTGGAGCTGATCCAGCGTTCTCCGATCTATGCCTGGGGACAACGTGATCGGGGACATGCGTCCTCTCAGGACAGACTGGCTGGGAGCTCTGCCAGGTGCCTGAAGACTCGGCCCATCCACAGCCCCTTTCAGCTACACTTCTGGCTTCAGGTTTCTGGCCCCATGGGTTGAATTCTGACAGCAAACCTTGGTTGATGTTCTCTTGCAAGGCCTGGAACAAAGTGAAGGCTGGGGAAGGCATTTCCCTCATGTCTCCTACTAGCACACAGGGCTTCCCATTTGCCCACATTCTGGTCCCCACGTAGGGAGAAGGGCATCCAAACCTTGGCAGTCACTGGACCTTTCCCTCAGGCCCCTGTGTGGGTGGTGGGATTCACACTGCAGGGGTCAGCCGGCACTGCCTCGGAGAATGGCCATTCCCATCCCCACTAACTCAGAGGCCCATTCCATGCCATCTGGAGGAATTTCTATTTCCCCACCTGCTCAGAAAGACATTTAAAAAAGGACTAAATCATTTTCATCCAACAAATCAGTCACAAGAGGAAAAGTATTATCTAAGTTCACATAGGGGAAGTCCGTAGAGGGTCTAATTCACAGAGGCAGAGGGTAGAACCATGGCCCCTGAGGTTGAGGACAGGTTGCAGAGTTCATGTTGGAGGAGAGCAGGGTTTCCATTTCACAGGATGAAAAGTCCTGCGGATGGATCACAGGGATGGTTACACAAGGATGTGAAAGCATTTAATGCCACTGAACTTAAGAAGGAGTACAAGGACAAATGTTGTTGGGTGTTTTTAGGTGTGTTGTACCAGGAAGAGCCCTCTGACCATGCATTCTGCCCCGTGGCAGGTGTAGAGGGCCCTGTGACACTCATGTTTAATTATGTGCACTGCCCAGCCTTCAAAATGCTCTTCCCGGCCTCCCTGCAGCCATGCAGACCTCTGTCTAGAAGACTCTTGGGAGTTTGTGAGAAGAAAGCACTAGGTATTCAGTGACATCCTTCTCCCACCGCACTTCCTGGTTTTAGTGTATCTGTCTCACCCCCACCAGCAGTGGTCAGTGGTCGACTGGCAGTGGATGCTGAAGACAGACCTTGGAACTGGCATTGTCCTTCCTGGGGAAGCAGCCCTCACCTCCTCCACACTGAGCTTGGTTTCTATTGAGGAAGGTGCTACTGACATTATGTCTGTGTGACACAAACTCTCCCAGCCCTATTGACACAGCCGGGACACCTGGGACCCAGTGCTCCATTACAGAACATTGTAAGATGCCAATGAATTTCATTCCATCGCATGCAGAGGATGACTTCATGGGCATGAAATGTCAGCTGTTACTTTTATGTGAGCATCACCAGCCACCATGACAATTTCCACACTGAAGCCAACTCTAATTTGAAGTTCCCACAGAAGATAAGGTGACTTTGGGCTAAGCAAGAACAGTTGACATCATGCCTGTCACACAACAGTTAAATGCTGGCAAACACAAAGAGTAAGGGAACATTATGGGAGAGGCATTTCAAGTAGAGAAAATCATTTTTCTCCCTGAGAGCTGGGAAACACAAAACAAAGCAAACCACAGATCTATTCTTATATTTTATCAGAATACCTCAATCCATTTGAAAGAAGGTGGCACTGAGGACAGCACTAGATCATTGTCAGCTTCTTCCCAGTGTTTGAGATGGAGAGAGAAACATCCACAGGCAGAGAGGCACCAGCTGACCATGGGCAACCACCTGCCCAGCTCACAGGCCCCCACTCCTGACCATGGGCACCCACCCGGCTCACAGGGCCTGTCTCCTGCATCCATCCCTTCCAGGTAACATGAACTCATTGCTCATGAAGACAAGCAAACCTGGTACAAATAAGCAGCTCCCTCACCTCACAGGGAGGGTTCAGAATTGGCCCAGAAAGAAGTGACCAGGATCTGAAGCAGAGTGCTGAGGCCAGAATTAAGAGAGTCAACACTTTGTCCCAGATCTGTCTCATGGGACAGCAGCAGCATCATGTTGGGGAAGAGTAGCCACTCCCACACAGACAGGGTCAAAGCTTATTCCACGAAGGTCCAGGGAGCAGGTGTTTTAGCCTTTGTGGGACAGGAGGTAAAAATGAGTATAGGTGGCAGGAGAGAAAGCAAAGAGAACACTGAAAGCTTTAGATATGGACATTTATGTAGCTGTCATATAATTTTCATCTCACGAATTCTTCTCCTTCCAATTATTTTTTCACAGATTTTGAGATATAAAACTATCCTCAGCTCACAGACACTACAAGGACAGTTGGTGGGCTACAGTTTGCTGATCCTGGCATGAAAAGCAGGTGCAGAGCAGAGTAGGTCTGGAGAGAGGGATGTAGGCTTGGGCCAGGCCTCTGGGAAGTCTGCCCACTGCCAGCCTCGGGTGCCATGCTGCCTTACGCTCACCCTGGAAGGTGCCGGCACCAGTAGATGCTGCCAGCACACTTGGGCCTGTAGTGATTGTTGCATATCAATCAGTCTCTTCTGTGATAAATTACTCTCAGAAATTTTCTTTTCTTGGCCAGTCATGGTTGCTCACACCTGTAATCCCAGCACTTTGAGAGGCCAAGGTAGGCAGATTGTCTGATGTTGAGAGTTCAAGACCTGACCAACAGGGTGGAATTCTGTCTCTACTAAAAATACAAAAATCAGTCGGGGTTGGTGGTGCGTGCTTTTAATCCCAGCTACTTGGGAGGCTTAGGCAGGAAAATCAGTTGGACCCTGAGGCAGAGGTTGCAGTGAACAGAGATCATGCCACTGCACTCCAGCCTGGGCAATAAGAGTGAAACTCCATCTCAAAAAAAAATTCTTTTCTTGATGCAAGCCCCAGTTAAACATTCTAACAGGACTGATTAAAACCACGGCAGCTGCCTGACCTTTATGGAGTGTATGTCCTTGCCCTTATTCTCAGGAGGTATCCACACAGAGAAAAACTCAAGGCAGGGTCCCAGCCCAGTGCCCAGATGGCACCCATTGCAGAAGGCAGACATTCACCTGTAGAAAAAGGTCCCTTCTATGTTTATGGAGAGCTCCAATGGAGAGAGACACGCAGGTTATGCTCAGCTGGTCTGCAAGTCCTCATGGATAATTCCATAAAATTGTTTCTTAGGGCAAAGTTGTGCTGGGCTTGAGCTGGGTTCTGCCACTCAGTGTTATCAGAATTTATTCCTCCAGGCATGGAGATGAGTGGAAAGAAGAAGACAAACACTAGGGGTTCAGGTTCCCAGATAACTGCCTATTTTAGACCCAAGTGCTTCTTTATTTCTTTTTTTTAATAAGTGTGTGTTGTGTATATTTAAAGTATATAACATGATGCAATGGGGTACAGATAGACCGTAAAAAGGTTACGATATGGAACCAAAGTACATATGCATTATCTCACCTAGTTACTCATTTTGTTTGTTTGATTTCATGACTAAGTGGCTGCATTATTCTGTTTTGACACTGATATAAAGATAATAATTGAGACTGGGTAATTTATAAACAAAGGTTTTATTGACTCACAGTTTTGCATGGCTGGTGAGGCCTCAGGAAACTTACAATCATGGTGAAAGCTGACGAGGAAGCAAAGACCATTTCATATGTGAGCAGGGAAGACAGAGATAGCAAGGCCAGGGAAAACATCCTTATACAACCACCGGATCTCATGAGAACTCACTCACGATCACAAGAACAGCACAGGGGAAACAGCCACTTAGTCCAATCACTTTCCACCAGGTCCCTCCCTGAACATCTGGAAATTACAATTCAAGGTGAGGTCTGGGTGGAGACACACAGCCTAACCACACCAGTGGCTAGAATATACTCAGCATGAATGCCAAATTCTTCCTTCTCCGTAGTCCTCATGTTGTACATGAGATCTCCAGACACCTACACATTTGCTACATCTCCCCATTCCCCTGGCTCACCATGCCACTGTAACCACTGTTTTGTTCTCTCTGTATATTTGATTTAAGACATTTGTTTAGATTCCACATGTGAGATTTTGCAATGTGTTTCTTTCTGTATCTGGCTTATTTCACTCAGCAGAAGGATGTTCTGTAGGTTCATTCATGATGTGGCAAAATGACAAGATCTCATTCCTTTTTAGGGCTAAATAATATTCCATGGAGTGTATGTACAACAATTTTTTTAGCCATTTATCTGCCAATAGACACTTACGGTTTTTTTTTCCCCAAAATCTTGACTGTTGTGAACAGTGCTTCAATAAACATGTGTGTGCATACATCTCTTTGAGATACTGGTTTCATAGATTTTGAATCTATATCCAGCAGAGAAATTGCTGAGTCATGGTGGTTCTTATGTTGAATTTTTTGATGAAGCTTATACTGTTTTTCATAATTACTGTACCAATGTACATTTCCACCAATTGTGTACAAGAGAGAAAACTAAAAGCTTTTCCACCAAGATCTGCTATGAGACAGTGATGCTCACTCTCACCACTTCTGTTCAACACAACATGGAAGTCCTAGCAATGGCAATCAAACAAGAAAAAGCAATAAAAGGAATCCACAGAAAGGAGGAAGTAACATTTCCTCAATTTGTAGAGAACATGATCATATGTGTAAAACACCCCAGAGTTTCACAAAGTGAAACCAGTGTTAGAACTAATGAATGAATCCAGTTAAGTTGTAGGATATATAAATAATAACCAACTGAAAAAGAAATCAAGAAAACAATCCCATTTACAACAGCATATAAAAAAATAAAGTGCCAAGGAATAAATTTAACCAAAGAGGTGAAAGATCTGTGTGCTGAAAGCTAAGAAACATTGATGACAGAAATTTGAAGAAGACACAAATAAATGCTAGGATATTGTGTTCATGACTTGAAATGATTAATATTGCAAAAATGTCCTCACTGCCCAAGGCAATGAACAGACTCAATTCAACCCCTATCAAAATCCAACGGCACTATTTATAGAAATAGAAAAAAAATTCTACAATGCATATAGAATATAATAGACTCCAAATAGACAAAACAAGAATGAGAAAGAAAACCAAAGTTGGAGGTATCACACTTTCTGATTTAAAGCTATATTACAAATCTATAGTAATCAAAACAGTGCAGTACTTTCATAAAAACAGGCTCATATACCAATGAAAGAGAATGAGAGCCCAGGAATAAATCCAAACATGGATGGTACACTAATTTTTGACAAGAGCACTAAGAGGACACAATGGAGAAAAGCCAGTCTCTTCAACAAATCATACTGGGAAAACTGGATTTCCTTGTGAAAAAGAATGAAATCAGATGCTTATCTTACACCAAACACAAAAACCAATTCAAAATGGTTTAAAGACCTTGACGTAAAACCTGAAACCATAAAACTGCAAGAAGAAAACAGTTGCTAAAAGCTCTTTAACATTGGCCTTGGCAATGATTCTTGGATGTCACATCAAAAACTCAGGCTACGAAAGCAATAAATAAATAAGTAAATAAATAAATAAATAAATAGGACTATGTCAAACTAAAAAGCTTCTGCAAAGCAAGCGAAATAATCAACAAAATAAAATGGCAGCCCATAGACTGGGAAACCATACACCTGATAAAGGTCTGTATGAGTTAATTCTCGCATTCCTATTAAAAAAACAAAAACAAAAACACCTAATGACTGGGTAATTTATAAAGAAAAGAGGTTTAATTGGCTCATGGTTCTGCAGGCTGTACAGGAAGCATAGTGCTGACATCCGCTCAGCTTCTGAGTAGGCTTCAGGAAACTTACAGTCATGTCAGAAGGTCAACAGGGAGCCAACACATGGCATGTTTGGAGCAGGAGAAAGAGGCAGGGGGAGATGCCACACATGTTTAAACAACCAGATCTCATGATAACTCGCTCACTGGCCATAACCAGAGCACTGAGGAATGATATTACCTATTCATGAGAGCTCTGCCCCCCGTGATCTAATCACCTCCAACACTGGGGATTACAATTTGACATGAGATTTGGGTGGGACTCAGAGCCAAACCATATCAAGGGTTAATATCCACAATGTATAAATAACTCATACAACTCAATAGTAGAAAAACAACCCCATTAAAAAATGGGCAAAAGATCTGAATGGCCATTTTCTCCCAAGAAGACATAAAAATGTCCAACAGGTATAGGAAGAGGTGTTCAACATCACTGGCCATCAGAGAGTTCCGAATCAAAACCACTGTGAGATATGACCTCACATCCCTTGGAAGGGCTGTTATCCAGAAGTCAAAAGATAGCAAACACTGGCTGAATGCTTTTCTTCTGCTATAACAAATGACAGAAACATACTCTTTCCTTTTCTGTTTTTGTTGTTGGGTACACAAAGATCAAAGCATTCCAAAGTGGGAACACACACCTCTACTTACCACTGATAGAACTGACATGACTTCCTGATGATCAAGGACACACAGCGAGGCTTTTTGTATGTATTATTATGGGTAACTGTGAGGTTTCAAAAGAGGATAATACATTTAAAAATGCAATAACAAGGTTCTTGCAATGGATAAAACAACTTTCTTTGTAGGATTTTCCAACTGACTGTGAAGCCGCTGCTGCCACCATGAAGTCATCTTTACTCTGGAGACAACCCTGGAGTGGGATTCAAATCTGAACTCAGCCGGGCTCCTAAGGAGTGTCCCAATGTGTGCTGCTTTGCAACACGAGACAGCTACAATGCTTGTGATTTTAGGTGGAACATAAAACCCAATTTCATAATATGCCATAATGAATGAAGAGCCAGGGAAAATCACTTAGGACACCTGGGAATGGGTGGGGCCCCTGGGGAGCGTCTAGTCAAGGCAGACAAAGGCAAATTACGTCCCAGAGACTAACCACACTGGAGGAGGAATGACCCTCAAGCATTTCACCTTTACTTGATGTTACTTGGAAATATGGAAATCTATTTGTGTTTCTTATTTGCCACTTAAACCACATAAACAAAATTTCAAAATTTCTTTCTTCTTTAAAATGGAAAGTTCTTCTTTTCCCAAAGAACAAGGGTGATTATAGAACAATCCAGGAAGTAATAAAAATTCACACTAATTTAAAAATCAAGAAATTATTTCAGCAGGGGTGACATAACTTACTCCGAGGTTGCTTTCGCTAATGCAGACATGTAGAGCATATCCTCCACAAGAGAAGCAAGGCATTAGACTTAGTTGTCAAAGGTCCTCTTGGCTTTTCCAGATGGATTTTGTAAAATGCTCAAGGGAAGAAATCACGTCTCCTCCGTCTTCAGGTCCTCAGTGCCGAGCACGTTGACGGAAGCTTCGCATGTTAGATGAGACCAAGACATTTTTGGTGAATGAATGAATTGTGTCACCCAGAAGGGGAAACCTGATGTGCATACATTTTTTTTTGGTTGTAATAATCTTTTATACAAGAGTTTTGATATTATTTATTTATTTATTTATTTATTTTTTTGAGACAGAATCTTACCCTGTCACCTAGGCTGCAGTGCAATGGCTCGATCTCGACTTACTGCAACCTCCACCTCCTGGGTTCAAGCGATTCTCCTGCCTCAGCCACCTGAGTAGCTGAGATTACAGACATGTGCCACCATGGCTGGCTAATTTTTTTGTATCTTTTAGTAGAGACGGGGTTTCACCATGATGGTCAGGCTGGTTTCGAACTCCTGGCCTCGTGATCTGCCCGCCTTGGCCTCCCAAACTTCTGGGATTACAGGCATGAGCTACTGCTTCCAGCCCAATATGAATTATTTCATTTGAATCTTTGCAAAAACTTGTAAGGTGTGGCATCTTTTCACACCCCTGTTACAGGCAGAGAGACTGATGCAGAGCAGAGGGAAGTAGCTTGCCCAGGAGTCTTCTGCTCACTGCTGACCCTGACGGCACCTCCCTCCTCTGGGCTGTGGAGTGAAACCACAGGCTCTCCCCAGCCTTGGCTCCATTATGTTACTGCCAGGCTGGCATGCTGTCACTTCCGGGAGCACTCTGGCTCAGGCACACTTGGAGGTGTAGACTTAGTCTCGGTAGATCTTGGCTTTCTATTGAGCAACATACAATATTCTGATAGTAATTCAATTTAAAATCTATTTTTAAAAAAGAAATAGATTTTATTTACTTTCCAATTGTCAATTAAAATATAACCATATCAATAAAATTTCAAAAGCCCAGAAAAGAAGAGCTCAAATCTCATTATTAGAACACAAGTACACTAATATTTTGGCTCAGTTACTTCTAGCTTTGTTTTTCTATGCCTATATTTTACATAGACACAGATGCTATAAAGGGTATTTTCTATGTTGTATACAATGGTGACCCCAGATCTTAAGGCCTGGACCATATTCTAGTGAGTGAAGGTCCTCAACAGAGTTGCATTACCCCTACTTTAAGACTTTCAAGGAGTTTTCGAATGATTTTTATTAGAAATGGGATTTTGATGAACATATTTTATGTATAATGACTTTCCATACTGAGGATTTTTTTCTTAGGTGAGATTCCTCTGTGTGGATTTAACAGGTAAAGGACATAAGTATTTCTATACCTTTGGCCATTTGTTGTTGGGTAGTTTTCCTATTGCAATTGTCAGACCACTATAATTACAACCCGTGCATGTTAAGAATATGCAGTTTCCCTGTACCCTTGCCTAGAGAACAGCCCGGAATGTCTTAAAAAATGTTCCAACCCAGTCCACTGAAAATTGATGTCATCTGTAATCCCAGCACTTTGGGAGAGCGAGGCCCATGGTTTACCTGAGGTCAGGAGTTCAAGACCAGCCTGGCCAACATGGAAAAACTCCATCTCTACTGAAAATACAAAAAATTAGCTGGGTGTGGTAGCACACACCTATAGTCCCAGCTACTTGGGAGGCTGAGGCAGGAGAATTGCTTGAACCCAGGAGGCAGAGGTTGCAGTGAGCCAAGATCATGCCATTGCACTCTAGCCCGGGTGAGAGAGTGAGACTCTGTCTCAAAAATAAATAAATAAATAAATAAATAAATAAATAAAATGTACGTCAAATTTAGGATTCAGATTCTCTCTTTACTGCTTGATTTGGGATGCTGGGTTTTAATAAAAAGCTCGAGTGTCTGCAAAGAGACCAAAATAGGGACTTTTGTCTTGGGAGTGGCAGTGGGGCCTTGTGGGCAGTGTTGCCCACATCTCTCTGGAGCTGACCCAACCTGGTGCTGTCCTGCACTGGACCCAAGGGCCACCCCCATAACCATCATGCTCTTCAGACTGCAGCAGCTTCTAGAAGGACCCTCCTGCCCTGCATGTTGGACAGACAGCAGTGTCACTGTCAGCCTGGTCACAGCTGAACTCTGCACTCAAGGACTCGGTCCCCACACAGCCTGGCTTCCCAAAGTCAGAACACATGGAAACTACAAATGCTTTGCTTTAAGTCGACACTGAGTGTGAACTGGCTGTCTGCCTGTGTGGGTTGGACACTTCCCTGTTCAGGATGAAAGCCCTGTTCTGGCTATGGGAGCCTGTGCCTCCTTGGTGTGGGTGGGGTGTCCACTGGTGTCCACGCAGGGGGGACGCAGGGATCTTCAGCTTGACCCAGGGCTCCAAAAAGAGGCAGCTGCAGATAATTCTCCCAAAAAGGCAGCAAAAGGCATCTGCTTTTCTTATGAGAATTACAGGGAAATCTCCCGGCACTTGCAGCAAATGACAAATGGCAACAGGCCTCCACATTTCACATCCAGTGGCCCTGGCCATCACGCAGTGATGCGTTGTCTGCAGAAGCTGCCCAGGGCCACACCAAGCCAGTTCCCTTTGCTTCTGTGCTTCCCTTGGCACCTTCTTTCTGCTTCTTTTTAAATTGCTCCCTTATTTCCTGCAGGTCTGGACTCAGGGAGACCAGGGCTCAAATTCGGGCTTCAACAATAACATTTTCCCCCAACTTTGGAAATGTCCCAGGCTGCACTTTCCTCACCTGTGAGATGACTGTGCAAAAGCACCCACGTCTAGAAACTCTGAGAAGATCAGGCATGTGCGCACCTCAATGGGCTCAGGATGGTGCCCAGCAGGGGTGGCCCCTCGGTATGTGTGAGCACCCGATGCTCCAGTGCTTCCTCTTGCCAATCCCCTTACTCCTAGCCTCAGCTGCACCTGTCCTCTTCCAGGATGCTCCTGTCAGATGCCAATCTGAATGTTTAAATTTTTGTTATTACTATTAAATGGCTTTGGTCTCCTAGCTAACAAATACCATCTTGCTAGTACAGTGGGGTTCTTGTTTATGCTATTGATTATCTAACACACAGAATCATTTTGCATACACAAGTGGAAGAGACAGCATTGAGCAGCTGGTAGAACTGGCACATTTGAGAGCTGAGCTTTTGGGAAGATTTTGCGATCTCTTAAATCAAGTGTAACCTAAAACTACCTCCCCACATATTTTAAATTCAACCTACAGGTTCTTTTACTTTGAGAATTATAATGAATAGAGGTGTAAACAGATACTGTAGCCTACTCTTGCACCAGTCACCAAGTTTTGGCCAGTCAAATGTGGCCGACTGTTCAAATCATGTTCAAATAACACAAATATCAAGATGTAACCAATCTGGCTGTTTCTGCACCTCACTTCCGTTTTCTTTGCATTTCTTTCCTTTTTCTGTCCTAAATATTCTTCCACCAGGAGGCTGCAGTGGAGTCTCTCTGAGCCTATTCTGTCTTGGGAGGCTGCCTAATTTGTGAATCGTTCATTGCTCAATAAACTCTGTTAAATTTAATTCTGCTCAACTTTTTCTTTTTAACAGATACATTTGTATGCAATTCACATCAGGAATGTGTTTGTTTCACACTGGCTGGTAATGAGGACCCCTTATCCTTAGTGTGTGGGTGGAAGCAAACAGCAGGTCTTCATTACACCACTTACCTAAGGCCTTGGGTTTTCAGGGATGATGATACTTCCTAGTATGTGGATGCCTTTTTTGTTGTTGTTCTTGAGGAGAATCTTCAACCGATTGCGTGTAATTTCACAGCTACCTTGAGGAAGCACATCAGCACAAGCAAACGTAGTCACTGCTGTCCTTCCAGTGTCCTGTAATTACTTTAATATGTGTATGCAATTGCAGCCTGAGAGGGCTCTGGGAGATGTGATCCCATAGTTAGAAATGGGGAATCACTAACAACTATGGGAAATTCTCCAGGACATCAGAGTTTTAGAGAGGTAAGAAAACAAAGTGATGTTTTAACTCTGTTTAAAATCAGTATGCATGTCACTGAACACTGAAAAGTTGAACACTGAAAAGTGATAATATGAAGACTAAAGAGACCTGCAATAAGGATACATGAGGAATAAAGTTTGTATTTCTATTTCCAAACAAGAAAGTTGAAGGGCTATTTTCTAGAATGAAAGAGAGCTGAACTCAGGGATCTCAACATTTTGAGAAATGTAATTAATTACTTTTTTAAAACTACACTTATTTTTCAAATAATCACAAACTTACAAAGTTGGAAGCACAGTATAAAGAACTTTTAATTGTTGAAAACAAAACTGAGTTGCCAACCTGATGCTATCCCTCCAGAAACCTTAATGCCCGACCATTAAAGCACAAGCTGCAAGTGCCTGTGTGGCCATAATGTTTAGGCCCATTAAAATCAGGGAAAAATCCACGGATTCATCACTTCCATCTAATCCACAGACCCACTAATAGTTTTTCCCATTACCTTAGTAATATCATTTCTAGAAAAATAATCCAGTTCAGAATTAACCTTGGGTTTATTTGCCATTTTTCCTTTAGTCTCTCCTTTGGTCTGAAACTGTTTATCTGTCTTTGATTTCTATGACTTTAACACTTTTGAAGATTATAGGCTAGTTATCTTGTAGGATGTTCTCAACTTAGATTGGTTTAATGCTTCCTCATGTTTAGATTCTGGTTATAAATAGTGATGCTGTGTTCTTACTGCATCCTATCAGGTGCACACAATTTGCATGTATCTCGTGACTGCTGATGTTTATTTTGATTGCAACCATGCGTCACTTAATGATGGGGATACATTCTGAGAAATGTGTTCTTCAGCAATTTTGTCATTGTGACAACATTATAATGTTGTATTAGGCTGTTCGTGCACAGCTATGAAGAAATACCTGAGACTGGGTAATTTATAAGAAAAGATGTTTAATTGGCTCAGGGTTCTGCAGGCTTTGCAAGAAGTAGAGTGGCATCTGCTTCTGGGGAGCCCCCAGGAAGCTTCAAATCATGGAGGAAGGCAAAGGGGGAGCTTGCACATCACACGGCAGAAGCAGAAGCAAGAGAGAGAGCGAGGTGCCACACTATTAAGCAGCCAGATCTCACGTGAGAAGTCACTCACTATCGTGAGGACAGCACCCAGGGGATAGTACTAAACCATTCATGAGAATCCACACCCATGATCCAATCACCTCCCACCAGGCCTCACCTCTAGTATTGGGGATTACAATTCAATGTGAGGTTTGGGCAGGGACACAGATTCAAACTCTATGAAGTGTATTTACACAAACCTTGATGATATAGCCCACTACACACCTAGGCTGAGTGGTGTAGTCTACTTCTCCTGTGCCACAAACCTGTACAGCTGGGACTCTGTGGAATACTGTTGGCAACTGTAATACAATGGTGAGTATTTGCATATCTAAACATATATGCAAATACAAAGGGTATAGTTAAAAAACATTATAACATTGTGGAATTTTATATGTGGACCTTCATTACAGCAATGTCATTATGTAGTACCTGACTGGGGTTGGTTAAGGTAGTGTCAAGCAAAGCGTCTTCACTGTAAAGCTACCCCTTGAGGGAAAAAAATGTTAATTTCAAGAGACCAGAATAAGCATTTTAAGAAATACAACATTTATTCCTGATTAAAACAAGAGAAAACAAAATGAAATTTTAGGCAAACTAGAAATAGAAAATGTCATTAACCAGGCAAAGGGCATGCACCAAAAACACTACAGTTGACATCATACTAAATGATGTTCTGCTGTTCAAGAGCCTTCTCATTTCCAGATCAATTTCAGGATCAGCTTGTCAATTTCTACCAAAACAAAATACCTTCAGAGACTTTGATTGAAATTGCATTTTGAAAAATAATTGTAAAATTGTAAGACCGACACTACCTAATTTCCAGCTTTATTATAAAGTATGATATTTAGATAACCACAATAAATAAGATTTATTATAAACCTATGGCATACAATATATTACATATAACAGTGTATCATTGGCATAAAGGTAGAAAAATCAACAAGACAGATTAGAGAGTCTGGAAATGGATCCACACATATATGGACATTCGACTTTCAGAAAGTGTTTAGAAACAACTCAGTGGAAGAAGGATAATCTTTTCAACAAATGGTGCTGAAACTACTCTATACCTATGTGCTCCAAATGAACAAGCAAACAAAACTTCTTTCTATACCATGCACTATATTAAAAAAATAAAAATGGATCATAAAACTAAATGTAAAACCCAAAACTATGAAAACTCCTAGAGAAAAGCACATGTAAAATCATTATTACCTTGGATTAAGAAGAGGCTTCCTAAATATGACACCAAAACCATGATCTCAAATAAAACAAATAAAACCCAACACACATAAAAAACCCATAGCGTTAAACATAAATTACGTAAATTTAAAATGTCTGCTCTTTAAAATAAGCTATTAGGAGAATGAAAAATAAGCCACAGAGTGAGAGAAAATAATTGGAAATTACATATTTGATCATAATGGACTTACATCCAGAAGACATAAGGAACTCTCAATACTCAGTAGGAAAACAGACAACCTGATAAAAAAAAAATGGACAAAATACTTGAACAGACACTTCCCCATAGAAGATAGGTGGATGGCAAATAAAGACTGAAAAGATGCTCAACATTACTAGAACCTGAGAAAATGCAAATTAAAGCCACAATGAGACCTCAATATACACTTTAAAATGGGTAAAATGGTAAAGAATGACCATGCCAAGTGTTGCTGAGGATGTGGAAAAACTGCAGCTCTCATGCACTGCGGGCAAGAAAGCCAAATGATGCAGCTGTGAAAAAATGGTGTGGGGTTTTTTGAAAGATAAACAGAACCACCATGGGATTTAGCTATCTCACCCCGGGTTGTGTACCCAAGAGAAAATAAAGCATATGTGTCTACAACATCTGCACACAGACATTCACAGTAGGCTTATTTGTAATAACTAAAAACTAGAAACAACTCAAGTTACCATCAACAGGGTAGTAGGTAGCAAGCAAATTGTGGGATACTGACAAAATGGATTACTACTCAGTGATGAAAACAAAGGCAATATTGATCCATAAAGCAGCACAGGCAGGTCCACAATCATGACAGAGCAAAAGGAGCTGAACTACTCTAGGGAATTTGCTGTGTGATTCCATGAACATACAACTCTGGAAAATGCAGAGTAATCTGTAGTGGCAGGAGGTGGTGCAGCAGTCCTGCAGTGAGGGGCCAGGGCAGGAAGGGGCTGCTGGGAGAGACACTGTGGCCATGGAGAGGGCAATATTGCCCGTCCTAACTGATGGGCTCATGGGTGTACAAATGCCAGCGGGCATCAGGCTGGTCTGTGGATATGCTGTTAATTGTATACCAATTATACCTCCTCAGTAGAGTTGTTAAGAGGTTAAAAAGCAAACTAAAGTTACTGGCAGTAAATGTTTCCCATGTTATGACACTAACTTGAAATACAATCAATTTTATTTCTTTTCCATGTTGGTGTCTATTTTCCTTTTCATTTCATTTTGTATTTAAATATGTATGTTTCCCAAATCAAAGCCATGGAGCAGGGAACATTGAGAGAAGCCTCACTTCTGTCTTCAACACCTGCACCCACTTCCTTCCCTCTACCAAAATAAAAATTGGCTTGGTTTAATTTTTCATTGTTTTTCAAAACAGGAGTGAAGGGTGCACGCGTTCACACACACACACACACAGACCCCTCTCTCTTTTCCAATCAAGGCCATAGCCTGGCAAGGCCATCGCACCCCAATGCTTGAACATGCTGATGCGCTGTCCAGGTGATGACTGAGAAGAACCCCTGGTGATCTAGAAGGCACTGCTGAAGTCTGCAGCTGCCCAGGGTCACCAGAACCAGCTAGTCCCCACTGTTTAGGAAGAGAAATGGATGCTTTGCACCTAGTTTCACTGCTTCACAGCCTAGCTTGGCTTCAGACCCATGGATTATAAAGATCTCACTAGGAACTTCTGCTCAGATTCCTCCAAAACCAGGATCTCTGCCTAGATCTAAATGGTTCCTGGTCAATGCAAGGTGCATCCATGTGGCAGAGCATGGCTGGAGAGCTGCCTTGCAGCTGGGCTGTGCCACACCCTTCGCCGGAGCCAGTCTCCATGTTTGCCTCATAAGGCTTAGAGCGAACACAGGGCTTCATGCCACTGTTGTTCACAGCTCTGCCTTGAAACCTAAGAGACATTCTTAGAGGCTCTGGGAGTCTCATTTCTACTCCTAAGAAGCCAGGACAATGTGAAGTGTCGAAAACCGACTCAGTTTTTAAATGGAAACACATTTACCACATTAAAATCTAACTGTGGGTGACTGGCACTGGTACATTTCTACCTAGTAGCTTACAGGAAATGCATGTCCACCCCCAAAATAGCACCTGTGTTCCCAGAATCATCCAAGAAAATGTTAGACATTTCCAATGAGAAACCATGTCTGCCATTTTAGAACTTTTAGCATTATATTCGTCACATAAAAATGGCTGATGCAGAGTAGGTTCACATGATTATCTATTTACTTATCTATCTATCTATCTATCTATCTATCTATCTATCTCATCTATCAGTAGATATGCAGTGAGCAAGAGACAGAGACAGAGAGGGAGGTGGAGAGTGAGAGGGAGATGGAAGGGAGAGGGAGGTGGAGAGGGAAATGGAGGAGGAGAAGGGGTTGGAGGGGTAGAGGAGGATGGAGGGGAGAGGGAGATGGTGGGGGAGATGGAGAGGGAAATGGAGAGGGAGAGGGAGAGGGAGAGGGAGATGGATGGGGAGAGGAGGATGGAGGGGGAGTGGTAGACGGAGGGTGAGAGGGAGATGGAGGGAGAGAACATGAGCGACTGTCAAGTAGACACTTGAGTCCTCCCATAATTTCAAAAATTCTTTATTGCTTACAATATGCTATTTAAAGTGTGTTTCTACATGTGCATATTATTAAAAGACATTCTTTGAGAACCATCAAGAACCACCCCCATTTCCTAGGACGAAAAAAGGCAATAAAGCTTTTCTTCATTTGAAGGGTTGGTGGTTCGATTGGAGCCAGTGCTGGAAATGAGGCCAGGTGTTAGTGATGATAGAGTGGCATTTTTGGAACTCATATGTTATTTATATAACAAAAGTATTTTTGTTTGTCTAACGTAATCTTGGCGTGCGAAATTGATCTTTGTTTAATGTATTAGATGATGTTGAAAACTAGTCTGGATTCTACTGAGAAACAGTGGGTCATGCATCCTGGAGGGGAGTCTGCCCTTTGCCGCTGGCACCCCTTGGCCCTCATCCCTCACTGGATATCTGTGGCTCCAGAAGAGAGCCTGTCCTGGGACCCCACAGAGCTGATGGGTGAGATGTGGTCTCCATGGCAGCAAAAGGAAGCAAAGAGGAGAGAGGGTTTCCCCAGCTCTCTCTGTGTCTGCTTAATTCCCATGCAAAAGGAAACATTTTGAGGGAGGACCTGAGTGGAGCTAAAACAGTACTAAACAACAGGGAGGCTTTTGTAGCATTTTAATACTGATTTAACAACAATTATAATGGCATAGATATCTTCCAGGAGGGGGCCATCAAGGCTTTAGTTAGAAAAAATTGATGGTAAAGAAATACAAGGACAAAACAAGACAGTCTTTAAGATGTGTCAACCTGGGCAAAACAGCGCAGTGGTGGCCCCAGAAGGGGCTTAGAGAGATGGCCCTTGAAGGTGGCCCTAGAAGGTGGCCCTGGGAGGTGATCCTAGGAGATGACCCTGGAAGGTGGCCCTGGGAGGTGATTCTGGGGGTGGCCTTGAGAGGTGATTCTTGGGGGTGGCTCTGGGAAGTGATTCTGGGGGGTGATTCTGGGAGGTGATTATGGGGGGTGGCCCTGGGAAATGATTCTGGTAGGGGTGGCCCTGGGAGGTGATTCTGAGAAGTGGTTCTGGGAGGTGATTATGGAAAGTGGCCCTGCGAAGTTGGTTCTGGGAGATGATTCTTAGAGGATATTTTGGGGAGAGGCCCTGGGAGGTGACTCTGGGAGATGATTCTTGGGGGTGGCCCTGAGAGATGATTCTGGTAGCTCCCCCTCCATCGATGGAAATCGGCTCAAGGAGGTCCTGAAGACAGGAGTCAAGGGGGTCTTGGGTTTGGACCTGGGAGGCCGCCCGCGGCCCCCTCTCCCACGCGGCCACCTACTGGACCCCGGATACAGCCCCTGCCAAGGCTGCAGAACGAGAGCCCCTGGCGCCAAGTGGCTGCCATCATTTAAAGGGGACGCAGCCTCATTGCCCACAGAGGAGCGCGGGGAGGCCCAGCCAATGCGCATGCGCGACGCCCAAGAATGGGGCGACTTCCATCACAGTGGTTCCCACGGTTGTCAGTGAAACCACGCCCTGAGGCCTGGCAAACAGGAGCCCTCCGTGGCAGTGCTTGGGTGGCGGGGCTCCGAGGCTCCAGCCTGACCACTCCACGGGGTCGACAGGACTGTCTCCGGATGCCAGGAGTCGTGGAAAAGGGCTGACCAGGATGTTGAAAGCACAGGCGGAGTCTGGGGGAAGCAGCGCCATGTCCCAGCCACAGGCCCGCCGGACGCTGTTCCGATGAGTCTCCCCAGAAGTCGTGCCCCCGTAATCTCGAGGACGGGTCGGCCTGCAGGCCCGTGGGCGTCTCTCAGCGGCTGCCTGGGGGTGTTTGTTTCTGCCTCACTGCTGTGTGACTGTCTGTGTGTGTATCTGTTTGTGTGTCTCCCATTTTCGCTTCTCTGTCTGTCTCTCACACTCTGTGACTTTCTTGTCCTCTCTTTGTCAGTTGGGGTGTGTGTGTGTGTGTGTGTGTGTGTGTGTGTTTGGAGGAAAGTGCCCTATGCGCCAAAAAAGATTTATTGCATGTCGGCCTGTCTTTGGTGAGCCTCCCCCTGCGTCTGTGCCTGCCTCATGTGTCCGTTTGTCATCCATTTTCGCCACGGTTCCACTTTGAGATTCCCGAGTCTTAGACCACTTGAGCAGCTGCCTGGCTCCTGGAGCAATTGAAATCTCATCCCCATCACGTGCGAACTCTCTTCTTTGATCAAGAGGAACACAGTCCAGCCACGGACAAAAGCCGCACGGGAGCTCATCGTGCTGCAGGAGAGGAGCAGGCCCACATCACAGAAGAGGCTTGTATCTTCTCAGGGCTCCTCTCTGAGAAAAGAGGCCACACCACGACATAGGCTGAAAGAGGAAGGCAGGAATGGGAGATGGCCACAATCCCAGTCACTGGAAGGCTGGCCTCACTGGACGAGCCACCCGTTTGGCACCCCTCTCCTGAAGCCTGTGGCAGTGGCACGGTGCTGTACCCCGCCTGGGCACTGGCCTCCGCTCCGTCCTCCCTCTGGCTGTGTATCCCCTGTTTCTCCGGGGCTTACATGCTTCCTGGTCTGGCTGGATGTCTTCCAGAAGGATCACTTCCCAGTCCATCAGGGAGACGGTTCCTGGAGGTCCCTGTCATGATTGTTTCTCTCTGCAAACCTGCTTGGGTTTGCCCCGATTTCCACCGGGGCAGAGGGAGCTTCAGGGCGCCTGCTGGGGTCTCAGGACTCCGCTTCAGATCCGATTCTGGACCCTCCGTGTGAGAAAGCATGGGCTGAGCACATCTCGTGAGGCAGGCAGGGTCTCACTGCAGCCCACAATCATCCCACAGGCCCCAAAGCCTGCTGTCATCTGAAAGTTCACTGACGCATCTGAGCCCTCTGCCTCCCTCCTCCTTTGAAAGACAAGTCCTTGTCTTCTCGGACAGGTGCTGTCGCATTTCCTCTGCACACCCAGTCTCATTCCTGAGAAGGAGACTCCCATCCGCTCCTGGGTGGACTGGCCCCCTGAAACTTTTGGCCCGCGGCTAGATCCCAGGCGTTCTTTGATTTTCCCTGGCATTCATGGAAAGGTCACTTGTGCCCCCCCCCCCTTCCACCGGGCGCATGCCTGGACACCATTGTTTCCTTCCCGATCGCCCCGTGGACCCTCAGTGACACACGTTCACACCATCTGCTCTAGGCTACGCCAGTGCCACGCGTTGGCTCCACCTCGGATTCGCCCCTGGACCTGTTAACACGTGTCCTGGAAAGCGGGATCAGCTTGAAGAAGCCCCAGGCCCTTGAGAGTCACGGCAGGTCACCGATCCTTGAAAGGAGGGAGGAAGAGGGTTCACGGGTCAGTGAACTTTCAGCTGACCCCACCCCTTGAGGCCCATGGGATGATTGTGGGCTGCAGCCAGGCCCTGCCTGCCCCAGTCGATGTGCTCAGCCCATCCATTCTCACTTGGAGGGGTCCAGAATCGGATCTGATGGGGGGTCATGAGATGACCCCAGCAGGCGCCCTGAAGCTGCCCCTTCCCCGGTGGAAATCGGCTCAAGGAGGTCCTGAAGACAGGACCCCAGGGGGTTTGATCCCGGGAGGCCGTCGGAGGCCGCCTCTACCACGCGGCTCCCTACTGAACCCCGGATGCAGCCGCTGGCAAGGCGGCAGCAGGAGAGCCCCTGGCGCCCAGCGGTCACCGTCCTTTAAAGGGGACGCAGCCTGACTGCCGGCAGCGGAGCGCGGGGCGGCCCAGCCAATGCGCATGCGCGAGTGGCGAGCGGTTGCCCGCGTCACAGTGGTTCCCACGGTTGTCAGAGAAACCGCTCCCTGAGGCCTGGCAAACAGGAGCCCTCCGTGACAGTGTTTGGGTGGCGGAGCTCCGAGGCTCCAGCCTGACCTCTCCACGGGGTCGACAGGACGTTCTCCGGATGCCAGGAGTCGTGGCAAATGGCTGACCAGGACGTTGAAAGCACAGGCGGGGTCCGGGGGAAGTAGCGCCGCATCCCGGCCTCAGGCCCGCCCGGACGCTGTTCGGGTGAGTCTCCCCAGAAGTCGTGCCCCCGTGATCTCGACGACGGGTCGGCCTGCAGGCCCGTGGGCTACTCTCTCAACCGAAGGTCGTTCTGGTCGAGAGCCGAACCCCGTAGCCTCAGCGGCTGCCTGGGGGTGTTTGTTTCTGCGCCACTGCTGTATGAATCTCTCTGTGTGTGTATGTGTTTGTGTGTCTCCCATTTTCGCTTCTCTCTCTGTCTCTCACTCTCTGTGAGTTTCTTGCCCTCTCTCTGTCGGCTGGTGTGTGTGTGTGTGTGTGTGTGTGTGTGTGGAGGAAAGTGCCCTGTGCGCCCAAAAGCGATTTCTTGCCCATCGCCTGTCTTTGGTGAGCCTCCCTCCGCGTCTGTGCCTGGGTCATGTGTCCGCTTGTCAACCGTTTTCCTGGCGGTTCCACTTTGGGTTTGTGAAGGCCTCGACCACGTGAGGAGATGCGTGACTCCCAGAGCCGTTGAAATCTCATCCCCATCCGGTGCGGCCTCTCTTCCTTGATCAAGACGAACACACTGCAGCCGCGTACAAAAGCGGCTCGGAGCTCATCCTCCTGCAGGAGAGCAGGAGGCCCCCATCACAGAAGAGGCTTGTATCTTCTCAGGGCTCCTCTCTGAGAAAAAGAAGCCACACCACGACACAGGCTGAAAGAGGAAGCCAGGAATGGGAGATGGCCACAATCCCAGTCACTGGAAGGCTGGCCTCACTGGACGAGCCACCCGTTTGGCACCCCTCTCCTGAAGCCCGTGGCAGTGGCACGGTGCTGTGCCCGGCCTGGGCTCTGGCCTCTGCTCTGTCCTCCCTCTGGCTGTGTATCCCCTGTTTCTCCGGGGCTTACATGCTTCCTGGTCTGGCTGGATGTCTTCCAGAAGGATCACTTCCCAGTCCATCAGGGAGACACTTCCTGGAGATCCCTGTCATGATTGTTTCTCTCTGCAAACCTGCTTGGGTTTGCCCTGATTTCCACCGGGGCAGGGGAACTTCAGGGCACCTGCGGGGGACTCAGGACTCCTCTTCATATCCAATAATGGACCCTCCGTGTGAGAAAGCATGGACTGAGCACATCTCCTGAGGCAGGCAGGGTCTCGCTGCAGCCCACCATCATCCCACAGGCCTCAAGGCCTGCTGTCAGCTGAAAGTTCACAGAAGCATCTGAGCCCTCTGCCTCCCTCCTCCTTTGAAAGACAGGTCCTTGTCTTCTGGGACAGGTGTGGTCGCATTTCCTCTGCACACCCAGTCTCATTCCTGAGAAGGTGACTCCCCTCTGCTCCTGGGTGGACTGGCCCCCTGAAACTTTTGGCCCGGTGCTAGATCCCAGGCGTTGTTTGATTTTCCCTGGCATTCATGGAAAGGTCACCTGTGCCCCCCTTCCACCAAGCACATGCCTGGACACCATTGTTTCCTTCGCCATCGCCCCATGGGCCCTCAGTGTCACACGTTCACGCCATCTGCTCTAGGCTACGCCAGTGCCACGCATTGGCTCCACCTGGGATTCGCCCCTGGACCTGTTGACACGTGTCCTGGAAAGCGGGATCAGCTTGAAGGAGTCCAGGCCCTTCAGAATCACGGCAGGTCACCGCTCTTTGAAAGCAGGGAGGCAGAGGGCTCACGGGTCAGTGAACTTTCAGCTGACTCCACGCCTCGAGGCCCATGGGATGATTATGGGCTGCCGCCAGGCCCTGCCTGCCTCAGTCGATGTGCTCAGCCCATCCATTCTCACTCGGAGGGGTCCAGATTCGGATCTGATGGGGGGTCGTGAGATGACCCCAGCAGGCGCCCTGAAGCTGCCGCTCCCCCGGTGGAAATCGGCTCAAGGAGGTCCTGAAGACGGGACCCCTGGGGTTTGATCCTGGGAGGCCGCCCACGGCGGCCCCCTACTGAACCCCGGATGCAGCCGCTGGCAAGGCTGCAGCAGGAGGGCCTCTGGCGCCCAGCGGTCACCGTCCTTTAAAGGGGACGCAGCCTGACTGCTGGCAGCGGAGAGCGGGGCGGCCCAGCCAATGCGCATGCGCGAGTGGCGAGCGAGTGCCCGCGTCACAATGGTTCCCAGGGTTGTCAGAGAAACCGCTCCCTGAGGCCTGGCAAACAGGAGCCCTTGGTGGCAGTGCTTGGGTTGTGGGGCTCCGAGGTTCCAGCCTGTCCTCTCTACGGGGTCGACAGGACGTTCTCCGGATGCCAGGAGTCGTGGCAAAGGGCTCACCAAGACTTTGAAAGCACAGGCGGGGTCCGCGGGAAGCAGCGCGGCATCCCAACCTCAGGCCCGCCCGGACGCTGTTCGGGTGAGTCTCCCCAGAAGTCGTGCCCCCGTGATCTGCAGGGTCGGCCTGCAGGCCCGTGGGCTACTCTCTCAACCGAAGGTCGTTCTGGTCGAGAGCCGAACCCCGTAGCCTCAGCGGCTGCCTGGGGGTGTTTGTTTCTGCGCCACTGCTGTATGACTCTCTCTCTGTGTGTATGTGTTTGTGTGTCTCCCATTTTCGCTTCTCTCTCTGTGTCTCACTCCCTGTGAGTTTCTTGCCCTCTCTCTGTCAGCTGGTGTGTGTGTGTCTGTGTGTTTGGAGGAAAGTGCCCTGTGCGCCCAAAAGCGATTTCTTGCCTGTTACCTATCTTTGGTGAGCCTCCCTCCGCGTCAGTTCCTGGGTCATGTGTCCGCTTGTCAAGCGTTTTTCCGCTGTGGCCTGAAGTTTACGTATGCCCGATATCCACCTAGGGTTCAAAGTTCAACTGGGGCTTGATGCCCACCTGGGGCCTGGGTTTCCACATAGAGCCTGGCATTTACTTGGGATCAAGGTATTTACCTAGGGCCTGGGTGTCCACTTGGGGCTTGACTTCCACTTGGTTCTTGGTGTCAGACAGAGGCCTGACTGTTCACTTGGGTCCTAGATACGATCCATATGACTAATGTCCGTATGGGGCCTGAGAACCACTTGAGGCCTGCCATTAACCTAGGGCATATTGTTTACCTGGGGTCTAGGAGTCAAACTGGAATGTGATGTCCACCTGGGGTGTGGAGGTCACCCTGGGTCCTGATTCACTTCTCCAGTCCAGTGTCCAACAGAAGCCTGATGTAAACCTGGAGCCTGATGTCCACCTGTGGCCAGATGACCACCTTGAGTGGGATGTTCATCAAGAGACTAGGTATCCACATGGGACCTGGGGTCCACCTGGAGCCTGATGTCTACCTTATGCCTGGCATTACCTGGGGTCTGTGTGTACTTCTGGGTCCTGATGTTCAGCTGGGCCCTGTTTTCCACCTGCAGTTCACCATCTAACTCAGGCCTGATGTCCACTCTGGACCTAGGTATCCATCTGAGGCCTAGTCTTTACCTGGGGCTTGGGGATCCACCAGGGGCCTATGTGTCCATTTGGATTCTGATGTCCACCTTGGGCCTGATGATTACTTGAGGCTTGATGTTCACCTGGGGCCTGGGTATCCACCTAGAGGCAAATATGTACATAAGGCCTGGCATCCTCCTGGGGCCTTATGTTCACCTGTGTCCTGGTGTCCGTCTGGGGCCTGGGTGTCAAACAGGGGTTAATATACACCTGGAGCACAGTATCCACCTGGGGCCTGATATCCACCTGAGGCCTGGGTGTGCATTTGGGACCTCGTGTCCATCTGCAGCACAGGTGTCCATCTGGTGCTTGGGTGTTCACTCAATGTTTATCAGGGGCCTAGGTATCCATTTGGGGCCTGGTGTCCACCTGGGACCTGAAGTTCATCTGGAACTTGGTATTCACCTAGGGCATGAGTATCCACCTGGATCCTGATGTTCAGATGGGGACTGGGTATAGCCCTGGGACCTGATATCCACCTTGGGTATAGGCATCCACGTGGAGCCTGATATCCGCCTAGTGCCTGTGTGTCAGCCTAGAGCCTGATGCCCACCCAGGAACTAGGTACACAGCTGGCTTTTTTGTTCACTTGAGTCCTAGTGAACTCCTGGGGTCTGGGGTTCTCCTGGAACCTGTTGTCTGCTTAAGGCTTGGGAATATAACAGTGGCCTGATGTAAACCTATAAATGGATATTCACCTGGGAACAGATGTCCACTTGGGGCCTGAGTGTCCACATGGTGCCTGATGTCTACCTGGGGTCTGCTTTTCACCTGAGGCCTGATATCCACCAGGAGCCTAGGTATCCACCTGAGTCCTGGTTTCTATCTGGGACCTGATGTCCACCTAGGTCTGTTATTCACCTAAGGTGTACTGCCCGCCTGGTCCTGGATGTTAACTTGCGGACTGATGTAGACCTCAAGTTCAGGGTCCACCTGGGACCTTATGGCAACCTTGAGCCTGACGTTCGCCTGGGGACTGATGTTCATCTTTGACCTAATGTCCACCTGATGACTGGATATTCACCCACAGCCAAATGTCCACCTGAGGCCAGATGGCCAACTGTGGCCAGATGTGCAACTGAGGCCTGGGTATTCCCTTGGGACTTGATGTTCAGCTGGGGCCTAAGGTTAACCCAGGCTATGATGTCCACCTGAAGCTTGATGTCCACCTGGGGCCTGGGTGGCCCGATGTGCAACTGGGACCTGGGTATCCACCTGGGATCTAAGTGTCCTTCTCATGCCACCTGATATCCACCAGTTGGCCTGGTGTTCATCTGGAGACGTGGGGTCAAACGGCAGCCTGATGTGCACATAGATTCCAATGTCTTCTCGGGGCGTGATGTACAGATACTGGGGCTTAGTATCCACTTGGGGCCTGGGATTTTACTGTTGGCCTGATGCTCACTGAGGTCCTAGGAATCTTTCCTGACTGGTGTCCACCTGGGTCCTGATGTTCAGCTTGGGACTTGAGTGCTTACCTGGGACCTGATGCCCACTTGGGGCATAGGTATTCACCTAGGGCCTGGTGTTCACTTGGGGCCTGGTGTACACCTGAGGCCTGATATCAACCTTGAATCTAGGTGTTCACGTGGGGACTGCTGTCCACCTGGTGCATGGTTATCAGCCTAGGACCTGATGCCCACCTGGAGTTCAGTGTCCACCTTGGGCCTGTTGTGCACCTGTGTGCCCACTGGCTATTGACTTAAAACTGAGGTTTACCTAGGGCCAGATGTGCACCTGAGACTTGATGTCCACCTGTGGTCTTATGTTCACCTGGGGACTGATGAACATCTGGAGCACAAGTATACCCATGGGGCCTTTCGTCCACCTGGACTGTGTGTGTCAACCTCAGGGCCAATGTCCACCTGGAATCCAGTGTCTAATAGAGCCTAATGTACTCATGGGGCTCTGGCAGTCACCTGGGACCTGATATTCAGATATGGTCTTGAGTTTATCTGGGGCCTGGTATCTACCTAGGGCCTGGGTGTACACCTGGAACCAGATACCCCAGGGGAGTACCTGGGTCCCAGATGGTCATTAGGTCCTAGCTGGAAACTCAGGCTCCAGATGCACATCAGGCTGCAAGTGGACACAAGGGTCACAGGGTGATACCCAGGTTCCAGGTGGACACTGGGCTCAAGAGGAACACAATGGTCCAGGTGGACATCCAGGCCTGAGGTGGACATCAGGCCCCAGACAGACATCTGGCCCCAGCTGAATACCTAGGCCCCAGTCATTGGCCCTAGGTAGACACAGCCATATGTGACTAAGGTCATCCAGAATCTAATGTCCACCTGGACTCTGGGTGTCCACATAGGGCCATGTATCTGTATGGGGCCTCAGCATCCACCAGGGCCTGATGTTCCCCAAAGGCCTAGATATCCACCTGAGGCCTAGTGTCCGCCTGGAGCCTGATGTCCACCTAATACTTGGTGTTTAGCTGGGGCTTGGGTGACATCCTGGGATCTGATGTTCAGCTGAGGGCCAGATTTCAGCTGGGACCTGTGTGTCAACCCAATGCCTGATGCACACCTGCAGATGAGGTATACACCTAGGGTCTGCTGTTCACTGGGGACAGGTGTCCAGCTGTGGCCTGGTGACCACATGGGTCCTAGTGTTCATCAAGTGCCTGGTGTCCACCTGGGACTGGGTTTCCACCTGGGACCTGATGTTGATGGCAGGGGGGAGGCCTGTTGTGCACTTGAGATATGGGGGGTCTACCTGGGGCCTGATGTCCACCTTGGGCCTTGTATTTACCTATGGCCTGGGCATTCACCCAGAGCTTAAGTGTACCCATGGGGGTTTGGGTATATGTATGTGGCCTGATGTCCACCTTGGGACAGATGTCTACCTGGGGACATACGTTCACTTGGGGCCTGATATGGTTTGGCTGTGACCCTACCTAAATCTCATCTTGAATTGTAGCTCCCACAATTTCCATGTGTCATGGGAGGGACCCAATGGGAGGTAACTGAATCACGAGGGTGAGTCTTTCCTGTGCTGTGTTCGTAATAGTGAATAGGTCTCACGAGATCTGATGGTTTTGTAAAGGGCACTTCCCCTAAACAAGCTCTCTTACCTGCCACCATATAAGATGTGACTTTGCTCCTCATTCACCTTCAGCCATGATTGTGAGGCCTCCCCAGCCATGTGGAACTGTGAGTGCATTAAACCTCTTACCTTTATAAATTTCCCAGTCTCAGGTATGTCTTTATTAGCAGCATGAAAACAGACTAATACAGTAAATTGGTACCAAGAGTGAGGTGGTGCTGCAAAGATACCCAAAAATGTAAAAACGATCTTGGAACTGGGTAACAGGCAGAGGTTGGAACAGTTTGGAAGGCTCACAAGAGGACAGGAAGAGGTGGGAATGCTTGGAACTTCCTAGAGACTTGCTGAATGGCAATGGCTTTGATCAAAACGCTGACAGGAACTTGATGGGAACTAAAATAAAGGTGACTCTTGCTATGTTTTAGAAAAGAGGCTGGCAGCATTTTGACCCTGCCCTAGAGATTGCTGGAACTTTGGGCTTGAGAGAGTTGATTTAAGGCATCTAGTGGAAGAAATTTCTAAGTGGTAAAGTGTTCAAACGGTGGATTGGGTACTGTTAAAGGCACTCCGTTTTAGGTATTCAAAAAGATATGGTTTGTAATTGGAAATTACATTAAAAGGGAAGCAGAGCCTAGAAGTTTGGAAAAAATTTCCAGCCTGATGATACAATAGAAAAGAAAAACACATTTTTTGAGGAGAAATTCAAGCTGGAAGCAGAAATTTGCATAAGTAACAAGGAGTCAAACGTTAATTACCAATATAATAGGGGAAAATGTCTCCAGGGCATGTCAGAGGTCTTCACAGCAGCCCCTCCCATCAAATGCCTGGAGACCTAGGAAGAACAAATGGTTTCATGGACCTGCCCCAGGACCTTGCTGCTTTGCGCAGTCTCAAGACTTGGTGCCCCGCATCCCAGGTATGGCTAAAAGAGGCCAATGTAGCATTCAAGCCATTGCTTCAGACGGTGCAAGCCCCAAGCCTTGGTGGTTTACATGTGTTGTTGGGCCTGCAGGTGCACAGAAATCAAGAACTGAGATTTGGTAACCTCCTCCTAGATTTCAGAGGATGTATAGAAATGGCTGGATGTCCATGCAGAGGTGTGCTGCAGGAATGAATCTCTCATGGAGAACCTCTGCCACGGTGGTATAGAAGGAAAATGTGAGATGCGAGCCCCCACACAGAGTCCCCACTGGGGCACTGCCTAGTGGAGCTGTGAGAAGATGGCCACCATCCTCCAAACCCCAGAATGGTAGATCCACTGACAGCTAGCACTGTTTGCCTGGAAAAGCCAGACACTTGACACCAGCCCGTGAAATCAGCCAGGAGGGGTGGTTGTGCCCTGCAAAGCCACAGGGGCAGAGATGCTCAAGACCATGGGAACCCATCTCTTGCATGAGCATGTCCTGGATGTGAGACATGAAGTCAAAGAAAATCATTTTGGAGTTTTAAGACATGGGCAAGGACTTCATTTTTAAAACACCAGAAGCAACGACCCCAGGGGTACACCAGATTCCTGGTAGGCATAAGGCCCCAGGAGGACACTAGAATCCAGGTGTACATAAAGCCACCGGTTGACACCAAGCCCTCAGATGAACACCAGGCCAACTGGTAGACATTAGGCACATGAGAATACTTGGGCACCAGGTGGGTATCAGGCCCCAGGTGAACATCAAACTTCAGGTGGACATCATTCTCCAAGTAAACTCTAGCCCCAGATAAACATCAGGCTCCAGGTGGAAGCCCAGACTCCAGACTCCAGGTGCACTTCTGGCCACAGTTGAACATCTGTGCCCAGCTGAACATCAGACCATGGATGGATAGCTAGTCCCCAGGTGGACATCAGGTCAAAAGTGAATATAAGTCTCTAGGAAAACATCTGGCCCCAGGTGGATACTGAACTAGAGGTTTACATCAGACCCCACGTTGACAGCAAGACCCAGGTAGACAGCAGGCCCCAGGTGAAGACCAGGCCCAGGTGGATACTGAACTAGAGGTTTACATCAGACCCTAGATTGACATTCAGTCCCCAGGTGGTCATGACACCTTAACTAGACACCAAGTCTTCAGGTTGATACCCAAGTCCCAGCTGGACACCAGGTCAAAGATGGACACAAGACCTAAGGTTGACATTCAAGCCCCAAGTGGACACCAGGCCCTAGGTGAATAATATGACCCAGGGAATCATTAGGACCCAGCTGCATACCAGTCCCCAAGTTTACACGAAGCTCCCAGTGGTTTCCTAAGCTCTAGTTGGACATGAGATCTCTAGTAGACACCCAGGACTAAGGTGGACATCAAGCATCAGATGGACATCTGGCCACAGATTAACATCAAGCCTCACAGTATCTAAAGAAGCTCTTTAGTTTAATTAGATCCCATTTGTCAATTTTGGATTTTGTGTCCACCTGGTGTCTAATGTCTAACTGGGGCCTGGTGTTTCTCTGAGGCCTTATATCCATCTGGGGCCTGGGCATCCATTTGAGGCCTGATGTCTACCTAAGGCTTGGTATTTAATTGGGGTACAGATTTCTTCCTGGAGCCTGATGTTCATATGGAGCCTGAAGTTCACCTGTGCCTGTTGTCTACCTGAGGCCTATGTGTCAACCTGGGGCCTGATGACCACCTTGAATTCAGTGTTCACTTGGGGCCTGACGTCGGCCTGGAGTCTGGGTGTCCACATAGGGCCTGATGTTGGCTTGGGACTGAAGTATTTACCTAGGGCCTGGGTGTCTACTTAGAGCCTGACTTCTACCTGGTTCAGTGTGTCAACCTGGGGCCTGATGTCCACTTAGGGCCTAGGTAAGCTCCTTATGACTAAAGTCCACATGGGGGCTGAAACCATGTCAGATCTTGTGTTAACCTAGAGCCTAGTGTCCACCTGGGGCCTACCTGCGACCTGGTGACCCCCTGGGGTCAAGGTATCCAACTTGGGCCTGATGACCAATTGGAGCTAAAGGACCTACCTAGAGACTGGCGTCAACTTGGAGCCTGATGTCCACTTGGGGCCTGGTGTACACCTTGGGCCTGATGTCCACCTGGGCACGGGTGTACACTTTGGGCCCAGTGTGCCCCTGAAACCTGGGTGTCAACCTGGGTCTTGATGCACACTTTTAGTCAAGTGTTTAACTGGGGCCTGATGAAATAGTGGGGCCTGATTTACACCTGTAGACTGGGTATCCACCTGAGGCCTGATGTCCACCTGCAGCCAGATGTCCACCTGGCACCAGATGTCTACCTGGAGTCTGGTGTTCGCCTTGAACATGATGTATTCCAAGAGACTAGGCATGCACATTGGGCCTGGGGTCCTGATGTCTACCTGAGGCTGGTATTGAACTGGGGCCTGTGTGTTCACTTGGAGTCTGATGTTCATTTGGAACCTGGTGTTCACTTAGGACATAGGTATCCACCTGGATCCTGATTTTCAACTGGGGAGTGGATATAGACCTGGGACCTGATGGCCACCTATAGTTTATGTAACCCAACCACCTGGGGCCTGGTGTTCACCTGGGGCCTGATATCCACCTGGTACCTGTGTGTCAATCTAGTGCCTGGTGTTTGCTTGAAAACTAGTTAGACACCTGGGGCTTCGTGTTCACCTGGGGCATGGTGTTCATCTTGCACCAAGTGTCCACCTGGATCCTGTGAATCAACCTGTGGCCTACGTGGCCACTTGGAGCTTTATGTGCACCTGCGGCCTGAAAGTTTCCTAGGATCTGATGACCACTGGGGCCCAGGTATCCACATGGGGCATCAGGCTCCAGGTGTACACCCAGGCTCCATGTGGACACCAGGCCAGGAGAACTCCAGCCCTTATCTGAATATCAGGTCCTAGGTGGTTGGCCAGGCCCCATGTGTACAGCAGGCCCCAGGTATGCACTGGACTCCAGGTGGACACCAGCACTCAGTTGGATACACACACTCAAGGTGGAAACCAGGCCCCAGGTGAACTACTACACTCCAGGTGAGCATCACGTCTCAGGTGGACACCTGGACCCCAGGTGGATACTAGGCTCTAAATTAATACCAGGCCTCACGTGGTCCTCAGTAACTATGTGGACCTTAGTCATCAGGAGGTAACCTAGGCCCAAAGTGTACATCAGGTTCCATGTTGACACAAGAACTACTTGGAAGTCAGGCCCCGGGTAGATACCCAGGCCCTAGGTCCCAAGTTGACACCAGGCCTTATGTGAATACTTATAACTCAGGTCATCATCATGCCTCAGGTGGATATCTGAGTTCATCTGGAACCTGGTGTTACAGGCCCCACGTAAACGCCAAGCCGTAGGTGGATACCCAATCCCTAGGTGGATATCAGAGCTCAGATTGACACAAAGAGCCCAGTAGACATGATGTATCCATGAATATTCAGGCCCCAGCTAAATGCCCAGGCCTCAAATTGACACCAGGGTCTATGAGGACACACAGGACCCAGGTGGAAAACAGGCCCAAGGTGGACACTGGACTGTAAATCAGGTCCTAGGTTGACAACCATGCTTCAAGTTGACACCAGGCCCCAAGTGAACATCTGGCCCTAGCTGGACACTAGTCCCCTGGTGAACACCTAGGCTCAAGGTTGACATCAGTCCCCACGTGAACACTAGACCCCAAATACACACTTATGCCCTAAGTGGACATCAAGCCTCAGGTGTTTACCCAGTCCCAAGGTGAATATCAGGACACAGATGGGCACCAGTTATCAAGTGGATTCCTAGTCCCCAGGTGAATATCAGGCCCTAGGTGGATACCAGGATCCTGGTAGACATCAGGCCCCAAGAGGACACCAGAACCCAGGAGTACATTAGGCCACAGGTTAACACCAAGGCACCAGATGAATACCAGGCCAACTTGTGGACATTAGGCCCGAGAAGGGTCCTCGGGCCTCAGGTGGATATCAGGCCCCAGGTGAACATCCAGCACCCAGATGAACATCAAGCTTCAGGTAGACATCATGCCTCAGTTGAACTCCAGGCTCCAGCTGAACATCAGGCTCCAGGTGGATGCCCAGCTTCCAGGTGCACATCTGGCCACAGTTGGACATTCAACCCCAAGTGACCCTCAGGCCATGGGTGAATACACAGCTTCCAGGTGGACATGAGATCAAAGGTGAACATCAGTCCCCCAGTGGACATCAGGCCCAAGGTGGATACCCAGGCTCCCAGTGAATTTCAGACACCAGGTTGACATTCAGACCCCCAGTGGTCATCTGGCCTCATGCGAACACTCAGACTCCAGGTGCACATGATGTCTCAACTGGACACCAACTCCTGGTTTGATACCCAAGTCCCAGGTGGACACCAGGTCCAAGGCTGGCACTCAAACCCTAAGTGAACACCACACTCTAGGTGAATAATTCAACCCAGATGGTCATTAGGACCCAGCTGGATACCAGGCCCCAGGTTAACACAGGGCCCCCGGTGGGTATCTAGGCACCAGCGAGACATCAGGCCCTATGCAAACACCCCAGTCCCAGGTGAACACCATGCCCCAGGTGGGCATTAGGCCCTAGGTGAACACGGGGCCACAGGTGGACATCTAGCCCCTGGGCAACATCCAGCCCCAGGTGGACATAAACATTTCCATGCATAAACCGTTTCCAGGTGGACATCAGGCCTCAAGAGGATGACAGTCACCAGGTAGACATCAGGCCTCAGAAGGACACCAAGGTCCCAGATGTACAGCAGGCCCCAGCTGAAACCCAGACTCATGTGGACATCAGGCCACAGGTAGACACCATGCCTTAGGTAGATACCCAACTTCAGGTGGACATCAGACCCAAGGTGGACATCCAGTCCCCAGGTGGACATTCAGGCCCTAGGCACACATCAGGCCTTAAGTGGACACCTAGGCCCCAGGTTGATATCAAGCTCCCAGGTGATCACCAGACCCCAGGTAGGCACCAGACCTTAGGTGAACAACAGGATGCAGTAGGTCATCAGGCCACAGCTAGATACAAGTCCCCGGTGAATGCAAGGCCCTAGTGGGACATAGATCTAAGGCAGACATCAGGCCCCAGGTGGACATACAGACCCGAGGTGGAATTCATCCTGAGGGGGACATTCGGCCCCAGGTGCACATAGGGCCCCAGGTGAATACCCAGTCCCCAGGTGGACATCAGCCCACAGGTCAACACAGTCCCCAGGTTGATATCTGGTCCCCAGGAGGCTACGCAATCTGCAGGGTAACATTAGGCCCCTGTCGGATTCCAGGCCCCAAGTGGATTCCTAGGCCCATGGTGAACATCAGGTGCAGGTGTCCAAGAGGCCCTGGGTGGACATAACTGTATACAGGTAAGGAGTTGACCTGTGGGGAGGGTGAGCAGTCAGCAGCCCAGTGGGGTCCTGAGTAGGTCTTCTGGAAGGAGGAGACTGAGGGGATGGAACCTTAAAGAAGCAACCTCACTTCCTTGGCGACAGACCCTAAGGGAACTTAGAATTTTGGTAAACAGGCCAGGTGGCTCACACCTGCAATCCCAGCACTTTGGGAGGCCGAGGTGGGCAGATCATGAGGTCAGGAGTTTGAGACCAGCCTGATCAAAATGGTAAAACCCCCATCTCTACTAAAAATACAAAAAAATTAAAAATTAGAAAAAAATCTAGCTGAGTGTAGTGGTGCGTGCCTCGTGCCTGTAATCTCAGCTACTCAGGAGACTGAGGCAGGAGAATTGATTGAACCCAGGAGGTGGAGGTTGCAGTGAGCTGAGATCGTGCCACTGCACTCCAGCCTGGGTAACAGAATGAGACTCTATCTCAAAAAAAAAAAAAAAAAAAAAGAATTCTGGTAACCAGGCACCCACATCCTAGAGTCAGCCCCGTAGCCTGTTCACTTGGTGGGAGATACTCAAGAGAGCAAAATGTAATCGTGCTGCATCCCCACATCTCGAGGCTCCTACTTCAGGAATGCTGGGAGTGAGAGCCTTTCTTTTCCAGCCATGCCCACATATGCTCGTCCCTCACTCCAGATGCCTCTGGCCATTTGGCAGAAGCCCCCCAGGCCCCAGGTAGCACAGGACAGGAGTCACCAGGTAGACATCAGGCTTGCAGGTGCAATCATGGTGTGCTATAGCCTTGAACTGCTAGGCTCAAGTCATCCTCCTGCCTCAGCCTCCCAAGTAGCTGGGAGTACAGGTGCACGCCACCACGCCTAACTACAAATCCAGATTCTTATAGTGACAGTTGGTTGGATGGTTCTCTTCTAGAAATAGAAGCTCAGAGATTGCATGTGCATCTCCTGGAAATATTTCTTTTGTCTCTCTTTTTTTTTTTTTTTTTTTTTTTTTTTTGAGATGGAATCTCACTCTGTTGCCCATGTTGGAGTGCAATGGCACAATCTTGGCTCACTCCAACCTCCACCTCCCAGGTTCAAGTGATTTTTCTGCCTCAGCCTCCTGAGTAGCTGGGACTACTTGCCACTACGCCTGGCTAATTTTTATATTTTTAGTAGAGACAGTATTTCACCATGTTGGTTAGGATGGTCTCGAACTCCTGACTGCATGATCCACCGACCTCGGCCTCCCAAAGTGCTGGGATTACAGGCGCACCACCAGGGCCGGCCTCCTGGAAACATTTCTAAAACCCAGGTGAATACGCCTCCTAAGTTTTCCAAGCTGACAAAAACTCTGGGATAAGTAACAGATGGATTTGGGAAATTGCAAAAGTGTAACACAAAGCTAGTGTAGTTTATGCCTTATAAAAGACTGGCTCAAAGTAGTTTTTCCTTTAATTAAATATTTATGTTATAGCCAGAAACAGCAAGTGGTCTTTGTGTGGTCAGGACTGGCTTGCTATTGTCTATTTAAAAAAGAAAATGAATGGCCATGAAATAGTAATTCTTTACATGTTAACAGTAGATTCTGCTCTTTCCCTGCCTGAAGGCAAACAGAATGGCTAGAGATAACCAATCAGCTGCATTTGGAAACATACTTTAATAAAAAGACTGGGAGGACAGGTTCAATTAGGAAGTGGATCCAAGGTTTTAGTGAAGCCAGACGATGAGAAATACTCAGCCCTTTACCATTTATCTGGGGGCCGCGAAGGTGAACTTTTTTACTTTAGTTGCATTTTCTCATCTTTAGAATGGGGAAAATAACATGAGATGACCAATTTTTCCACGAAGCTTAGATTACTAACTGCTGTATCAATTTTCCAAACTCGTATATGACCCTTGCAAAGGATAATCTGTTGTAGCAAACTAATCTCAAGTATAATTTTGTGTTTTTAGTTTTTCTTCAGTCTGAAAATTTAGAAATGATCATGAACCAGAGCATGTAAATTCCTCTTATTTAGTTTTGTTATCTTTTATTATAAAAATTTACTTTTTTAGAGATGGGGTCTTGTGATGTTGCCCAGGCTGGAGTGGAGTGGCATGATCATGGCTCACTGCAACCTCCGCCTCCTGGGCTCAAATGATCCTCCCACCTCAGCCTCCTGAGTAGCTTGGACTACAGGTGCACACCCCCCTGCCTGGCTAATTTTGGTATTTTTTGTAAAGACAAAGTTTCACTATGTTGCTCAGGCTGGTCTCCAACTCTTGGGCTCAAGTGATCTGCCTGCCTCAGCCTCCTAAAGTGCTGGGATTAGAGGCGTAAGCTACTGCACCTGGCCTAGATCAGTGTTTTAATAACCTGCACTTAATAGCTTAAAGTTATTCCCTGAACTTTATTAAGTTTCATTTGCCTGAACTGCTAGAGCAACACTGCAATATCAATCATTGTTGGAATTAAATACACGTGTATGTATGTATGTATGTAATGAAAGGCAAAATTTGTACTTGGGTTTGGAGCTCAGAAAACTTCTCAGGGCAAAGGCCATGAAAATACAAATACATACTAATTAATTTTTAAAAAAGGGGTGTTGAAAAAAGTCTAATTCTGAAATTTAAATTAATCTCCCAAATTTGAGAACCTAGAACAAAGTTCATTCCAAGAGGTACCCTCTTAACCACGTTAATAATGAAACTACAGTCGTGCAATAAAAGAGAAAAAGTAAAGAGATGAGAAAAATACGGCATTCTTTGATGTTGAGTCTAGAGCACATGGGTTCTAAAACTGCCGAATTGGAAAGGCATCTGCTCTCAAGACATTGTAAACAATGCCAAGTGCTAAATATTTAAAAGGTAATTAGGATATCTAAACCTAGGCTTGGAAACATTTTTAAAGCTTAAACACCTAAGTAAAGAATAATAACTGTTTTAAAATAACCACTTAGAAAGAAAGTATGGGTGAAAAAGAAATCCCATGAGATTTAGGCCAGAAACTAGTTACCCCACAATAAGATTTCAGTTAGCTTTGGAAGGAAGCTTTCCTGATATATTCATGCACTTTGCATGAACAACTTTTTTGTCTCTTAACATACAATTCACAACAGTTTAGGGTCTCCTATAGGAAACACACAATTTCTTTTTCTTTTTCTTTTTCTTTTTTTTTTTACACACAGTCTTGCTCTGTCACAAGGCTGCAGTGCAGGGGTGCGATCTTGGATCACTGCAACCTTCACCCGCCTGGTTCAAGTGATTCCCCTGCCTCAGCCTCCTAAGTAGCTGGGATTACAGGCATGTGTCACCACATCCAGCTATTTTTTATTGTTTAAATTTTTTTAGTAGAGACAGGGTTTCACCATGTTGGCCAGGATGGTCTAGATCTCCTGACTTCATGATCCACCTGCCTTGGCCTCCCAAAGTGCTGGGTTTACTGGCATGAGCCACCACACCTGGCCTTTTCTTTTCTTGAGACTAAGTTTCATGCTGTCACCCAGTCTGTTGCCCAGGCTGGGGTGCAGTGATGTGATCTGCTCACTGCAACTTCTGCTTCCCGGGTTCAAGCGATTCTTCTTCCTCAGCCTCCTGAATAGCTGGGACCATAGGCACAAGCTACCATGCCC
The DNA here is from genome assembly GCF_047675955.1 of Chlorocebus sabaeus. Classification (NCBI taxonomy): domain Eukaryota; kingdom Metazoa; phylum Chordata; class Mammalia; order Primates; family Cercopithecidae; genus Chlorocebus; species Chlorocebus sabaeus. Next base: position 21,821,837 of record NC_132919.1, on the reverse strand, counting down.
AACTAAGTTTTGTATTTTTAGTAGAGATGAGGTTTCACCATATTGGTCAAGTTGATCTCAAATTCTTGACCTCGTGATACACCCACTTTGACCTCCCAAAGTGCTGGGGTTATAGGCATGAGCCACCATGCCTGGCCCTTCCTTCCTTCCTTCCTTCCTTCCTTCCTTCCTTCCTTCCTTCCTTCCTTCCTTCCTTCCTTCCTTCCTTCCTTCCTTCCGTCCTTCCTTCCCTCCCTCCCTCCCTCCCTCCTTCCTTCTTTCTTTCTTTCTTGAGCCAGGGTCTCACTCTGTCAACCAGGCTGGAGTGGCAATGGCATGCTCTCAGCTCACTGAAACTTCCACTTCCTGGGTTCAAGTGATTCTCCTGCCTCAGCCTCCCAAATAACTGGGACTACAGGCACAAACCAGCATGCCTGGCTTATTTTTGTATTTTTAGTAGGGACAGGGTTTCACCATGTTCACCAGACTGGTCTCAAACACCTAACTACAAGTGATCCTCCCACCTTGGACTCCCAAATTGCTAGGATTACAGGCATGAGCCACTGTGCCTGGCCACTAACTCTTTAAAAGTATTAGTTTTGCTGACTGGTCTTGAGTTCACTTATAAGCAAGAGTACTGCTGGATCAATGTCAAATACCCAGGAAAGCAAGAAGCCCATGGATTGTAAATTTTACCTCTGGGCCTCAGTTTCCTGAGTTGATCTTTATCTGCAGACTAGTGGAGGCCCTAGGCAACCAAGAGCTAAATGTGACCAAGTCTGAAAACAATCAATTAACTGTGGAGCTGAAGGTCTGCTCTAGAATAGTAAGATTCTTATTTTATTCCAAATCCAAATTTACTCGGAATTTGATTTCACTCAATTTGAAATTAAGTTGGCTCACACTAGCAACATTAATTGAATATATTAAAATACTTACATTTCTTTTATTAATAGAAGCTCTTTCTGAGCTAATCCAAAACTGTGCTGTGCCTAACAATGATTATCACACCAATGGATTTACAATTAGTTTCGTTGTATTAAATATGGTGTGATCCGAAATGCCACCATCACCAAGCTCTAGTCTTCACTCAAAATCTGTATGGATGAGCCTCTACTTTGGTTCTTGGCTTTTTTTTTTTTTTTTTTTTTTTTTTTGTGAGACGGTGTCTCACTCTGTCCCCAGGCTGGGGTACAGTGGTGCGATCTCAGCTCACTAAAGCCTCCGCCTCCTGGGTTCAACCAATTCTCTGCCTCTCCCACGTAGCTGAGATTACAGGCACCTGCCACCATGCCAGGCTAATTTTTGTATTTTTAGTAGAGACGGGGTTTCACTCATTTGGCCAGGCTGATCTTGAACTCCTGACCTTGTGATCCACCCACCTCCACCTCCCACAGTACTGGGATTACAGGTATGAACCACAACACCTGGCTACTTCCTGGCCTCTTGCCAAGTTGTCTGCTGAATTTGAGGCCCAGGCTTGAATCCTGCCTCCTCTGTGGTTAGAGTCTCGACAGTACAAAATCCTCTCTAGGGGGCTGGACTGTGTCTTCATGGCTCTGCCACTGGCTGAGGTGCAATTCAAGTGGATAAAGCCTCCCTGGAACTAAGATGATGATCTGTGTGATTTGTAGTAATACTGATACTGGGCGGACCACCATCTCCTCAGCACCTACCAGATTAGACCTTTGGACAGTAAAATTAGACTGTATGCAGGTGTCTGGACTATTAGTCACCCCTGGGGAGGGGGCAGCACAGTTAAGATAATTCCCTTTATCATCAGTCCCACTAATTATCAACATACTCTACAATTCCTTCATTCCTATCCCTTATAACTCCAATATGCCTCAAGGGAAGGCTATACATCATTCTGGTAAGTTACCAACCCAGAAGGACTTGTGGGAAAATAGGGCTCCCTTCTTTGGTACATAGTAAAGGTATTTATGAAAATGAGAGACTAGAAGCAGCTTTGACATAATTTTTGCCTGAGAAACTAAAGCATATGGAAATTTCTGGTTGTGCCGTGACATTCAGCTGACATGCAGTTTCAAAAAATCATACCAACTTTAATAAATATTTCCCATCACCGCTCCCAAAAAAGAAATATTTCCCATCCTGCATATTCCTAAAGAAGGTAAACTTAAATGACAAATTTGGCTGGGAGCGGTGGCTCATGCCTGTAATTCTAGCACTTTGGGTGGTGCAGGCAGGTCAATCACTTGAGTTCAGGAGTTCAAGACCAGCCTGGGCAACAGGGCAAAATCCCGTCTCTACCAAGAGTGCTGGGATTACAGACTTGAGCTATTGCACTGGGCCTAAAATCTGTTTTTAAAATGACCAGATCTTGCCTGTAATCCCAGCGCTTTGGGAGGCCAAAGAGAGAGGATAACTTGAGGTCTGGAGTTTGAGGCCAGCCTGGCTAACATGGTGAAACCGTGTCTCTCCTAAAAATACAAAAATTAGCCAGGCATTGTGGCAGGTGCCTATAATCCCAGCTACTAGGGAGGCTGAGGCAGGGGAATCGCTTAAACCCAGGAGGCAGAGTTTGCAGTGAGCCAAGATTGTGCCATTGCACTCCAGCTTAGGCAACAGGAGTGAAACTCCATCTCAAAAAAAAAAAAAGAAAAAAAAAAAAATTTAAGTGACTCTCCTGCAGGTATAGGCTTGTATTCATTCCTTTAATAAGTATTTCAGTGTCAATTATGTTTTTTTGTTTGTTTGTTTTTTGAAACAGGGTCTTCGTTGCCCAGGCTGGAGTGCGGTGGCATGACCATGGCTCACCACAGCCTCAGCTGCCCGGGCTCAAGCGATCTTGCCAGCTCAGCTTCCTGAGTAGCTGAGACTGCATGCACTTGCCACCACGCTGGATAATTTTTGCATTTTTTGTAAAGATGGGGCTTCACCATGCTGCCCAGGCTGGGCTTGAACTTCTGGACTCAAGCATTCTGCTCCTTGGCCTCTCAAAGTGCTGGGATGAGAGGTGTGAGCCACCATGCCCAGCCCAATGCTGGATGACCTATCCCTGAAGAAAAAGTCTTAATGGTTCAGTTAGTGTCTCCAAGGCAACTTACTCTTCTCTATTTAAAAAATCAGGTATTAAACTACGGAAAACTGCTCTAATTTTTCCCTAATTAGAACACCTTAGTTAAGAGGTTCTCCAAGTGTGTTCCCTTAGACCAGCAATAGCAGCAGCAACACTGGGAACTTGTTAGGAATGCAAATTCTTAGGCCCTAACCCAGACCTGGTGATTCAGACACATACTCACTTGAGAACATGCCTTAGATTAGGCATAATGATCACATTCAGACTCCACCATTAATGAGGAGCTGACTCAGTACTTAAGTAACACCCCATCTTTCTCGGTGACATAATGTGCCCTCCATACACACAAGAAAAACTAAGTGTATAATTTATGTCAAAAGTACTCTGGACTCTAAACTTAATCTTCATTCATGTGTAAGCCTGAGACTTGTTTTTTAACTAGTGAACACCAAACGCAGGTCAATATTATCCACAAGATGAATGATAAATAGGCAGTAACTCTATGTTCCAGTTTGCCTCCTGGTTATATCTGGTGTTATGACATAGTTATTCTTGGCACCTTTCTTTTCTCTCAAAAGGTTCCCAGTTTAGATGGTAAGTTATTGGCTACATGTTGGGAGGCAGAGGTGGGAGGATCGCTATATCCAGGTCAAGTCTGCCATGACCCATGATTGTGCCACTGCACTCTAGCCTGGGCAACAGAGGGAGACCCTGACAGCTCACTGCAGCCTCCGCCTCCCGAGATCCAGTGATCCTCCTGCCTCAGCATCCAGACTAGCACCTCAGCCACTGTGCCTGGTCCACCCATCCTATTAATAAAAGATAAAATAGCGGCTGGGTGCAATGACTCACACCTGTAATCTCAGCACTTTGGGAGGCTGAGGCAGTCAGACTGCTTGAGCTCAGGAGTTCCAGACTAGCCTGGGCAATATGGGGAAACCCCATCTCTACCAAAAATAGAAAAATTAGCCAGGCGTGGGCCAGGTGCAGTGGCTAATGCCTGTAATTCCAGCAGGTGGGGAGACTGAGGTGGGTGAATCACCTGAGCTCAGAGAGTTTGAGATGAGCCTGGGCAACATGGTGAAGCCCAGTCTTTACTAAAATACAAAAACAATTAGCTAGGCATGGTGGCAAGTGCCTGTAATCTCAGCTACTCAGGAGGCTGAGGTAGGAGGGTCACTTGAGCCCGGGAGGTGGCAGTTGCAGTAAATTGAGATTGTGCCACTGCACTCCAGACTGGGTAACCTAGCCAGACACTGTCTCCAAAGTTAATAATAATTTAAAAAACAAGAGTAAATCACTCACAATTTTGGAGCTTTTTTCTTTTATAAAAAATGAAACAAAAATATAAAATAGGGCAGTAAAATATATAATATTGAATCCTGAAAAATTCTCACCATTTCGCTAAATTTCATTTAACTAAAAATAATTTGTGTTCATACACAATATTTTTAACTCCAAAATAATCTCATCATAAAATTAGTGGGAAGAGGTCAGGCATGGTGGCTCACACCTGTAATTCCTGCACTTTGGGAGGCAGAGGTGAGTGGCTCACCTGAGGTCAGAAGTTCAATACCAGCCTGACCAACATAATGAAACCCCTTCTCTACAAAAAATACCAAAAATTAGCTGGGTGTGGTGGTGTGCACCTGTAATCCCAGCTACTCAGGAGGCTGAGGCAGGAGAATTGCTTGAACCTGGGAGATGGAGGTTGCAGTGAGCTGAGATCTCACCACTGCACTCCAGCTTGGGTGGTAATAGCAAAACTCCAACTCAAAAAAAAAAAAAAAAATAGTGGGAAGAATTAAAGTGGGCAAAATTTCCTTCCATAACCCATAGCACAGCAGTTGCATTGCAGTCAAACAAGGAAATGTGCTGCAGCTTAGAAGTCCTTTAGAAAAAGCTTTTATGGTGCTTCTAATTACTGTGTACATTTTTTTTTTCCTTGAGACGTAGTCTCACTCTGTTGCCCAGGCTGGAGTGCAATGGCACAATCTCGGCTCACTGGAACCTCCACCTGCCAGGTTCAAGAGATTCTTCTGCCTCAGCCTCCTGAGTAGCTGGGACTACGGGCATGCACCACCATGCCCATCTAATTTTTGTATTATTAGTAGAGATGGGGTTTCACCATATTGACCAGGCTGGTCTCGTACTCCTGACTTCATGATCTGCCGGCCTCAGCCTCCTGAAATGCTGGGATTACAGGGGTGAGCCACCACAACTAGCCTACTCTGTACATTTCAATCCTCTGCCTAAAATCCCTACATGCTTCTGGTATGTGATGATGCCCTCTTTGATTCATTATCTATAGGATGTCACATCACTAGGAGCAAACTTATGTAATTTCTGACAGTGAAAACAATCTCAGATTATCTCAGACCCACAAAGAAATTCAAAGCCACATCAGTGTTAACTTGTGGACTGCAAATGACTGATTAAAAATAAAGGGCATGCTGGGCTAGCAAGAAGCTTCATCAAAAGAAGTAGGGAAGGAGTGTCCGTTCTACTCTATGTATGTTAACGTCAGAGTGCTCTGGAAGCCCTTCAGTATCACGTAAATCCCTAACAAAACATACAGTAAACATTGTAAATTTTTTTTTTTTTGACAATTCTAGCCAGTATTTAGATCTATAGCTAAGGCACTCAAGGGTCATTTATCATCTGGATCTGAGAAACTCATGTGGCCTAGACCCAGCCAACCACTGAATGAATATACAATTATTTTCCTCTGAAATTGCCAACAATACCTATTTAGGTACCTTAAACAAACAAACAAACAAAAAAAGTAAATCTTTTTGCTCTGTCACCCACTCTGGAGTGCAATGACTTGATCTTGGCTCACTGCAACCTCTGCCTCCCGGAATCGAGCCATTCTCCTGCCTCAGACTCCCAGGTAGCTGGGACTATAGGCATGCACCAGCACATCTGGCTAATTTTTGTTTTTTTTGTTTTTGTATTTTTAGTAGAGATGGGGTTTCACCATGCTGGCCAGGCTGGTCTTGAACTCCTGACCTCAAATGATCCACCTGCCTTGGCCTCCCAAAGTGTTGGAATTACAGATGTGAGCCACTGCGCCTGGCCAGAAAAGGAAATCTTTACTACTTACTATATATAAATAGCATTATCTGATTTCACCAAATGCTTTTAATCGCTGGTAGCCATGGATACACACAAATAGATTCCCTAATACATTTACAATAAATTTCATCCATATTCTAAAGCAAACTCATTCATGTTTAGCATACTCTATGACCGGTTGTGGTGGCTCACCCCTGCAATTCCAGCACTTTGGGAGGCTGAGGCAGGTGGATCACCTGAGGTCAGGAGTTTGAGACCATCCTGGCCAACATGGTAAAACTCTATCTCTACTAAAAACACAAAAAACTAGCCAGGCATGGTGACAGGTACCTGTAATCCCAGCTACTTGGGAGGCTGAGGCAGGACAATTGCTTGAACCTGGGAGACGGAGGTTGCAGTGAGGCAAGATCACACCACTGCACTCCAGCCTGGGAGACAGAAGGAGACTCTGTCTCAAAAACAAAAACAAAAACACCATACTCTAATTTCCTTTCTTGAGCAGAAAATTAGAAGTTTCCAAAACATCTTTATTTTGTTGCTTTCTACATAACTGATTTTCATTTATTTATTTGAGATGGAGTTTTGCTTTTGTTTCCCAGGCTGGAGTGCAATGCTATAATCTCGGCTCACTGCAACCTCAGCCTCACGGGTTCAAGTGAGTCTCCTGCCTCAGCCTCCCAAGTAGCTGGGAGTACAGGCATGTGCTACCACGCCTGGCTTGTTTTGTATTTTTAGTAGAGACGGGGTTTAACCATGCTGGCCAGGCTGATCTGGAACTCCTGACTTCATGATCTGCCCACCTCGGCCTCCCAAAGTGCTGGGATTACAGGCATGAGCCACCATGCCTGGCCCTAACACTAATTTTCTTACCAGAAAGAAGCAACCAACTGTATATTAAGGTACAACACAATCACACTGTCATTGTGGCAGTAATCCCTGCTGCTCGTTCCTTTGATTTCAGCTAAGACTATAACCCACAAGGCACTTGAGATTTTTCTCTCAACTGAAGCACAGGGAAAGTGCCTGAGAGCTGAGGCATTTGGGAGTGTCCATGGTCTTTAGACGCATGTCCAAGATCATGTGTTTCCACTGATGTTGCAGATAGACATTAAGGTTTACTAATATTCTTCTTCTTATTATTATTATTTTGAGACAGAGTTTCACTCTTGTTGCCCAGGCTGGAGTCCAATGGCGTGATCTTGGCTCACTGCAACCTCTGCCTCCTGGGTTCAGGCAATTCTCCCGCCTCAGCCTCTCAAGTAGCTGGGATTACTGGTATTTGCCACCACACGTACCACCACGTCTGGCTAATTTTGTATTTTTAGTTGAGATGGGATTTCTCCATGTTGGTCAGGCTGGTCTGGAACTCCCGACCTCAGGTGATCTGCACGCCTTGGCCTCCCAAAATGCTGGGATATATATATATAGGCCTGATCTTTGCTTCTTCAAAATATAGTTTTATATAGCCTGGTACTAGATTTTGAAATTACATTTTATTAACAACAAAAACATGCTGGAATTATTTGTACCAAGGAGTTTTATGTCCCTCATGATGGTGGTTCATCATCGGATTCACTGAAAGAAATGGAAACACGAGTTCTCTCTTCTAGTTGGACTACATTCCTTTGCCACTTCAGGGTATGACTTGCGTTTTGTAATAGGATTAAGATGCTTCTTTTCTTCATCAGTAAACCTATATTCAGCCAAACTATAAGACCTTATGATTAAGGTTTTAGGATTGTTAAGATCAAAATAGATAGTGCAGAAGTTGGCCAGGCTCAGTGGCTCCTGCCTGTAATAACAGCCCTTTGGGAGGCTGAGGCAGGTGGATTGCTTGAGCTCAGGAGTTCAAGAGTAGCCTGGGCAACATGGTGAAACCTCGCTGGTCTCAAAAAAAACTATAAAAATTAGCTGGGTGTGGTGGGCCATGCCTGTAGTCCCAGCTACTTGGGAGGCTGAGGTGGGAGGATCACCTGAGCCTGAGAGACAAAGGTTGCAGTGAGCTAAGATTGCACCACTGCACTCCAGCCTGGGGTATAGAGACCCTGTCTCAATTTAAAAAAAAAAAAAAATTGTGTAGCAGAATTCTGTAGTCCCTATTTAATAAAGACTGCTTCCTAAGTCAATGAAAGTCGTTTCTAATTCCAAGTAGTTACGCAAGAGGCAGCAGTTAGGAATCATGTACATACTGATGTGTGTTGAATATTACAGAACATTTTGAGGAGTGAAGAGTATAAATATGTAAAGCCTAAGTATCACTGTAGCTTTTTTTTTTTTAAGTTTTTAGTGTTACTTTTTAGAAAAGAGTAATTTTCTAGGATTCTGGCTTCTTTTCTTTTCTTTTCTTTTCTTTTTTTTTTTTTGAGATGGAGTCTTGCTCTGTCACCTAGGCTGGAGTTCAGTGGCATGATCTTGGCTCACTGCAACCTGCAACTCCTGGGTTCAAGTGACTCTCCTGCCTCAGCCTCACGAGTTGCTGGGATTACAGGAGCCCACCACCACACCCAACTACTTTTTGTAATTTTAGTAGAGACAGGGTTTTGCCATGTTGCCTAGGCTGGTCTCAAACTCCTGACCTCAGGCGATTCTCTTGCCTGGGCCTCCCAAACCAAAGTGTTCGAATTACAGGTGTGAGCCATCATGTCTGGATGGATTCAGGCTTAATTCTGTAAGAAATACTATATTCTATATTCTTATATTTCCTACATTGGCCTACTACAATGACTAAACCACGAATTAGAAATATAAAAATAGGCATCCAGAACACAAAAAGGTAGGAAAATTAAATGTTATCACAGACCTAGTTTATGATGTGATGAAACTTTTTGGCTTGGTCAATGTCAGGTGACAGAATATAAAAAGAAATTATTTTCTCTTCTGAATAAATACCCAAATTAGGAAAGGCAATAACAGGTTCTTATTCCCTCATTTTCTCTAAAATCAATTTTTTTTTTTTTTTTTTTTGAGATGGGGTTTTGCTCCTGTTGCCCAGGCTGGAGTGCTATGTTGAGATCTCGGCTCACTGTAACTTCTGCCTCCAGGGTTCAAGCGATTATCCTGCCTCAACAACCCAAGTGGCTAGTGTCATGCGCGTCCATGTGAAGAGACCACCAAACAGGCTTTGTGTGAGCAACATGGCTGTTTATTTCACCTGGGTGCAGGGGGGCTGAGTCCGAAAAGAGAGTCAGTGTAGGGCGATAAAGGTGGGGCTGTTTTATAGGATTTGGGTAGGTAAAGGAAAATTACAGTCAAAGGGGGGTTGTTCTCTGGCGGGCAGGAGTGGGGGTTACAAGGTGCTCAGTGGGGGAGCTTTTTGAGCCAGAATGAGCCAGGAAAAGGAACTTCACAAGGTAATGTCATCGCTTAAGGAAAGGACCGGCCATTTTCACTTCTTTTGTGGTGGAATGTCATCACTGAAGGTGGGGCAGGGCATTTGCACTTCTTTTGTGATTCTTCAGTTACTTCAGGCCATCTGGGCATATATGTGCAAGTCACAGGGGATGCGATGGCTTGGCTTGGGCTCAGAGGCTTGACAGCTAGGATTACAGATGCCTGCCACCATGCCTGGCTAATTTTTTTTTTTTGTATCTTTAGTAAAGGTGGGGTTTCACCATGTTGGCCAGGCTGGTTCCGAACTCCTGATCTCAGGTGATCCACTGGTCTTGGCCTCCCAAAATGTTGGAATTAACAAGCATGAGTACTGTGCCCGGCCAAAATCAATTTTTCTGTGTTCAAATTGCTTTTTTCCTTAGTCATCTCAATTTCTACTTCCAAAGTTATTATCTTATAAGAAATGTACCCCCAAGAAACAATATGATTGAAAGGTTCAGTCTTTGTCATCCCCATTTTATTCTGATTTAAATTTATCTGGAGGAAAAAAAGCCTCACAAATGTACTTTATATAATGTTTCTTATTAATATACTATTTTCAAGGAACTCTATCATTACTGTCTTTTACTATCATTACTGTCTTTTAGTTAAAAATTTATCTTCAAGATTATCCCTTGGAAAAAAAGAAAACATTTTGCAAGCCAGGCACCGTGGCTCATGCCTGTAATCCCAACATTTTGGGAGGCCATGGTGGACCACTTGAGGCCAGGAGTTCAAGACCAGTCTGGTCAACATGGCAAAACCCCATCTCTACTAAAAGTACAAAAAACTTAGCTGGGTGTGGAGGTGCATTCCTGTTATCCCAGCTACTCAGGAGACCGAAGCACTGGAATTGTTTGAACTTGGGAGGTAGAGGTTGCAGTGAGCCTAGATGGCACCAGTGCACTCCAGCCTGGAGAACAGAGAGAGACTCTATCTCAAGAAAAAAAAAAAAAAAAAAAAAGAAAGAAAGAAAGAAAGAAAGAAAGAAAGAAAGAAAGAAAGAAAGAAAGAAAGAAAGAAAGAAAGAAGGAAAAAAACCATTTTCAACAACTGTTTCATCTCACCTTAAAGATGAAGGAAATATTTATCTCATAATTATATAATAATTATAGATTAATCTCTAATCTGGTTTTGGAGAAGGTCAATAAGCCATGTGACTATAAACAGTAACTTAAGACAAAAATTGGTCTAAAGTATTTTCACATATACAATCCATTGTTTAGTAACTGCCATGTGAATTCCATTTAACCTAAGTCACATATAATGGCATTTTACATTTTCATATTCACCTATTTGGAACTCCTAGCCATTTTTCTAACAAAATAAAATAAAATAAAACAAAATGAAATAAAATAAACTCTAGGCCAGGCACAGTGGCTCATGCCTGTAATCCCAGCACTTTGGGAGACCAAGATGGGTGGATCACCTGAGGTCAGGAGTTTGAGACCAGCTTGGCCAACGTGGTGAAACCTCATCCCTACTAAAAATACAAAATTAGCTGGACATGGTGGCAGACGCATGTAATCCCAGCCACTTGGGAGGCTACAGTAGGGGAAGCAGAGGCAGAAGTTGCAGTGAGCTGAGATCGCGCCACTGCACTCCAACCTGGGCAACAGAGCAAGACTCCACCTCAAAAAAAAACAAAAAACAAAAAACAACAACAACAAAAAAAAAACACTCTAATGCACCATATGTTTATATGACAGTGAAACATTCCAGTAAAAGTTATTTAAATACAAAAATCCAAATAATCTCTTATGGATTCCATTAAGTTTTCACTGGTAAAACTTGGAAGACAAAAAAACCTTACATTCCTTTAGAGCAGGGTTTCTGAAACTGGACACTATTGACATTTTTGGCTGGATAATTCCTGGTTGTGGGGGGCTGTCCTCTGCAACAAAGGATGTTTAGTGGTATTTTTGGCCTCTACCAACAAGATGCCAGCAGCACCCACCCAATTGTGGCACCAAAAAAAAAAAAAAACCTCATTAGATACTGCCAAATGTCCTCTAACGGATAAATTCACCCTCTGTTGAGAACCTCTCATATTTCCTACCGTTTTTACTCTACAGTTAAGTCACATCATGTATCCACTAAAATTCTGAAGGAAGTACACAGGTTAATTTTAAAAATTATCTTTAATTAAAGAAGACTTAAGTTAAGCCATCATACTGACATCTACTGGCTTGGTACTAAACTGTACATTTGGCATACACTGCATTATTTTTTAAACCCTCAAAATTAAAAGCAATATAGATGCTATTCTGGGGAAGTAGAAAACTTAATTGAAAGCAGTAGCATTGACATCAGGACAACTAATATTATGTAAAGTCTAATGCATATAAGAACAGTACTAGTTCTCAGTTGCTTCTTTCTCTCTGATATACTGTCTTTTGGATAAACTGAATTTTTTTTTTAATGGAGTTTCACTCTTGTCACCCAGGCTGGAGTGCAGTTGCACCATCTCAGGTGACTGCAACCTCCGCCTCCTGGGTTCAAGTGATTCTCCTGCCTCAGCCTTCAAAGTAGCTGGGATTACAGGCACCACCTACCACCATGCCCAGCTAATTTTTTTATTTTTAGAAGACAGGGGGTTCCACTATGTTGGCCAGGCTGGTCTCAAACTCCTAACCTGAGGTGATCCACCTGTCTCGGCTTCCCGAAGTGCTGGGAGTACAGGCGTGAGCCACCATGCCTGGCCTAAACTGAATTTTTAATGAATGCTTTTAGAGACTGGTCGAGATGGGATTTTTTGGTGATAAGTAAGAAAAACACTGTCTCAAAAATCATGCAAAAATTAAGCATCATGCTATTTTATGATTTTCACTGAAATTTTAACAGAAGAACTAAAAATTTTAAAACCTAATAATTCTATAAATAAAATTAAAAATTTCTAGGCATTTCAATAGAAGAAATTTGGTAATTAAATTCTACAGTAAATTAAACTGATGAACTTTATTGGAGTTAAAACTATAACAAAGTTCATCCTAAAACACTTTGCAATTCAAAATTATTTCACTCAAGGAGTGTTTAATAATTTGAAGGCTAGGAATTACAAGCAATTTTCAAAAGCAGAAATTAACATTCATAAAACTTTATACATCATTTGAACTAAAAGACATTTATACTACTAAAATCAAACGTACATCACCTTCAAACATTCTTACGTTATGATTTTTATATATTACATTATTTAACACCGTTTCTCATCACTCATGGATTTTATCATACACTTGCACCATTCTCCCTGGATTTTTGATCTTTGTCTTCATTCTTTACATTATCCTATAAGACAATAGAGAAGGAAAAAATACGCTTTATTAGATATTCTTAAATGTTACTTTGGCATTAGAGTACAATGGTATTCACTTTGGTATACTTTTTTCTAGTGATAAAGAACAATAAATTAATTTTAATATCTTAAAATTAATGGTGACAAAGCGTTTACCTAAGTTCTGCCCGAGAATAAATGGGGTCTAAAAATGGAGTGAATAGGGCAGGTGTGGTGGCTCATGCCTGTAATCTCAGCACTCTGAGAGGCCAAGATAGGTGGGCTACATAGCCTAGGGAGCCAAGATAGCACCACTAACAATCCAGCCTGGGCAAAAGAGCAAGACCCTGTCTCAAAAAAACAAAACAAAACAAAACAAAACAGAAAACCAAAGAGCAACAACAACAACAACAACAACAACAAACCACAGAGAAGTGAAGTGAAGTTAGTTCAAACTTACACTCTGGATTAAAAGAAATATAAATGAAACTTGCTTCAATAAGTCTGTACACTTAAATCATGTTGACATTCCAACTAAGTTTTAGAAAAACAACATCTTTTGGGAATCACTTTTTTTTTTTTTTTTTTTAAGACGAGGTCTTACTGTGTTGCCCAGGCTAGAGTGCAGTGGTGTAATCCAGACTCACTGCAACTTCTACTTCCCAGGTTCAAGTGATTCCTCTGCCTCAGCCTTCCAGGTAGCTAGGATTATAGGTGTCTGCCACCATGTCTGGCTAATTTTTTTTTGTATTTTTAGTAGACATGGGGTTTCACAATATTAGCGAGGCTGGACTTGAACTCCTGACCTCAGGCGATCTGTCTGCCTTGGCCTCCCAAAGTGTTGGGATTACAGGTGTGAGTCACCATGCCTGGACTGGAATCACTTTTGACTAATCTCAGGAAGGACAGAATGTTATCATTATTTTTACTTTTAGAATAATTGTTTATAATAATATTAAAGAGTTTAATAATATTAAGAGTTTAATAATATTAATATTTATATAATATTTAATATAATATAATTTATATTAATATTAAATAGAGTTTAATAATATTAAAGAGTTTAATAATATTAAAATACATTTAAAACACCAGAGTTAGATTTTAAAAACTATGAAAATGTTAAAAGTACAAAATTTCTCACCTTCTTGAGAACAGTGTGGGTTTCATCCATTACCATAGATAAGTTTCTGATTGTCTTATTCAGTTAGTTTTCAAATTGTAAATTCATGTTTTCAGAAATCTTTAAGTTTTCTTATAACTGATGAAGGTCCTTTCTAACTTCTCTGAGTTCACCAGAGAGGCTTTTGCTGGAATTCTTCAAATTTAATATGGTTTTTTCATCTTCATCTGTTTAAAAAAATCCAAAAATTAACATTTTATTCCCTAAAATTTCCAATTTAACTTTGAGGTTAAAATATCTAAGCTGTGAAAATAAAAAGGTGATAGAATTCCATAAAATGGCAATATCTGTCAATTTCATTAGTCATAAAGCACACTGCAATATTCATTTCATTTATTTATTTATTTATTTGCTTTTGAGACTGAGTCTCACTCTGTTGCACAGGCTTGAGCAAAGTGGCATGATCTTGGCTCACTGCAACCTCCGCCTCCCATGTTCGAGTGATTCTTGTGACATCCTCCTGAGTAGCTGGGGCAAAGGTGTATGCCACCACACAAAGTTAATTTTTGTATTTTTAGAGATGGGGTTTCACCATGTTGGTCAAGCTGGTCTTGAACTCCTGACCTCAGGCAATCTGCCCACCTTGGCCTCCCAGAGTGCTGGGATTACAGGTGGGAGCCACCGTGCCTGCCCTGTTTCATTTAAATTTTTAACTTGTATTATTTTAAAACGTATGTTTTATTTTTAGATGATTGTATAGATTAGAGAACACAGACTGGTAAAAACTAAGTGGAGGCCAGGCACAGTGGTTCATGCCTGTAATCCCAGCACTTTGGGAGGCTGAGGTGGGCAGATCACGAGGTCAGGAGATCGAGACCATCCTAGCTAACATGGTGAAACCCTGTCTCTACTAAAAATACAGAAAATTAGCCAGGTGTGGTGGCACGCCTGTAGTCCCAGCTACTCAGAAGGCTGAGGCAGGAGAATCACTCAAACCCAGGAGGCAGAAGTTACAGTGAGTTGAGATAGCCCCACTGCACTCCAGCCTAGGTGACAGAGTGAGACACCATCTCAAAAAAAAAAAAAAAAAAAAAAAAGTGGAACTAGAAGATGATTAAAAGGATGCAACAGATAACAATGAACCTGAGATGCACATGAAGACCTAAGATTCAGAAAAAGCTAAGCAATTTTATAACCTGAACCAGAAATAATGAAAAGTAAAGTTCCTTGCAGAGTGCAGTGGCTCACGCCTGTAATCCCAACACTATGGGAGGCTGAGGTGGGCGATCCCTTGAGGTCAGGAGTTTGAGACCATCCTCGCCATCATGGTGAAACTCCGTTTCTACTAAAAATACAAACAATAGCTGATCATGGTGGTGCACGCCTGTAATCCCAGATACTTGGGAGGATGAGGTGGAAATATCACTTGAACCTGGGAGGCAGTGGTTGCAGTAAACTGAGATTGTACCACTGCACTCCAGCCTGGGTGACAGAGTGAGACCCTGTCTTAAAAACAAATAAAAATAAAAATAAATGGTTAAAGTTCCTTATGTACTTCAATGAAAATACGTGGCATGCATATGCAAATACGTGCATAGGTACGTAGAGGTGTATGTACATACATAAACATATACATGTCCCAGCAGGGTGCTGAAAGTATGAACCTATCCAATGCTGACCCTTACCTGTTTTTTCTTCTAGTAACTGCAGCTTCTCTTCTACCTCAGCTCTTAAACTTTTTCGCTCTTTTCCATTTTTTGCAAGAGGCTTCCTACATCTACCATTGCACCATTGTACACAATGAGGTCAACATTTTCTTCCACATCCTTTGATTTCTGCTTTACTGTTGGTGTTGGAAGTAATGATCTGTTTCCTATAATATAAAATATATCATATTTCAGTGAGCTTTTTTTCATCTTTAATTACATTTAATTAGTACATTTATTAAAAAGCAAAACCTTAGTATGCTCAGACCTAGCATATCTTCCAGCAATGACTCAGACTCTTCATGGTTCTCCATCTTTTGTGGTGTCTGTTAATTTCCAGTAAAAGCAAGATTCACAGAGCACTACTTTATGAAGCAGCTTCTTTACCTGTTATGCATGCAAGTAAACAAAATAAAGAGATGAAAATACATTTCTTGATTCTCTTAGAACAATTATGTTATAATTTTCACTTTCTTTTGAGAAAGAATCTTGCTCTGTCACCCAAACTGGACTGCAGTGGTGTGATCTCGGCTTACTACAACCTCCACCTCCTGGGTTCAAGCAATTCTCCTACCTCAGCCTCCAGAGTAGCTGAGATTACAGGAACCCACCATCATGCCCGGCTAATTTTTGTATTTTGGGAGATACAGGGTTTCACCATGTTAGCCAGGCTGGCCTTGAACTCCTGACCTCAGGTGATCCACCCACCTCGGCCTCCCAAAGTGCTGGGATTACAGGTGTGAGCCACCATACTCAGCTGTAATTTTCACTTATGATGGATATCTATGGAACTAAGATCCAAGTTACTTTTGAAAAAAAAAAAAAAAAAACTTCATTGTTAAAAAGTATAACATCGATAAAAATTTATGCAGAGGGATGATTTATTATAGCATAGTTGGTAAATCCAAGAAATGAAAACCACCAGCAATGGAGACTAGGTAGGTCAATGATGGTACGTCTATATGATGGGTACTGCACAGCCATTAAAAGAATGAGGCAGGTCTCTATTTTCATGGCAGAATGTATCTATAGTATACTGTGGAATGAAAAAAAAAAGCCAGTCAAAATGTACAGAATAATTCCATGTTTTGTTTATAAAAATGGAACTGAGCTCCTTACGAAAAGATCTAGAATTTTACACATTTTAGTTATAAGCAGTAGAAACAGAGGGAAAGGGAGAAGGGAAGTTTTACAACTGGCTTGTGTTATATTGCATTTATTTATTTATTTATTTATTTATTCATTTATTTTTGAGACAGAGTCTCATTCTGTCACCCAGGCTGGAGTGCATTGGTGCTATCTTGGCTCACTGCAACCTCCGTCCCCTGGGTTCAAGAGATTCTCCTGTCTCAGCTTCCCAAGTAGCTGGGATTACAGGCACGTGCTACCACACCCAGCTAATTTTTGTATTTTCAGTAGAGACGGAATTTCGCCATGCTGGCCAAGTTGGTCTTAAACTCCTGACCTCAAGTGATCTGCCCACCTCAGCCTCCCAACCTGGTGAGATTACAGGCGTGAACTACCACGCCCAGCCCTTGTATTGCTTTAATATATAAAAAAGTCAACAGAGGTTCTATTAAGTTTTCTTTTTTTTTTTTTTTTTTTTTTTTTTTTGAGATGGAGTCTTCCTCTGTCGTCCAGGCTGGAATGCAGTGGCACAATCTGGGCTCACTGCAAGCTCTGCCTCCCGGGTTTACACCATTCTCCTGCCTCAGCCTCCTGAGTAGCTGGGACTACAGGCGTCTACCACCACGCCCGGCTAATTTTTTGTATTTTCAGTAGAGACAGGGTTTCATGGTGTTAGCCATGATGGTGTCGATCTCCTGACCTCGTGATCCACCCACCTCAGCCTCCCAATGTGTTGGGATTACAGGAATGAGCCACCGCGCCCAGCCCTTTTAACTTTTCACTGGAAAAGGTAACTTTTTGAAAAGTTACTAAACAACGTTTTCCTTTTAAATATTCACAAGATAGATTACCTGAGCCTGAGAAAGATGTAGTCCAGGAGTGTAAAGTATTTCTTCCAAATCCTTTTCAAGAAGGTAACCACAATGACTGATCAAATAAACAAAAGCCATGAACAGATCTCTGTTAATTGTGATCACTTAAGTCTTTTTTTTCTAAGAAAATGGAGAAGTAGAAGACATAGTATTCACATTTTTTACCCTTCAAAAGTGAGAAACAAAGACAGTGCATAAAATAGCAATAATCTTATCAAAGATATTTGCCTCATCCTAGCTAAAATGAGTTAATTTGGTGTATGAATGTGAGAGAAAGGAATCAGACATACTAGTTATCTGACATAGCCACAAAAAAACAACTGATGGAATTTTACTTAGTGGTAATTTAGATGTATAAGGACAAATAAACTTCACAACTGTGTTATGTTGAGAAGATGTAAGATATCACCGTATTATAAAGAACACAGTATTCAATAAACACCTAATCTTTAGAGGGCCTCTCCTTGCAGTGTCTGTTGATATCTTTTTTGTCATCTCATTTGGTCATTTCTTCCTCATTCCTATCTATAAAATAAATATATCAGTGGCAAAAAAGTCATTAACATACATATTTTCAAGTTGGGCACAGTGGCACATGACTGTTATCCCAGCTGCTCAGGAGGCCGAAGCAGGATAACAGCTGAGTAGCTGTTATCACAGCTAACTGTTATCCCAGCTACTCAGGAGGACCAGGCGTTCAAGGGTGTAGTGAGCAGTGTACCACTGCACTCCAGCCTGGGTGACAGATCAAGACCCTCTCTTTTAAACAACAACAACAACAAAAATATAAAGAGAAAACCTTATGCTAAAACATACATGAACCTCGATAACAGGCTAAAAGAAATCAGTCACAAAAAAAACACTTATTGTGTGATTTCATTCATATGAAATGCCCAGAATATCTACAGAAACAAAAAGCAGACTAATGATTGCCTAGGAATGAAGAGGTTCAGGGAAGATGGGAAGTGACTGTTAATGAATCTCTTTTGGGTTCTTCATTTGAGGGTGATAAAAATGTTCTAAATATATTGTGGTGATGGTTGTACAACTCTGAATATATTAAAAACCACCGACTTGTATATAAGCACAACTTGGGAGTTACTCAAGGCTCTGGTTCCAGACCACCCCAATAAAGCAACTATTGCATAAAGCTAGTCAAGCAAATTTTTTGGTTTTCCAGTAGATAAGTTATGTTTACACTCAGGCACAGTGACTCATGCTTGTAATGCCAGCACTTTGGGAGGCTGAGGCAGGTGGATCGCTTGAACTCAGGAATTTGAAACCAGCCAGTGCAACATGGCAAAACTCCATCTCTACAAAAAAGTACAAAAATTAGCCAGGCGTGGAAGCACATGCCTGCAGTCCCAGTGGCTCAGAGAGCTGAGATGGGAGAATCACTTGAGCCTGGGACACTGAAGCTTCAGTGCTCCATGTTCATGCTACTGCACTGTGGCCTGGGTGACAAAGTGAGACCCTGTCTCAAAAAAAAAAAAAAAAAAGTTATGTTCAACTATACTGTGGTCTACTAAGTGTGCAATAGAATTATACCTTTAAAAAGTACATATATTAGAAGATACTTTATTGCTAAACACACTAACAATCACCTGAGTCTTCGGCAAGCAGCAATCTTTTTGCTAGTAAAGGGTCTTGCCTCAGCCTGGGCAACATAATGAAACCCGGTCTCTACAAAAATAATTTTTTAAATGAGCCAGACTAAGTAGAGCTTGCCTGTGGTCCCAGCTACTAGGGAGGCAGACGTGGGAGGATCACTTCGGTCCCAGAAGTTGAGGTTGCAGTGAGATGTGATTGCACCTCTGCATCAGCCTGGGTGAAAAGTGAGACCCTCTGTGATGCTGTTTGATAGCATTTGACCCACAGAATAACCTCTTTTAAAATTAGAGTCAATCACTGGGCATACTGACTCACACCTGTAATCTCAGCACTTTGGGAGCCCGAGGCGGGTGGATCACTTAAAGTTAAGAGTTTGAGACCAGCCTGGCCAATATGGTGAAACCCCATCTCTAAAAATACAAAAATTAGTGGAGTGTTGTGGCATTTGCCTGTAGCCCCAGCTACTCAGGAGGCTGAGGCTGGAGAATTGAGTGAACCTGAGAGGCAGAGGTTGCAGTGAGCTGAGATCGCACCACTGCACTCCAGCCTGGGTGAAAGAGTGAGACTCCGCCTCATAAATAAATAAATATATATAGAGAGAGTCAATCCCCTCCAATCCTGCCACTGCTTAATTAAGTTTACATAATATTCTAAATCCTTTGTTATTTGAACAATGTCAACAGCATCTTCACAGAATTAGATTGCATCTCAAAAAAAAAAAAAAAAAACACACACACACACACACACACACTTTCTTTGCTCATCCATGAGAAGCAAACAATCATCTGTTTAGTTTACCCTGATATTGCAGCAGTTCTATCCTATCTTGAGGCTGCATTTCTAATTTTAGTTCTCTTGCTCTTTCTATCACACTTGCAGTTATTCCCTCTACTGAATTATTGAACCCTTCAAAGTCATCCATGAGGATTTTTGGAAGAGTTGGAGTTTCACCATATTGGCCAGTTTGGTCTTGAACTCCTGGCCTCAAGTGATCCACTGGCCTCAGCCTCCTAAAGTGCTGGGATTACAGGTGTGAGCCACTGCATCAGGCCAATAATTGAAATCAAATTCATCCAAACTACTGTTTTGTTTTGTTTTGTTTTTTGAGACAGTTTCACTCTTGTCACCCAAGCTGGAGTGCAATGACACGATCTCAGCTCACTGCAACCTCTGCCTCCCAGGTTCAAGCGATTCTCCTGCTTCAGCCTCCTGAGTAGCTGGGATTACAGGTGCCTGCCATCACGCCCAGTTAATTTTTGTATTTTTCAGTAGAGATGGGGTTTCACCATGTTGGTCAGGCTAGTCTCAAATTCCTGACTTCAGGTGATCCACCCACCTTGGCCTCCCAAAGTGCTGGGATTATAGCTGTGAGCCACTGTGCCCAGCCCAGACTACTGTTAACATTGATATTTCTACCTTCTCTCATGAACCAAGAATGTTTCTAATAGCATCTAGTATAGTCAATCCTTTCCAGAAGGTTTTCAATTTACTTTCCCCAAACCCATCAGAGGAAATAATACATACTATGGTAGCAAGAGCCTTAGGAAATGCATTTCTTGGCTGAGTGTGGTGGTTCACGCCTGTAATCCTAACACTTTGGGGGTCTGAGGCAGGATGATAACTTGATCCCAGGAGTTTACCACCAGCCTGGGCAACATAGTAAGACCCTGTCTCTAAAAAGAAAAAAAAAAAAGTAAATTTAAAAAGGAAATGTATTTCATAAAAAGTAAGACTTGAAAGTTGAGGCTGGGCACAGTGGCTCACACCTGTAATCCCAGCACTTTGGGAGGCCAAGGTGGGTGGATCATTTGATGTCAAGAGTTTGAGACCAGCCTGGCCAACATGGTGAAGCCCTGCCTCTATTAAAAATACAGAAATCAGCTGGCATGTTGGTTGATGCCTGTAATCCCAGCTGCTTGGGAGGATGAGGTAGGAGATAACTTGAGGCCAGGAGGTCCCAGGCTGGATTGAGCTATGATCACCCCACTGCATTCCATCCTGCATGACAGAGTGAGACCCTGCCTCAAACAAACAAAAAAACGAATAAAGCAAAATTACTCTTTGATCCAAGGGATGTAGAATACACGTTGCAGTCATGAAACATTAATCTCCTTATACATCTCCATCAGAGCTTTAGGTGACTAGGTGTGGTGTCGGTGAGAAGTAATATTTTGAAAAGAATCTTTTCTTCTGAGCAGTAGATCTCAACAGTGGGCTTAAAATATTCAGTAAAAACGTCAGTTGCATGACAAAGGAGTAAAAAAAACTCCAGTAAAGCATTGCTGTAAACAGTTGTGTTGTCATTCTGACTTTGTTGTTCAATTTCTAGGGCACAGGTACGGTAGGTTTAGCATAATTTTTAGGGAGCTTAAGACTTTTGGAATGGTAAATGAGTACTGGCTTCATTTAAAATCACAAGTTGCATTAGCACTAACAAGGGAGTCAACCTGTCCTTTGAAACCAGGCACTGACTGCTCTTCTCTAGCTGTGAAAGTCTTAAGATGGCATCTTCAGTCAATGGAAGAAGGCTGTTTTGTCTCCATTGAAAATTTATTTAGCATAGCCATTTTCATCAATTATCTTAGCTTCTACATAAGCACTTGCTGTTTCCATGTGCCTTTTTTACCCCCCACAAGAGGCAGGGTCTTGCTCTGTTAACAAGGCTTGGGTGCAGTGGTGTATACATAGCTCACTGCAGCCTTAAATGCCTGGACTCAAGCAATCCTCCCACCTCAGCCTCTACCTTGCACTTTCACCTTATCGAGATGGTTGATTTCCTTAAACCTCATGAATCCACCACTGGTAGCCTCAAACTTTTTCTACAGCTTCTTCATCTTTCTCAGCCTTTACAGAACTGAAGAGAGTTAGGGCCTCGTTCAGAATTAAGCTTTGCCTTAAGGGAATGTTGTGGCTGCTGTGACCTTCTATTCTGACCCCTAAAACTGTCTCCCTATAGTAATAAAGTTGTTTCATTTTCTTACCATTTGGATGTTCACTGGAGTAGTACTTTTAATTTCCTTCAATAACTTTTCCTTTGCACTCACAACATGGCTAACTGATGGAGAAAACGTAGCTTTTGGCCTATGTCAACTTTCAACATGCTTTCTTCACTCACCTTAATGATTTTGAAGTTTCACTTGAACACTCGAGGTGATTTTGTTTTTTTTCTTTGTTATTACGAATATTATTTTTGAGAGAGTCTTGCCCTGTTGCCCAGGCTGGAGTACAGTGGCACAATCATGACTCATTGCAACCTCAACCTCTTGGGCTCAACAGATCCTCCTACCTCAGCCTCTAAAAGTATCTGGGACCACAGGTGCATGCTACCACACCCAGCTAATTTTATTTTTTTTGTAGAGATGGGGTATCCCTATGTTGCAGATGCTGGTCTTTAACTCCTAGCCTCAAGTGATTCTACCTCTTTATCCTCCCAATGTGCTGGTATTACAGGCGTGAGCCACTGAGTCCAGCCCAATTATTAATTGGCCTAATTTCTTTTTCCTTTCTTTTTATTTTTGGAGACAGAGTCTCACTCTGTCACCCAGGCTGGAGTGCAGTGGCACAATCTCAGTTCACTGCAACTTGCCTAGTGGGTACAAGTAATTCTCCTACCTCAGCCTCCTGAGTACCTGGGATTAAAGGTGCCCTCCACCACACCTGGCTAATTTTTGTATTTTTAGTAAAGATGGGGTTTTACAATGTTGGCCATGCTGGTCTCGAACTCCTGATCTCAGGTGATCTGCCTACCTCGGCCTCCCAAAGTGCTGGGATTACAGGCATGAGCCACGGCGCTTGGCACAATTGGCCTAATTTCAATATTTTGTTTCAGGGAACAGGGAGGCCCAATAAGAGGGACAGAGATAGGGGAATGGCAGGTTGGTAGAGTGATCAGAACACAAACAATATTTATAATTATCTCATCATCTTCTATGGGCACAACTCGAGGTGCACCAAAACATGTATAATAGTATTATCAAAGATCACTGATGACAGATCACCAAAACTGACATAGTAATAATGAAAAAGTTGGAAATACTGTAAGAATTACCAAAATGTGACAGAAAGACAAAGTGACACATGCTGTTGGAACAGCGGTGCTGTTAGGCTTGCTTGGCATAAGGCACTATCTGTGCAGCACGATAAAGTGCAGTGCAAAAAAAAAAAAAAAAAAAGCATGCCTGTACTTTAAAGTGTCTAATTGTATGGCATGTGAATTATATTTCAATAAAGGTGTTATTAAATTAAAAATTAAGCAAATGTTCTAATGGCTGGGTGTGGTGGTTCATACCTGTAATCCCATCACTTTGGGAGGGAAGTAGGAGGATGACTTAAGGCCAGGAGTTTGAGATCAGCCTGATCAACACAGTGAGACCGCATCTCTACAAAAATTTAAAAATTAGCCAGGTGTGGTGGTACACACCTGTAGTCCTAGCTACTCAGGGAATTAAGGTGGGAGAATCACATGAACCAGGAGTTCGACACAGCAGTGAGCCATGAGCGTGCTACTGCCCAGCCTGGACAACAGAGTAAGACTCTGTCTCAAAAAAGAAAGAATGAGACACACTCATGCTCTGTAACCCAGGATGGAGTGTAGTGGTGCAACCTCAGTTCAGTGCAGCCTCCACCTTCTGTGCTGAAGTGATTCTCACGCCTCAGCCTCTTGAGCAGCTGGGATTACAGGTGCGCGAAACCACAGCCAGTTAATTTTTTGTATTTTTAGTAGAGACAGGATTTCACCATGTTGGCCAGCCTAGTCTAGGACTCCTGGCCTCATTATCCACCCACCTCAGTCTCCCAAAGTGCTGAGATTACAGACATGAACCACCATGCCCAGCCAGAACAGTGGCTTTTTCTATGAGGTAAAAATAATGGGGATACACTGGAAGAATTTGAACAAAAGAATGAAATAAATTCTAAATTTTGCAAAGATCATTCTGGCAATTGTATTGAGAAACTTTAGTGTAGAGTGGAGGAAACATGAAAACAGGCTAAGGGTCTATTAATATAATCTAGGAAAGAGATAATGTGGCTTGGATTATAGTCAAATTAGTGGAATTGGTAAGAAGTGGACTGGTTCTTGATAAGTTATGAAAACAGAGCAAATATGACTTCCTGATTGGAAGTAGGGTATCATAGAAAAGAAAGGAGTCAAGAATGACTCCTGGGTTTTAGTCTGAACAATTAGAAAAATGGAGTTGTCATTAAATCAGATGGTTGGCAAAGGCTAAGGTTGTAGCATTTGCGTATGTTTTCTTTCTGTTGAAGGGGTTAGCAGGAGTTTAGTTTCAGATATACTGATTTTAAAATGCCAGATAACTGAGTGGAGCTGTCAAGTAGACAGTTCAATATGGGAGACTGGGAGAGAAGTCTGATATGAGACAGAAATTTGAGGCTTGGCACATCTTTGTAATCCCAGCACTTTGGGAGGCCAAGGCAGAGGATTGCTTGAAGCCAAGGAGTTCAAGACCAGCCTGGACAACATACTAAGACCCCATCCCTACCAAAAATTAAACAGCTGGGTGCAATGGCATGCACCTGTAGTCCCAGCCACTCAGGAGGCTGAGGAGGGAGATTGATTGAGCCTAGAAGTTTGAGGCTGCAGTGAGCTATAACCATACCACTATACTCCGGCCTGGGTGACAGACCCTATCTTTTTTTTTTTTAAACAGGCGGAGTTTTGCTCTTGTTGCCCAGGCTGGAGTGCAATGGTGTGATCTCAGCTCACTGCAACCCCGCCTCCTGGGTTCAAGCAATCCTCCTGCCTCAGCCTCCTGAGTAGCTGGGATTACAGGTGTCTACCACCACACCTAGCTAATTTTTTGTATTTTCAGTAAAGATGGGGTTTCACTACATTGGCCAGACTGGTCTCGAACTCCTGATCTCAGGTGATCCCCTCACCTCGGCCTCCCAGAGTGCTGGGATTACAGGTGTGAGCCACTGCATCCAGCCCAACACTATCTCTTTGAAAAAAAAAAAAAGGAAGCCAGAAGTTTGAGAATTAACAGTACGTAGACAGTATTTAAAGCTAGAAGAATGGATGAAACCAACATTAAGGGAGTGAAAGGAAAAAATAAACTAAGGCTGGGCCAGAGTCAGTGACTCACACCTATAAACCCAGCATTTTGGGAGGCTGAGGTGGGTCAATCAAAAGGAAGGGAGATCAAGACCATCTTGGCCAACATGGTGAAATCCTGGCTCTACTAAAAATACCGAAATTAGACTGGGCATGGTGGCCCATGTCTGTAATCCCAGCACTTTGGGAGGCCAAGGTGGGCAGATCACCTCATCAGGAGCTCAAGACCAGCCTGGCCAACATGGTAGAATCCCGTCTCTATTATAAATACAAAAATTAGTAGGATATGGTGTCACATGCCTGTAATCCCAGCTACTTGGGGGGCTGAGGCAGGAAAATTGCTTGAATCTGGGAGACGGAGGTTGCAGTGAGCCGAGATCACGCCACTGCACTCCAGCCTGGGCAACAGGGTGAGACTCCATCTCAAAACAAACAAACAAACAAACAACAATGAAAAAAAACACCAAAACCCAAAACAACAAAATAGAAAAATTAGCTGGGTATGGTGGCACACGTCTGTAGTCCCAGCTACTCAGAAGGCTGAGGGAGGAAAACCACTTGAACCCAGGAGGCAGATGTTGCAGTGAGCCGAGATCATGCCACTGCACTCCAGCCTGGGGACAGAGCCAGACTCTGTCTCAAAAAATAAAATTAAAATAAAATAAAATAAAATAAAATAAAATAAAATAAAATAAAATAAAATAAAATAAGGCTAACAGCTGGAACACTAACAAAATAATGGGAATACTGTTTAATGATTTAACTAAAGCAGCAATAAAATAATAGTGGGCACACAGGGGAGACAGAATGGCGCTGTAAAAAGGGCTTTCATCTTCATTAAGCAAAGTAAGTAATGAAGATAAATACTGCTATATGAATAGTATATCATTGCTGCTGAGTTATTATATTGAGGCAAATAAGAGGAGATATTATATACTATTAATAGATGCTGTTACGACCTTATTTTCTTAGGTGTGATTATGGAACTGTGGTTATTTCAGAGCATGTTATTTCTTAGGCAAATTGAAGAATTCATATCTTAAATTGGATTATAAAAACAAAACAAGATAAATATCAACAATTATTGAAGCAAAGTTGATGAATACATAGGTGTTCACTGCACTATCCTTTCAACTTTTTGATCTTTTCAACTTTTTCATCAAACAATATTAAAAAATGATATGGTAGAGAGAAGAAAATGTAGAGGCAAAGAAAAAATACTGTAAGTAAAAATAATTGCCAGAGAAACAAACTGTTAAAAAAAAAAAAAACTAAAAGAACTCTTATAATTTTCTATATCAGAAAAATATAATTTAAAAAAAAGCCACAAATCTATCTGGAAAAGAACAGGTAACGTATTCAGAGGCACTTTATAGGTATTTAGTCGCTGATGTCTATGGCCAGAGCAGCTACTGTATGGTATTTTAAATGTCACCACATGGTACCAAAGTCTGTCTTATAAAACTTAGGTGAAAGGTATATGGGTGTTTATTACTATTAGTCTTTAAACTCTATGTGAACTTTTTTGCATTATGATAGTCTTTGTTAAACAAAATGCCCAAATCAGTTTTTTTTTTGTTTTTTTTTTGTTTTTTTGAGATGGAGTCTCCCTCAGTCGCCCTGGCTGGAGTGCCATGGCACGATCTCGGCTCGCTGCAACCTCTGCCTCCTGAGTTCAGGCCATTCTCCTGCCTCAGCCTCCCCAGTACCTGGGATTACAGGCGTGTGCCTGGCTAATTTTTTGTATTTTTAGTAGAGATGGGGTTTTGCCATGTTGGTCAGGCTGGTCTCGAACCCCTGATCTCAGGTGATCCACCTGCCTTGAAATCCCAAAGTGCTGAGATTACAGGCATGAGCCAGCATGCCCGGCCCCAAATTAGTTTTCTAAAGAATATATTCAGGACAGGCATGTAGCTCATGCCTATAATCGCTGCATTTTGAGAAGCTGATGTGGGCAGATTTCTTGAACTCAGTAGTTCGAGAAAAGCCTGGGCAACAAAGTGAGACCCCATGCCCATAAAAAATTTAAAAATTAGGCCAGTCATAGTGGCTCATGCCTGTAATACCAGCACTTTGGGAGGCCGAGGTGGGCAGATCACCTGAGGTGGGGAGTTTTAGACCACCCTGACCAACATGGAGAAACCTCATCTCCACTAAAAATACAAAATTAGCTGGGTGTGCTGGCACATGCCTGCAATCCCAGCTACTTGGGAGGCTGAGTTAGGAGAATCGCTTGAACCCAGGAGGCGGAGGTTGCAGTGAGCCAAGATAGTGCCATTGCACTCAAGCCTGGGCAACAGAGCGAGACTCCTTCTGGAAAAAAAAAAAATTAAAAATTAGCTGGGAATGGTGGCAAGCACCTATAGTCCCAGTTACTCCAGTGCTGAGGTGAGAGGATCATACTAAGCCCGGCAGGTTGAGGTTGCAGTGAGCTGTGAGCATGCCACAGTACTCTATCCTGGGTAATAGAGCAAGAACCCTGTCTCAACAAAAAAAATAAGAAATTATTATATGAAACATGAGGGACTATCATACATTTTTTTTTGAGACAGGGCATCACTTTATTGCCCAGACTGGAGTGCAATGGCATGATCTTGGCTCACCACAACCTCCGCCTCCCATGCTCAAGTGATTCTCCTGCCTCAGCCTCCAGAGTACCTGGGATTATAGGCACGTGCCACTACCCGCTGGCTAATGTTTAGGAGATTGGGGTTTCACCGTGTTGGCAAGGCTGGACTTGAACTCCTGACCTCAAATGATCCACCTGCCTTGGCCTCCCAAAGTGCTAGCATTACAGGTGTGAGCCACCGTGCCCGTCCTACTACACCTTTTATGGCACAGCTTAAGCACCATATTCAGGGAAATTTGTTCTGTCAAGTTGAGTATTAATTATATATGAGACATAGGATACATAGTAATAAATATGTTTTAAAACAATCTTCTCACCTAAAAATTCAAAAAACTTTCTCACTGAAGAGTATATTACTCTTTCTATTCTAAACAAAAAAATGTTGGCCGGGCACGGTGGCTCACGCCTGTAATCCCAGCACTTTGGGAGGCCAAGATGGGCGAATCACAAGGTCAGGAGATCGAGATCATCCTGGTTAACACAGTGAAACCTCGTCTCTACTAAAACTACATTTAAAAAAATTAGCCGGGCAAGGTGGCAGGTGCCTGTAGTCCCAGCTACATGGGAGGCTGAGGCAGGAGAATGGTGTGAACTTGGGAAGCGGAGCTTGCAGTGAGTGGAGATTGCACCACTGCACTCCAGCCTGGGCGACAGAGCAAGGCTCCGTCTCAAAAAAAACAAAAACAAAAACAAAAACAAACAAAAACATGAAAATGAAACCCGGCCGGCGCGGTGGCTCAAACCTATAATCCCAGCACTTTGGGAGGCCCGAGACGGGTGGATCACAAGGTCAGGAGATCGAGACCATCCTGGCTAACCCGGTGAAACCCCGTCTCTACTAAAAAATACAAAAAACTAGCTGGGCGAGGTGGCGGGCGCCTGTAGTCCCAGCTACTCGGGAGGCTGAGGCAAGAGAATGGTGTGAACCCGAAAGGCAGAGCTTGCAGTGAGCTGAGATCCGGCCACTGCACTCCAGTTTGGGCGACAGAGCAAGACTCCGTCTCAAAAAAAAAAAAAAAAAAGAAAAGAAAAGAAAAGAAAACAAAACCCAAAGCCATAAGATAGAGAGGAATGGGGAGCAACTACTTGCTGGGGACAGGTTTTCCTTTAGGAATGGGGAAATGCCATGGAACTAGAGGTGGTGGATGCACAACACTCTCATTCATGCACCCACCACCTCTGTCTGGGGTCATTGAAATGATTGGATAGTATGTCAATTTCACTTCAATTTTTTTGAAAGGACAATGAAACAGTTTCATGGCAACCTAGAGGGGAGAATGTGCCCCGGACACCTGCCACAGACTAGGTCCAGGAAGCAGCCTGAGGGAAGGCTGGTGGTAGAGGTGGCAGGAAGGGAGGGGGTGGCACTGCCTGGCCAAGCTCTGGGCAGACACCAGCCCCACCCTGAGCTGGCCTGCAGGAGTAAGCAGCCCGGTGCCCCACCTCCCAGGCCAGAGTGCTCTGCACGCCCTGCTCAGGAACAGTCTTGCCCAATTCTGGCCTGAGTGTATGTCCTAACATCAACCACAAGACAGTCCGTGCACTTACAGTAAGTGGAAGAGTTACTGCAGGGATCGTGGTGGGCGGGGGAAGGGGGTGTCCCACCACCACAGGCCCCAGGAGCACACCTGGAAAATCTCCGATCACCCTGGACACACAGCAGCAGTACAGACTGACCCAAAGGGGCTTCAGTTCATTCTGCAGTGCTGGGCGCTCCTGCCCCTTGAGGCTGACAGTCTTCAGGACAGGGGGCGGGGAGACCAGCCAACCCCTGTCTCAGGTGCTGTGAAGCTAGAATGGGGACCCAGCCTCGGCAGAGAGCTCAGGGAAATCCTGGGAGGGACACTGGGGCCCAGGCATGAGGAGTGGCAAACAGCACATGCAAAGGCTGGGAAGCAGAGGCTCTCAGTTCAGAGGAACTGAAAGAAGCCTGCTGCCAGAGACCTGTAGCTGTGTTGGGGGCCAAGCTTCCTGCCAGGCTAGCAGACCAGGAGGCCTCTCAGACCTGGGAGTGGCCTCCGAGCAGCTGCCCCAACAGTCCCCTGAAGGCATTGCAGGAAGGTGTTCAGAGAAGCAAAGAAAGAGGGCTTGGCAGGAAGGGGCCACCACCATGGCCAGTCTGGGGGAGAGGATAGAGTGGAGCTCACATGACGGCAGGCAGAGGTTCCGCAGCAGCTGCCGGGAGTCTCCCGGCAGCCTCGGGCTCACTGGAGGAACTGGACAGGGAGGGGCCATCTGTGCGGGGCTCAAAAGAAAAAAGGCATTCTGTTTTTCTTTGTATTATACAGATCCACAATTAAACACAAGGTACTAGAAAAGACATGTGGCCGGGCATGGTGGCTCACCCCCCTATAATCCCAGCATTTTGGGAGGCTGAGGCAGGAGCTAACTTGAGGCCAGGAGTTAGGTACTAGCCCAGCCAACATGGTGAAACTCCGTCTCTACTAAAAATACAAAAATTAGCTGGGCATGGTGGCAGGCACCTGTAATCCCAGCTACTCAGGAGGCTGAGGCAGGAGGATCCCTCAAACCTGGGAGTTGGAAGTTGCAGTGAGCTAAGATCGCACCACTGCATTCCAGACTGGGTGACAGAGCAAGATTCCATCTCAAATGAAAAAAAAAAAAAGACATTCATTAATATTGACGTGACCGGGCGCGGTGGCTCACGCCTGTAATTCCTGCACTTTGGGAGGCTGAGGCGGGCGGATCACAAGGTCAGGAGCTCTAGACCATCCTGGCTAACATAGTGAAACCCCGTCTCTACTAAAAATACAAAAAAATTAGCCGGGCTTGGTGGTGCATGCCTGTAGTCCCAGCTACTCAGGAGGCTGAGGCAGGAGAATGGCGGGAGCCTGGGAGGCGGAGCTTGCAGTGAGCCGAGATCGTGCCACTGCACTCCAGCCCGGGAGACAGAGTGAGACTCCGTCTCAAAAAAAAAAAAAAAAAAAAAAAAAAAAAAAACCAAATAAATGTTTGAATGTTTCTACAAACAAATGAGAATTCATTATGCAATTTCATCAAATGTTGGCTTTTTTTTTTTTCCATATATTTACTTTTTATTGAATTTGTTAATGTTACAGAGTTCTTGCACTGCCAAACCATGCCTGAGAATTCAAACAAATGGTACAACGGACAGCCTCATCCACCCATCACACAGTATATTAAAACTTGATTCATGTACATTTTGATATTTTCACAATCTTTTAAAAAGTTATAACAAGAGTTGTAATTTAAATCTGCTGCAGGTCTTCAGATTTCGAGTACAGTATGCCTTTACATAACACCTCCACTTACTCATCTCTGTTCATTCTTCAGTAACACAACCCCCAACAAAATTTTGTGGGGAAAAAAATGCAGGGAAAATACACAGTTCAACGATGAAGAGCCTATTTTTTAAGGTTTTTCGTTCCTAAATAGTCTTCAGTTTACCAAGAATCCCATTTCTGATTTAATCATTCAACCTCCCCTTGGCTGGCTCAACTACTCACCCAAATAGATTAGAAGGCAGGCATCTTGCCTGCCACCTCAAATGTCAACATTATTGCCCAGATGTGAGTGGCAGGTCCCGTCAGGAGATACTGTAACCCTCCCTGGAGTCCAATTCCTGCACGGACACTTTCATCAAGACTAAACTCCTATCTGAAAATGCTCCCACATCAAAATAGTTTTACTCACCCACTTGCTTCACTCTTGCCAATAGCAAGTCTGCAACTCATGCATTTGGCAAAGGGATTTATTATAGAGAAACCCGGACTCTGCATCAAGTGGTCACATTACCACTTTCAGATATTTCTATTGAACCAAAGATACAAAACTAGGAAACTGCCAGACCATCTTGTTAGGTGGACACTCTTCTGCAATCCTGGGTGGCTTCCTCAAGTCCCTCTAAAGGACCCCAAACTATTAATAGGTATTTGAAGCTGTAATTATTAAAAACAGAAGTGCTACATCACCTGTCTTTCGCCCTGACTCTCCAAATGAACATAAAGACACACCAAAAGGTTGAAAACAGAGCTAGCTGGGACAATCACTGCATCGATAGAACAGCCAATACCTTGAAAAACTGGGCACAAGTACATGAGGAATTCTTATCAAAGATCATGCACAATCCATGACACTTAAATGGATTTTAGCTGAGGTTTTGCTCATGTTGCTCTGAATTTGTAAGGACAGATCAGTGAACCCCTTAGCCTGAGCAGAAAGCATTTTCTTCCCACTGCAGTTTACTACACAATTTAGACCTGATTAGAAGAGGCATTAGCAGCACCTGAAGTAGAGCCTCCAGAATCCACTGCCCTTTACATCAAAGGCTATTTGGTTCCACCCTCAGGATTGGCATACTCACGAAGACATTTCACAATCCTAATGCATACTTTAGGTTACTTACTTAACGAAGCAATATGCTCTGTCAAAGAACTTATTTCAAGTCAAAGCAAAAAAGGCCTTAATGCAGAAAAACAAAACAAAAAAGCACTATCCGAATAAAAAAAAATTACCAAAAAAAAAAAAAGATTATTCTCTCCCTTACCCCTTCCCCTACTTGGTGGACCCCAGTTTGGTTGAATTTATTTTGTGGTTACCTCAGAATACAATTAATGTTTAAATTACAAATCACAGCCCTACACAGATGATCTGAACACATCAGTTCTTTTCAGCGGCGTGTTCCAGGAAGTATAATATAGCCACAGCCTATTACATAGAGTATTCCTTAAGGGTAGGGCACAGGACAGGTTAATTAAGGTCACTTAAATCTTCATCTTTTACAGCAGATCAGAACCCAGATGGCTGACTTTTTATGCAGGATTTCTGGTAAGAATCCAGTAGAGCTGGTTGCAAGGTTCACATCAACACTTAATAGTTGTAATCTTCTTATCCAGAAGTTGTGATCCACATGAAGTCCACAATGAGTGCAGCAAATCTGAGGCAGTCAACCCTTATGAAGGCTCAGTATCTGAACATAAAAAGATTTTGAAATGACCACTGGCTACAGGTTTGGTTTTTTGTATTTGCAGAGTAAATATGAAAGAACACTGTTGAAACTAGTTCACACATTTATATAACAATGAAAATTCCCCTAAATCCAATATGTATAGAGCAGTCGCGACACTTTAACTTCCATAGTGCAATAGGGCCGGTCAGGAAATTGAGTGGTCTGCATCGGTGTCTGTAGGTCCAGCAGAGATCAGATGATGACTGACTGTTGGTGGTGGTTAGTTGCAGTCTAGTTACCTCAGAAGGGTTAGCAAAGCCCATTCCTTAATTGTATTGTGAGTGGCTGCTTTTCTGATTTTCAAGCACAGCATACTGGTTGTCTAGCTGAAGTTTAAGGGCCTGGTTTTTTGAAACCTCATCCCTACCTCTATTTTTATGTCTTACTACTTCAAAGCTCTTCTCCATTTCTTTATCCTTCCGGCTTTCTACGTGCTTGGCAGTTGACTGCAGGGATGGGAACTGTGTATCGCTGTAGATTTCTGGTGGTGCTTGTGGTGTTTTCCTTGTTGTGGTTAACCTGGCCCCAGGAGGCCTATACACACCACTAGTCATTGCCGGTTCTGGGGTTTCTGTAACGATTACTGGAGCAGGAGGTGCTTGGACCAGAGCTGTTTTATTCCAGGGACCTGAAGATTTTTCCATACCTCCACCACCACCTCCACCTTCTTCCCAGTTATCACCTGGATCTTGTTTCTTTTCATTATCATCTTCTTCCTTTTCACTTATTTGCATTGCCTGAACCCTGAGGCCGCTGTAATCAACCTCTTTTTGCTCCAATTCTTTCCACTCATCTTCGTCCTTCGTCACAGTCTTGGTGGCGGCCCCTGGGCCCGCAGTCCCTGCGCTGGCGGTCCCGCCGTCGCCCGGCCGGGTCCCCGTGCCCACCCCGCCGCCAGCCGCACCCGCGGCTCCACTGCTTCTGCCGGCGCTGCCCGCTGCACCCGCAGCACTCGCCGCCCAGTTGCTCTGCTCCTTCTTCTTCTTCTTGTCCCTCTTGGCAAAGAAGTTGTCCAGGCTCCGCTCCTCCGTCTCGGCCATGGCTTTTTTTTTTTTTTTTTTTTTTAACAAAGAATGGCTACTCCATAGGCAGAGCAGCCACTTTTGGCTAATTTTTAACATCCAAAGCTAATAAATAATCAAGAAGAAATAGAGAACATTAACAAAATAAATTATGTTCTATTTGGGAATGCCTAATATCAGATAATAACAAGTATAGTGATAAGAATAAAAAAGATAATAATCACACATACCTTTTAGGTTAGAAAAGTTAGGAAAAGAGATTAAATTTAAAGAAACATTTTGCATGCACACAAAAAACAAAGAACTTCGCTCATGATGTGGAAATCATGAGCCAGCAGCAATCCGTCTTCCTGGTCCAGATCACTGCAAGGCCAGGGTGGGGCCCCCTGGGGCAGCCACGCAGAACCTGCTGGACTTAACTCGCCAGAAAAGTCACCACCCAGTTCAGGAAGTTTGCAGAGGGAAACCTACAAATGGTCCTTGGATATGACTTCCCTGCTCCTGGAGGGCTCCCTCTGGAAGAGGCTTGCAGCATTCCAGTCACAGAATGTGGGTGAGCACTGCAGCGGGCAGCCTCCCACACCTGCTTGGCTGTAGGCCCAGGAAGCCCCCGGAGGCCCCTGGCTGAAGAGATCAGACTCAGCTTGGAGCCCTGGAGTTGATGCAGCAAGACCATGTTTAATGAACACCAAAGCTGGCGGTACAGATGAGGGCCTTGGGGACTCAGGCAGGGGCCTGGAGGGCTGCGGTGGGCTGTGAGATGAGTGGCAACTTCCCTCCCATACCTCTCCCGGAGAGAGGGATTCACCCTGTCCCCCTGCGAGCCTCTCAACAGTCCTGTGAGGAGGACAGCAGGGCATGGGGACTGGCCCCATTTCACAGTTGGGGAAACTGGTTTGTCAGCTTGCCCAAAGCCACGCAGGGTTCCCAGTCCTTCCTCCTGCACCACTGTGGGCCCAGTCAGAGGCTACATGAGCAGATGGTCAGGGGAGGCTGAAGCCCCATGGGAGGAGCAGGCAACGGTGTGGGGATGGACAGTGGCACGGTGCAGGGGACTCCAAGTGGCACTGGCTGGAGACCAGCAGGGACGGAAGTAGGGGCAGGACTGCTGGTACCTGTATCTGTGACCCAGGCCTCCATGGTCCCAGAATAGCCACTCGGGCCTCCACTTCTCCCTTCTCCCCTCCGTGGTGCCCAGACCCTCAATACCAGCTGAAGGAGGTCACAGGGCATGGAGGGAGGTCACAAGGCAGGGGGCTGCCCCCTACAGTGCCCAGAGGCAAGGTCTCCCTTGGCACCTACCTGTGTCTGGCCAGTGCAGGGCTTAGGCAGGGCAGGGGCCCAGGGGCCCAAATGCTGTAAGATGAGAGAAAACCCTGACACGTGGCCAGCCACAGCACCACAAGAAGGACAGAGGGGGGACATGCATCCATACAAGGTGGCCAAGGAGGTGCTGGGTGGCCAGGGCCTGGGGAGGGCGCAGGGCCTGGTGCAGAGAAGCAGCTGGGGATGAACTGAGATGAGCATGCCACAAAGAGGGACTTGGGCATGACCTTGGGCCCCAGGTCACTGCAATGACAAAGAGGTGAAATGGGCAGCTGCAGAGGCTACAAGAACTCAAGGAGGCCTGGGCTGGAACGGAGGGGGGCTGAGAAGTACCCTGGGTCCAGGCTTCTCTGGGCAGACCCCTGGAAATCGAGCTTGCTGGTCTGGGTCGGACCCTGAGGGCCTCTCCCGGGGCCACCTCTTCAGATGGGAACACGCAGGGAGGCCCAGCAAAAGCTTCAGGCTCTGCAGAAACACAAGGACATGTGACATTCCCTCCAGCTCCCACCCTCCCTGGGGGTGGAGCCCAGCACAAATCCCACCCTCCTCCTCCCACCCAGCAGCTCCCAAACGCTGCCCAGGGGAGCCTCAGAGCCGGCCAAGCAGGGTTACTGAGAGAGGTGGCCCAGGAGGCCTGGGGAGGAAACTGGGGCAAAGGCCCGGGACAGGAGGTGGGATCCGCCAGGGGGCAGGCCCAAGGGTGCCAGTCTCTTCTCAGGATCTGTTCTGGGATTCAGTCGCCAGTCAGCCAGGCTGCATGGCCCTGCTCGGGAGGGTGCGATGCTACGTGGCACCAGCAGGGGGCACCACAAGCTCACCCTCAGCTGCACGTTCCCGCTGCCATTCCACTCCCACCCCAGGGGCTCAGGCTGCATAGAGAAGCTCAGGGGCAGCAAGACCCAGACACTCCCAAGGCCTTGGGCTAAGGAAGCCTCCAAGGAGGAGGAAGGTACTTCCTATGCCAGCTCTGGGTGGGGCTGGGGGCACTGCAGCCCCTCCGGCTCTGACCCAGATGCAGGTGGACTGGGGAAGCCCAGCCCAAACCCCAGGTAGAGGCAGCAGCAGGTCCAGGCAACGCCAGGCTCGGCCACAGGGCCCTGCTGTCCCCCAACCCTGCCCACCACATGGGGGGTCTCATCTGCTCTCTGCTGCCCGAGGCGGCAGCCCAGCCTTGGCCCACCACCCCACCGCGGCTCAGTCACCGTGGCACAGGCTGTCACTGGGTGTCAGGGTCCTGGAAGCCCCAGGCCTCCACAGCAGCGATGAGGAAGTTCTCGGAGCAGAGGGGCTGGTTGTTGAAGGTGTCACAGTGGCTTGTGCGGCCCCGGTTCAGGTCCCCATCAATGTAGAGCGCCTGGCCACCTCCTCCCCCTGCAGCATGCTCAGGTCAGTTGCAGCCTAACTGCCCCATCAGCACTGCCCCAGGCACCTCACCTGCTGTCCCAGCTGTCCTGCCCTGCACGGGCCTCTCTGAAACCGCACAGACCCTTGACCCTCCATAGCCCCCAGGACTAGCTGTCCAGGCTGGTCGCTCCCTTCCAGCTCCCTCCCACCCATCGTGCCTGGTCCACCCCGACACCCAGGGCCTCTTCTCTGCCACCCCGGTCAGGGAGGGCTGGGTGCAGCAGCTTCAGCTGCCCGGACCCCCACACCCTCATCCCAGGGCCCCGTCTGCTGGCACTCACCGACGATGAGGCAGTCGCTGCCTCCTGCCATGAACATGGACTCGGTCTTGGAGGGCAGGTTGAAGTGGCGAGCGGCCAGGAAGGGCGAGAGGCGGTCAGCGGGGTCCGAGGAGGCGGAGTGGCTGAGCGGGGCGGTGGGCTCGGCAGCCATCAAGGATGGGGGCTTGGTCAGCTCAGGGTGCTTGATCACCACCCACTCGTAGCGCTGCACCTCAGGCTGCAGCTGGGGTGGAAGCGGAGCATGAGGAGCTGGTGCAGGCACTTGTAGGACCCTCTGCCCCAGAGCCACCGCCTGTTTCATCCCGCGAATCTGCACCCAGAGACCAAGGTGGGTGCAGCCCGAGCCAGGGGCGGGGGAGGTGGTGGCTCGAGCAGATAAGCCCGCCTGCCTCGGAGCAGCGCGCAGCTGAAAGATCAAACCCGAAGCACACATGGCGATGACGCTGCTGGGTGACTGCCATGGTGACATCAAACAGTGTCCCCAGGGCAGGCGGGTACTCCCAGAGCAATGCAGCTACAGGGTCTGCATGGGGGTTGGGGGGCACTTGGCCCCACTCACCCTAAACACAAAGCATTCTCTGGTCCCAAAGAAGCCCAGTTTGCCTCCAAACATTTCTCTCACTCCAGTCTGTGGACAGGTAAGCACCACACACCTGGGGGAAAGGTCTGAGTGAGGCTGTGCCCACAGGCCCCCAGGAGCGTCCCTGTGCTCCAGCCTACTCCAGCCCCACCAAGTCACAGGTGGGGGTGCAGGCATCACCGTCTCCCACCCCCACCCCAGGGCAGGGGTTGTGTAGGCAAGGCAGCGTGCATGCACCCTGCCCCTGGCTTGGGGCTGGCAATAAGGGTGGGCGGGGGCTGTGCTGGGGATAGTCTTATTTCCCCTTGTGACCCTGAGCGTGGGATGAGCCCCATGTGCTGGCCACACCCACGTTCTAACTCTGGCTCCAGCCCAGGAGGCCTAGGCTCCAGAGACCATCAGAGCCAGCCCTGGCTCCCGGGTCCCTGCTCACCTCCTTCTGCGTGGTCTTGATGAGCAAGAGGGTAGGCTCATGTCCTTCACACTGGAAGTAGAACCTGGCGTAGAGACATGCATGCCAGCTGTCACCCTGCACACCCTCCCAGCTGCCTCCTGCAGCCTCCACTGGCCCCGGCTGTCTTGGGGCGGAAGACCTGGGAACTGTGCTTCCTTCTCTCTGGGTCCCGACAACACCCTCACCCAGGTGTTCTTCTCACCGGGCCCTTTTCTGCCATCCCCAGGACAGCCTGCCCTGGTGTGACTCAGGGGAGAGGCCTGCAGCGGAAGGCCCCAGTGCAGAGCCAAGCGCCAGGGGCTGGGGAAGTAGGAACCAGAGGAACAGGTCCCCGTGGTGGGGAGGTTTGGCTCATCCTCGCAGCCCAGGCACGTGGGAGCCAAAGATGCCCGTGTCTGCCAATGTGGCGCCCAAAGCTTGGCTTGTGTCCTTGGCAGGGCCAGGAGAAGTGGCTCCAGCTATGCCAAAAAGCTAGAGGCGTTGTGAACCTGTGAACGGTGCCGGGTGGGGGCTGGACCAGCTCTGCCTACCTCACCTCCAGGTCATCCCAGGCCCAACCCAGAGCTCCCACGGCCACATGCTGTTCAAGGCTAGAGGGAGGCTCCCTGGCTGCACCTGGCAGCGCCACCCTGGAGGGCAGTAGGCCTGGCGTCCCTGACAGAGCACCACGTGGATGACAGGGTGGGGAGCGAGTACAACCGGGACCTGCCACGCACATGGTCCCCCAACCAAGACAATGCTGTGAGCTCCGAGGTGGGGATTCTGCCTCCCACATCTTCATGACGCCTGCACGGCCCCAAGCTGTGGCATGCCTGGCCATGACTCCCAAAGTCTGGGTGGCCTGGGGAGGGCAGAAGCCCAGAAAAGGACCCTGATTCTTAGGCCCCACAGGAAGAAGCAGGGCCTCACCAGGTGCCCAGGTTTGAGGCCCATTTCCAGCCTCTGTGGGCAGGACATGTGGCTGGGCAGCTCTGCCGCCCGCTCTGGCCCCTTGGGGTGTTACCTGGCCAGGCTGTACCCATGCTGCAGGGAGGAGAACAGCAGGAGGGGCTGGCACAGGGCAAAGCGCTCGGGGACCCAGGACCAGATGTCTCTCATCTCCCTCACGCTGACGATCTCTGAGCGGAAGTTCTCTGCATGGACGGCCAAGTGTACAAACTGCCTGAGGGGAGCAAGCAGGGGTCAGAGCCTGAAGCCATGTCCGGGGCCAGGCCATGTCTCCCAAGGTATGCCCCAGAGCCTCTTTGGAACTAAGCCCAGAGGGAACTTCTCGCCTGCTTGCCCCGGTTTAGGGCCAGGTTCTAGGTGCCCAACAGGGAGAAAGTTCCCAGAAGCCCCACCTCCCACCCGTTACAGAAGGGAGAGTGCCCAGCTTGGATGGGGACAATGCACCTTTTCTCTAAGAAATCAGGACAGAGAATGACCGCTCTGGCAAGACAAGGCTTCGGGGTGAGTCAAGCACCAGGACATAGCATGACAGAGGCAGACAGGCAGGGAGGCAGGCAGACACACAGACAGAAGGCGCCTGAGCAGCAGTCCAGCTCAGAGGCAGCACTGCCGAAGCCGGCCCGCGAGAGCAGCCCTGGGACCCAGGGCATCAGCTGGCCTAGAGTCAGCCTGGTGGAAAGACAGAGGCCAGGTGTACGGATGCAGTTTCAGACCTACCTTTTAGAAAGTGACACACTGAAAAACAGGAGAAAGCAACGGACATGGAGAAGAAAAATAAAACAGACAAGGAGAAGTTAGTGTGAGTACCGATCCCCCGACAGGCCTTTGCTGGCCCAGAAGAAAGAGGACTGCACGTCAACAGACCGCAGCGTGGCACCACCACAGTGCCGGCTGCCAAATGCACATAGGACACCATGAACCCCTGACCCTGCTCCCCTGGGGCTGTGCTCCAGGCAGGGAGGCCATGCCCAGCAACCACAGCAGAGACCAGCCATGGAGCCCAGAGCTGGAGGGGTGGAGCAGGGGCTGCCCTGAAATAACCCTGGGAGTGGGCCTGGCCTCCCACAATGCCTTCTGACCCCGTGGCCAGCATCAGCTTTCATCTCAGCCGTGGGCCTGGTCCCAGAGGATAGGAACCGATGTCCCTTGTCTGTGGCTGTAACTGGGAAGATCCTTCCTGTTTCAGTGTCTTTCCAGCCATGCACAGATGGGTGGGTGGACCACGGGCAGAGGCCGCCTGGAGGCCAGCAGGATGAGCTCATGCCGGACACGTCCTGCCCCAGCCCCCTACCCTGGGTGTGCCCCTCACTGGCTGCCAGGGACCTACCTCTTCTGCTTCACAGTGATGCCCTTCTGCTTCAGGGCTTTCTCGTTGGCCATCTGCAGGAGCTGGATCTCCTTGCGGGAGAAGAGGCGGATGGCGAACGCTTTCTCCAGCAGCTTCTCCGGGGACACTGTCTTGGCGATGTCTTTGACGAACGTGCAGATGTCCTGCTTCACGCTGTCCGACTCCAGGGGCTGCCCGGCCCTCACCTTGTGGAAGAACTTGAGGATGGCCAGCGCCACGCGGTACAGCACCTTGTAGCCCTCCACCAGAAAGACGTCAAAGACCCGGGCGAAGTAGCAGAGGGGCAGCTCCCCAAACGGCCAGCGCTGCCAGTCCGCATAAACCTGCAGGACGTCCTCCGACACGGCCACCATCAGCTTGTGGGCCGCCTGGCAGTACTTGTTCACCAGGTCCCCAAACGTCATGCAGGACGACTCAAAGGCCAGGAAGCTCTGGTCGATCAGCCTCCTGCCGGGGTCGTTGCAGGCCAGGATGCGGCAGGCCTTCTCGAAGCACTCGACTTCGTCAGTGCTGTAGTGCAGCAGCAGGGCCACCACGGCCGGCAGGGCGGGGCAGAAGGAGATGTCGGGGAACTGGTTGGCAATGCACAGGAGGATCTTGCGCACAGCCCCCTCACCGCACTCATTCAGGCAGTAGCTGGGCACCTGTGTGTTGTCCACGAACTCGGGCAGCGGCAGGTAGCTGCTGCTGTGCTTGCCCACGATCTTGCCCACGATGTCGCTGTACACGCTGGCGTCGGGCATGACTGTTCGGCAGGGAATGTCCCGGATCAGGCGCTGGTACACCTTTCCCCATAGGGCGTGGCTTTGGGCCCAGTAGCCCTGGCGCGCCAGCTGCTTCAATTCCTGCAGTTCAGTGTAGCTCAGCTCCTTGGGCCCCAGGTCCTGGATGGCAGCGTCCATCTTGTCTCTGTCCACGAAGCAGTTGTATACCGGAGAGTCCATAGCGCCACTGTGCTAGGGAGGAAGCCCTGGGCTGCAGGGAGGGGAGGACAGAGCGGCTAAATCCTCCAGCCCCCTTTCTGAGGGTTTTCAGCAAACCTGTCTGCCATCTCACACTCTGAAGGATTAAAAAAAACATTTTTTGCATCTGTGTTTCAAGGTTCACATTTCAAAGAACGTATTTTTTCAAATGTGGTGTTCTTTTCTTTTCTTTTTCTTTTTTTTTTTTTTGAGACAGAGTCTCGCTCTGTTGCCCAGGCTGGAGTGCAGTGGTGCAATCTCGGCTCACTGCAAGCTCCGCCCCCCGGGTTCACGCCATTCTCCTGCCTCAGCCTCCTGAGTAACTGGGACTACAGGCGCCCGCCACCACGCCCAGCTAATTTTTGTATTTTTAGTAGAGACGGGGTTTCACTGTGTTAGCCAGGATGGTCTCAATCTCCTAACCTCATGATCTGCCTGCCTCAGCCTCCCAAAGTGCTGGGATTACAGGTGTGAGCCACCGCGCCCAGCCTGTTTTCTTTTCTTTTGAGACAGGGTCTCACTCTATGGCCCAGGTTGGAGGGTGGTGTAGTGGCGTGACCTTGCTCTCTGCAGCTTTGAATGGCTTGAACAATCTTCCTGCCTCAGCCTCCCGAGTAGCTGGGACGACAGGTGTCCACCACCGTGCCCAGCTAATTTTTTTTTTTTTGAGGTGGAGTCTCACCCTGTCACCCAGGCTGGCGTACAGTGTCACGATCTCCACTCACTGCAACCTCTGAGCCCCTGGTTCAAGCGAGTCTCCTGACTCAGCCTTCTGAGTAGCTGGGACTATAGGCATATACCACCATGCCTGGCTAATTGTTTTGTATTTTTAGTAGAGACAGGATTTCACCATGTTGGCCAGGCTGGTCTCAAACTCCTGACCTCGTGATCTGCCCGCCTTGGCCTCCCAAAGTGTGGGATTATAGACGAGAGGCACTGCCCTGGCCTAATTTTTTATTTTTTTGTAGAGATGGGGTCTCACTATGCCCTCCAGGCTGGTCTTGAACTCCTGGGCTCAAGCAATCATCCTGTCTTGGCCTCTCAAAATGTTGGGATTACAGGTATGAGCCACTGTGCCTGGCCTTGTTTTATTTGGTTTGAGACAAGGTTTTGCGTTGACATCCAGGCTAGAGTGCAATGGCACCATCTCGGCGCACTGCAACCTCTGCCTCCTGGGCTCAGGTGATCCTCTCACCTCAGCTGTAGCTGGGACTACAGTTAGGCGCCACCATGTCCAGCTAATTTTTTCTCTTTTTAGTAGAGATGAGATTTTACCATGTTACCCAGGCTGGTCTTGAACTCCTGACCTCTAGCAATCCACCCACCGCAGCCTCCCAAAGTGCTGGGATTACAAGTGTGAGCCAGTGCACCTGGCCTGTTTTGTTTATTATTATTATTTGTGTGTGTGTGTGTGTGTGTGTGTGTGTGTGTGTGTGTGTGTGACGGGGTCTTGTTCTGTTTCCCAGGTTGGCCTTGAACCGCAGGCCTCAAGTGATCTTCCCACCATGCTGGAATTACAAGTGGAAGTCATGGTGCCCAGCCACATTATTTGTCTTAATCTTTGTGTAAGTATTAGAAGGGCTTCCACTTAAGACAAGTGACTGTTCTGAGAAGCCATTACAAACTTCGGAGTATACCTTCTTTTCACAGAACTTATGAAGTTACCGGAACAGGTCACACAGATTCTGAGTAATGACAGGCTAGAGATAGAGTTTCTATAAGGGTTTCAAGAGCTTGGCCCTTGGTTGGGCACAGTGGCCCATATCTATAATCCCAGCTACTCAGGAGGCCAAGGTGGGAGGACTATTTGAGGCCAGGAGTTCAAGACCAGCCTTGGCAACATGGTGAGACCCCATCTCTACCAAAAAAAGGGCCTGACCCTGCTTAAGACACCTCCCCGCTTCAGCATGGTCCACCCCAGGCTCCCAAACACCACCCTGCACCCTGGGGTCCTTCTGAAAGGGAGCCCCCAGTTGAGAAGATCACTTTGAGCAAAGAGATGCTTCGTTCTAGTTCTCTCTTTTTTTTTTTTTGAGACGGAGTCTTGCACTGTCGCCCGGGTTGGAGTGCAGTGGTGTAATCTCGGCTCACTGCAACTTTCGCCTCCCGGGCTCAAGCGATTCTCCTGCCTCAGCCTCCTGAGTAGCTGGGATTACAGGCGCCTGCCACCACGCCCAGCTAGTTTTTGTATTTTTAGTAGAGATGGGGTTTCACCATGTTGTCCAGGCTGGTCTTGATCTCCTGATCTCG
This sequence comes from Chlorocebus sabaeus, assembly GCF_047675955.1. Lineage (NCBI taxonomy): Eukaryota > Metazoa > Chordata > Mammalia > Primates > Cercopithecidae > Chlorocebus > Chlorocebus sabaeus. Next base: position 21,778,387 of record NC_132919.1, on the reverse strand, counting down.
TGATCCACCCGCCTCAGCCTCCCAAAGTGCTAGGATGACAGGCGTGAGCCACCGCGCCCAGCCCGTTCCCAGTTCTCTTCAACCAGCTGTGCATGGTAAGAAAGTCACAGCCTGTGCTGTCTCACCCTGTCGGAATTCTGAAGCCAGCTCTTAACTTTCTAAAACCACCAGCTTGAAAGCTATGCTTCGGGCAGGTGCTCCAGGGAGGAATCTCTGGTGAGGAGCAGGCATGTTTCCAGAGGGAGAGCTGGGACCTAAATGGAAGGTGCTGCAGCCTTAAAACTGCATATTTCTGGATCCAAATGAGCCAGAAGTCAAGTGGGGTGGTTGGTGTTTCTCCAAGAACAGCAACCCTTGGGCTCAGGCAAACATAAAAGGAGTGGGTAAGATGTGCCCTGCGGGATTCTGGACAACAGGTGACTTCCCTGGCGCAAGGCTACTGTCCTGGGCACAGAAGTGCAAGGTTTGCTTATGCACATCAGACTAACCTTTCCGCCTGGGATGGTACAAGTTCCCGGAATGCCACAGGGGTCTGCTTCAGCAAGTTTTGGTTAAGTGACCAGACCACTCTGGTTTCTCTTGCAGCTAGAACATTCACCTACCTATTATAAGGCAAATTCTACTTTAAAACAGTTCGTGAAAGGTAAAAATCATAGTGTAAAACCTATGTCTGTGAGACACTGTCTTGGGAAAGTACCTCGATACTGTGTTTCTGTGTGTGTGGTAAAATACACATAGCATAAAATTAACCATTTTAGGCCGGGCACGGTGGCTCACACCTGTAATCCCAGCACTTTGGGAGGCCGAGACAGGTAGATCACGAGGTCAGGAGATCGAGACCATCCTGGCTAACATGGTGCAAACCCGTCTCTACTAAAAATACAAAATAATTAGCCAGGTGCGGTGGTGGGCACCTGTAGTCCCAGCTACTAGGGAGGCTGAGGCAGGAGAATGGCGTGAACCCGGGAGGCAGAGCTTGCAGTGAGCCGAGATCGCGCCACTGCACTCCAGCCCAGGCGACAGAGCAAGACTCTGTCTCAAAAAACTAAAAAATAAAAATAAATTTACCATTGTAGCCATTTTTTATTTCTTTATTTTTTGAGACAGAGTGCCACACTGTCATCCAGGCTGGAGTGCAGTGGCGCAATCTCAGCTCACTGCAACCTCTGCCTCCCTGGGTTCAAGCAATTCCTCTGCCTCAGCCTCCCGAGTAGCTGGGATTACAGGCATTTGCCACCACTCCCGGCTAATGTTGTAGTTTTAATAGAGACGGTTTCTCCATGTTGGTCAAGCTGGTCTCGAACTCCCGACCTCAGGTGATCCGCCTGCTTCAGCCTCCCAAAGTGCTGAGATTACAAGCATGAGCCACTGAAGTTGATTTTAATACATCCCACTGGAAAAACCTTGCCTACAGCAGGACTAGGCCTCAGAAGAAAAGAAACCCTTAAGACCATTGATTGGTTTGCTTTGTCCTGGGAGGGAAGGCGGCGAGGGCTCCCCCCTTCCCTGGTCCTGAAGGCCAGGCCGACAGGTCCACTCACATGCGCCCGGCCATGCTCACACTGCACGATACATCCCTCCTTCCCAGCTCTGGGCCCACTAGCCTCTGGAGGAACTCCAGGCCCATCCTGTTTGGGTGAAAGAACTGACTCCTTCTTAAGGCAATAAACATGTTTCTAAACAGAACAGGAGCTGGGCAGAGCAGCACCAGCCTCCATTCAGCTGGCCCCAGATTCAGGTTGAATATTAAACTGGAAACAGCAAAAGTTGTGACTGCACCTCGCAAAGTTCCCTCAGGGAGATGCAGATCCCAAGTTGTGTTTGCTGCTGTGAATGGTCCAGCGATGTGCTGGACTCAGAGGGACACCCGAGCCAAGGACGTGTGCAGAAGACCCCGAGGGAGCCCTTAGATTCTTTCTTGTTCCCCAATCCCTCACTCAAAAAACAGAGCAGCACGACATTTCTGGGGCTGTGCACACAAGGCAACAAACCATTTAAGGCATCTATAAAAACCAGGTCCAGGCTGGGCGCGGTGGCTCACGCCTGTAATCCCAGCACTTTGGGAGGCCGAGGCAGGCAGATCTCGAGGTCAGGAGATCGAGACCATCCTGGCTAACATGGTGAAACCCCATCTCTACTAAAAATGCAAACAATTAGCCTGGCGTGGCAGTAGGCGCCTGTAGTCCCAGCTACTTGGGAGGCTGAGGCAGGAGAACGGCGTGAACCTGGGAGGCAGAGCTTGCAGTGATCCGAGATCGCGCCACTGCACTCCAGCCTGGGCGACTGAGTGAGATTCCGTCTCAAAAAAAAAAAAAAAACAACAACAAAAAACAAACAAACAAACAAAACAAAACAAAACAAAAACCAGGTCCAGGCCAGCACAGTGGCTCACACCTATAATCCCAGCACTTTGGGAGGCCGAGGCGGGTGGATCACTTCAGCCCAGGAATTCAAGACCAGCCTGGGCAACATAATGAGACCTCATCTCTGCCAAAAAAAAAAAAAACAAACAAACCATGGCCAGGCATGGTGGCATACACCAATAATCCCAGCTATTTGGGAGGCTGAGGGGGGAGGATCTTTTGAGGCCAAGCCCAGGAGTTCAAGACTAGCCCACACAACATGGCAAAACTCCATCTCTGTAAAAATAATACAAAAATTAGCCAGGCGGGCCAGGCACGGTGGCTCACGCCTGTAATCCCAGCACTTTGGGAGGCCGAGGCAGGTGGATCACAAGGTTAGGAGTTTGAGACCAGCCTGACCAGCAGGTAAAATCCCGTCTCTACTTAAAATACAAAAAATTAGCTGGGCATGGTGGCGCATTCCTGTAGTCCCAGCTACTTGGGAGGCTGAGGCAGGAGAACTGCTTGAACCCGGCAGGCAGAGGTTGCAGTGAGCCAAGATCACACTGCTGCACTCTAGACTGGACGACAGAGTGGGACACCATCTCAAAAAATAAAAAATAAATAAATAAATTTGCCAGGCATGGTGGTGCACACCTATAGTCCCAGCTACTCAGGAGGCTGAGGTGGGAGGATCACTAGAGCCCAGGAGGTCGAGGCTGCAGTGAGACATGATTGCACCACTGAACTCCATCCAGCCTGGGTGACAGAGCAAGACTGTCTGAAAATAAAATAAAATAAATAAATAAAAACGAGGTCCAGATTGGTTTTCTTAGGTTAAAAAAAAAAAAAAAAAAAAAAGTCTTTTATTATGCCAGTGATATTTGAATGCAAAAATCACAAAAAATCAAATAGTACCAAAATTAGGGAGTGAAAGTGTAGAGTTCTGTTTAAATTACCTCTCTAATCCTACTCCCCTTCTACATACAGATAATCGCTATTCACATTTTGGTATATATCCTGCCAAACCTTTTTCTTGCATTCACAACTGAGTGAGGTTTTCTTTAAACTGGCCACTGAGATGAGGAAGTAAGGGGAGGTGGAAACTGAGGAAAAACATAAACTATCCTGGGCCAGCGCACTTACGGGCTTGAGTGCCCACACTCTGGAGGTGAGTTTCGACGGCCGAGTGGCTTTCCCTGTTGTCTGTCTGCTGGCTGGCTGCTGTTGTACATCATAAGCTGCACCTGCTCCTACGCAGCAAACAAGGCCTGGTCTGTTCCCCGCAGTCCCCCAACCCCTGATGAAGGTGCGGAGCCGGAGGTGGCGGCCGCGGAGGGAGTGAGAGGGGAGGCAGGGGCTACCGTGGAAACGGTCCAGCTTTGCAGTCAGACAGGCCTGGCCGCAAGATCCAGCTCTGCCACTTGTTTGCTTGAAATGCAGACAAGCCGTGCATCTTCCCTAAACTGCAGTTGCCATGTCTGTAGAGCGGAGCCGATAATAACACCCAACTCCTCACGGGCAACAATTCCCAAGCAACCCCTATGGGTTGAGCCCCACTCTGGACTGACAGGGTGGGGTGCAGGTGACATTAGGGTGACACCCCGTGAACAGTCTATCCCACTCTCTCTCCGGGTTCAGGCAGCCCCGGGCAGACAGTGCCAGCAGGGCCCTGTGAGGGTGCCTCCTGTGGGGGAGGCCACCTTCCTGAAGCCTCTGGGGAGCGAGCACATTGCTTCTTGCCATGGACAGTGCACTGCCCTCACCTAAAGGTGCTTCCCCATCAGTCTCGAGTTCCCTGCAGAGGCATGGAGTGAGGTGGCGCTGGTTCTCCGAGGTGGCACCTGTCAGCCTGGCTGCCACCGGCTCCCTGAGTGTGGAGCGGAGAAGCACTCCTCCTGTCTTTGGTCATCAGCCTTGGGCCCAGCCTGCAATTCCAGGAAAATAGGAAAAATTCCATCTGACACCCATGAGACTCACAAGAATTACAGACAGAGAAAGTTCCAGATGGTGGGGGTCCACATGGTGGGTCTGGAGGGTGACAGCTACTTTACTGAGGGTCTTCACGGCACACCTCTCCCAGGAGATAACACTGAGCCAGAGCAGTGAGAAGGAAGCAGCCGGGATTGCTGAGGACGAAGCACTCCAGACACCAGCAGAGCAGGTGCAAAGGCCGAGGGAGGAACAGGCCTGTCGCACTCCAGGGCGCAGAGGGCAGCACGGACACACCCACGGGCCCGTGGATTGTATTCTAAGCACAGTGGGAAACTGGCAAGGGATGGGCTCCAGTCCCTGTTCTGTTGAGAAATTTACTGAGCCTGTTGATAGAAAGCACTCAGCCCAGCCCGGCCGGCCAGGACAGCTCAGCTGCCTGAGGACTCTCTCATCCTTACAGGGTCCCAGGCCAGGCGCTAGAAAGGTGTTCTGGAATGCCTGGGACGTGACAGTCCCAGTGGGTTGATGTCCAGCTGGTCCTGTAGAGGGAGGTGCAACTGCACAGGTCAGGGGCAGCTCTCTCACAGTCCACCATCTCCTCCCAGTGCCTCTCTCCACAGTCAAGCTGCCCTCCATACCCAGTGCGGCTTCTTTCCCACCCAGGAAGCTTCTCCAGGGACCTACATGGCCTTTCCTCATAAACACTATGCCTGTTTGAGAGCTCAGGGTACCTGCAGATCAGAAGCAAACGTTTGTATTCGTTCGTTCGTTTGTTTATTTATTTATTTATTTATTTATTTATTTATTTATAATTTTTTGAGACAGAGTCTTACTCTGTTGCCCAAGCCGGAGTGCAGTGGTGCGATTTTCACTCACTGCAACCTCCACCTCCCGGGTTCAAGTGATTCTTCTGCCTCAGCCTCCCGAGTAGCTGGGATTACAGGCGCCCGCCACCACGCCCGGCTAATTTTTGTATTTTTAGTAGAGATGGGGTTTCACCTTATTGGCCAGGCTCATCTCGAACTCCTGACCTCATGATCCACCCTCCTTGGCCTCCCAAAGTGCTGGGATTACAGGCTTGAGCCACTGTGCCTGGCCGCAAATATTTCTTAATAAAACAACAAGCAGCTGGGCGCGGTGGCTCACGCCTGTAATCCCAGCACTTTGGGATCCCAGCCGCCTATGTCCACACTCCATGGGAGCTCCAAGAAAGCCCCGATCCATCCTCTGCAGCAAACCCCCTGCAGGTGTCCACAGGAAGAGAAAGGCTGCCAGGGCTGGGTGGGGGACGTCCATCAAGGGTATGGCGCCCTGAGCTAATTTCTAGCCAGGAGGCAGGTGGGAAGGAGCATGGATGTGGGACGAGGTGGATCCTCACTGTGGAGAGTGGGGCAGGAGAGGCCTGGACTGGGCAGCTGGCCCCTCCACTCCAGCAGACTAGCAGCTCACCCCAGCTTTGGGGCGGAACACAACCCCACAGCTGCTGGCTGCTGCTGAGTTAACTTCCTGCTCTATCTCCCTGCATCCTGGGACAGTGAGGACCTCCGAGAGAGGCTCCAGAGGGTCCCCAAGCACAGGCAGGACCCACCCAGGTCTGGGACTCCAGAGCACTCGGCCACTTCTAGTGCCAGGGCCCTCCTATGGGTCCTGGAGGGACAGGCCACTCCGGCAGGGCTCCTGCTAGCAACACCACCTGCCATCTCCAAACACCAAACTCCAGGCCTGAGAGCCTGAGTCATGAGGCCTCTGCACATGTCACTTCTTCAGGGGGAATGTGATTTTCCCAAACAACTGGATTTGAAAACAAACTCTCTTTCATGTGACAAAGACAGAACACACATTTAGCCTCAGTGATGACATTTTAACACTGCCAACGGCAACCCCGACACCGCGCCTCCCTTCCTGGGGACTGCTCCTGTCCCAGGTCACAGCAAATGGGAGGAGACAGCATGTGACCACGGCGCCCTCGTCCCGCAGGTCATCATATGACAAACCTCCACTGACTGAAGCGCCTCCTTTGTGCCAGTGAGAGACGGCTTGAGAGGAGGCCGTCAACCGTGGCAACTCGGGAAGTGCTGGGGGAACGCCATGGGCAGGGCTGTGCCTGCTGCTGTGGAAGGGGCGGAAAGGCGTGGAGGCAGCCTGTGGGTGGGGACGGTGCCCCTCAGACGCGGAGGCAAGAGTGGGCAAAGGCGAGCTGGGCAGCCCTGGCAGTGCTGAGGGGCTGGGGTGGGCTAAGAGTGGGTGTCCCCACACGGGGTAGGAGGAGAGTGTAGGCAGGTGACTTGATCAGATCTGCGTTTACAAAAATCCCCCTGGTGTCCCTGGAGGAAGAAGGGTTGGGACAGAGGCGCCAGGGAGAAAGGAAGGCAGAGTCTAGACCGGGAGGGTGGAGAAGATTGGGGGACCCCCAGAGACCGCTCAGGGTTGGATCCCACCGGACTGTGGCCTGACAGTGGGAGTCAGAACCCAGGCCACTTGGGGATGCTGGAGGTCGGGGCAAGCGACAGAGAATCCCAGCCCAGGGAAGCTCCACTGTGAAGTTTTCAGAGCCAACTTCGATACAGATGCTTCTTAGGCAAACGCCAGAGCAGCTCAGGCTGGAAGTAGAGTCCTGGGGGCGAGGCCCACAGCACAGAGGGCACCCCCATGCACTCCCAGACGCCACCAAGGGGCCAACTACAGCCCCCTGGGCAAGAGGCAGCCCTGTCCCAATGTAGGTCAGCGTTCGCTAGGACTCCAGGTTGAAGAGCTGGGGTTGCAGGCCTGGGCCCCATCCCGCCTTGGCCTGACTACCACACCCATCCTGGCCACAGGAACAGCCCCCGTCCCAGTAGCAGCTAACAAGGACCCGGCGTTCTGTGTGGCTGGACCTCAGTCACGGGGCAGCAGAACAGGGCATGGGCGTCAGCTGCCGCTCATCTCAGTTCTTCCCATCTGGTCTGAGCAATCCCTCACCATTTCCTGGGAGTGGGGCCAGGAGTGAAGAGGAAGAGGAAACGAGGCCAGGCCCCATGGGTGGGGAACCCCAATGCCCACAGCTAGGGACCACAGGAATGAGGTGCTCTGGTCCCTACGGGCTTCACATGATAGGAGATGCACGCTCCTCTCAGCGGGCTCCCCTGGCGGGATCCAGAGCACTCTCACTCTCCACAGAAGACCCTGGACCTTGCTAAGTGCTGCAGGGATATGTGGGAAACCTGCTGGTGGGCTGGGGAGACCGGCAGGCCCCACCCACTCCTGAGTACCAACCACACCTGCCAGGCAGGGGAGGGCAGCACAGGCATTCCAGCCCTAGGCGTGAGGTCCAGGGATGAGAGCTTCGCTGCCTGACGGGGAAGCTCAGAGTGCCCGGAAACCCTGGGGCAGAGGCGGCAGCGGGCCAGGTGGGAATGGTAGGGACCGCGTGGGGTGGCTGAGAGAGCCTGGAAGCTGTCCGGACTGTTTGGAAAAACTCTCATGCCATGTTTTCCTCTGCTCTGATGCCAGCACAGCAATCAGCACAGGATTTGCAACCCAGAAAATGCAGGGGTTTCTCCCCGCAGCAAGCAATCCATTCTGCAGTGGGTGCCGGCGGGGCGTCCTCCAATTCAATCCCAACAAGGGAGACATCTACCTGGAGACAGCTCAGATCCCCGGCGGGGCGTCCTCCAATTCAATCCCAACAAGGGAGACATCTACCTGGAGACAGCTCAGATCCCCGGCGGGGCGTCCTCCAATTCAATCCCAACAATGGAGACATTTACCTGGAGATAGCTCAGATCCCACAGGTCGGGAGCTCAGTCCCCAAGACGCCCACACCCTCAGACACCAGTAAGAAGTCCAGGCCTCCAGAACTTCTCAGTGACCAACTTCAAGTTGGGGTTCCCACAACCCGGCTTTGGGTTCAACGAACTTGCTGGAGCAGCTCACAGAACTCAGGGAAACATTTACATTCACTAGTTTATTATAAAGGTTCTTACAAAGAACACAGATGAAGGGGCCTTTAGAGTGAGGTATGGGAAAGGGACACGGTGCCACCCTCCAGGCACCCCCTCCTGCTCAGCTGTCCAGCAGCTCTCCAAGTCCTGCCCTCTAGGGTTGGCATGGAGCCTTTGTTAAGTAGGCGTGATTGATTACCCCACTGGCAATCCACTAGGCCTTCTACCCCTGGACCTCCCCCCTCCCTGCGGTTGGGGCTAGGGCTGAAAGTCCTAACCCGCTAATCCTGCCTTGGTCTTTCCAGTGACCAGAGCCACCCAGAAGCTATCAGTCAACACCAGTGCACAGAAAGAGCGCCACAGAGATCCTGAGGATTTCAGGAGTTGTATGTCACAAAACAAGGACAAAGACCAAATAGGTATTTCACAACATCACAGAGGTGCTGGGAGAGTAGGTGGAGGGAGGCTGGAGGAACACACTGGACGGGGCAGGGAATGGGGCCTAAAAGCAGACCTGGAGTGTGGTGTGGATGACAGGCATGAGGGGAGAGGTGGCCCTAGCATTCAGCTTCAGGGAGGGGATGACGCCTACTCTGGCTGGCGGACCTTCCTCACAAGTCCAGGCCAAGTCTGATTTCTTCATGAGGGGCCCAGGCCTCCCACCTACCTGCTGGGAAAGGCCAGGGAACACCTAATCCTGTCCTCCAAGAATCTACTGGATGCCTCAGAGACACAAACAAATCCCAGGCAGAGTCCCAAAGTGCAGATACTCCTGCCATATAACCCCGCCACCCTAGACCTCAGCCCTGGAACAATGGAGCTGGCACAGTGCACCACGATGGAAGAGAGCCACTGGACTCATCTGTGCACCCAGGTGTACCCGTTCTCTCTGGAACCTTCTTCTGAATGCCTCCTAGGTGCCTGGCACTGAGCTAGAAAGTACTGAGAGATAAATCAGTCACCTGGCAGTGACGTCGGAAAGCCGCTTTGTAGGCACGGGCAGAGGCAGAGAGGCCCCGGGGTGGTCACGTGCCCCGGAGAGCTGGAGGGGTTCCGGAAGCCCTTCTAGGAGGTGGTTACAGCGTGCTGGGGTTGGCAGGGCAGACTGGGGAGGCGGGGGTGTGTGGGTCGGGGGCAGGGGGAGGACCTGCACTCAGCAGCAGGGAAATACAAGACTTGCTCCAAGTCACAAGGCCTGCACCCTACCCCATCCCAATAGTGGCAAGGCACCACCAGAATACCGGGCTAGGGAGGCAAGATCAAGCTTTTATTCCAGAAAGATCTGTGTCATGGCAGCCTGGAGGGCATGTGCAAAGGCCACAGCCATCAGAAACATCCACTGGGGGTGGCGAGGTGGGGAGGGGAGGAGGGGAGGCTGAGAGGAGGATGACCACCAGGGGTCCGCGCATGTGGGGTGGGCACCCCCTGGACCTCTCATGCAGAATGTCAGGGGTGGGAGATGCCTGCACAGGCACGTTTTGAGAATGCTCCTCTGGCGATCCCATTCCCCTGACCTGTGCCCCCACCGCCTGGTGAGACCCTCAGCTATAGGGCCATGTCTGACTGGGGCTGGATGGTGAAAGTGTCACTAACCACGGTGAGCACAGCCACCGGTCTTCACCCATGCCTCCTTACCTTGTTATCTGCCTTTTACCCCCGGCCCCTGCTCCCAACCTGCCTTCTTGCTCTGGAAATTTTCTACAGCAAACACACCACTCCCAAGTCTTCGTCCTCTCCCGAATGTACCCTTCCTCCTCTGGGCCGAGCAGCGGCCAGGCTCTCACCATCACCAGCCACCTCCTCTCTCTCCGGCTCAGGGCCTTCCTCTCTGTGCTGCCCTCCCTTGAGGGCTAAGTTCGCAGTCCTGGCTGGAAGCTCTGTGGCCTCTAGAACTTTAAAAGCCTTTACATCTCTACCTTTTTATCCCGTCCCTGGGCATTCCAGAAAGCCACTCTACCCACTCCAGAGGCGGCACATTCATAAACCCGCCCATACCCCATCCTGGAGCCCTCAGTGCCCTCCTCCCACTTGGCGCTGTGACTGCCCCATCCACCAGCCGCTCTGGCTTTTCTCTCTTGCCAGCTCAGCCTGGACTGTCACGCCAAGCCCCAACTCCCGCCCGCCAACCCCACACTCCTGTCTCAGCCATATGGATAAACGGCACGAGGAAGTCAGCCTGAGGCACGAGAACAGCTGAGGGGAGAGGGAGAAGTCCTGCCGCCTGCTCAGGGGTTTCGAGTGGCCCAGCCCCCAGTGCCACCTGGCAGCCTTTGCGGCACACTTCACCGACACTGTCTCCTCTCCAGCTCACAGCCACCCCGTCCCACCCACTCTACCCCAAGAAAGCGGGCTTGTCAGGCAGGAGCTTCCCAGCTCTCTGCATTCCCACCACAGACCAAGGCCCCCCTCAGTCCTGGCTCTCACCTTCTGGGGACCCTAGCTCCCCATCTCTCTCCAAGGCTCCCCAGTGCTGTGACACGGGCCCCAAACACAGCAAACCACAGTGTGGGGGGCTCCGCTCCAGCTCCACCTCTCCTCCGTTTTTCTTCTGAGCCGAGCTGCTGGCAAGAGCAGATGACACCCGGCTTCCGGCCCTCCCGCCACTGGCCGCGCTGGCTGCCAGATCTCCCAGCTGCCTTGGGCCTCATCCCACCTGGCTCCCTGCCAGGCATCTCCTCACCTCTCCACGGCTGCTCCTCCAGCTCCTGTGCCTGTCTCTCCAATGGAGCCCACCCTCTCCTGAGCCTAGAATCCTTCTTTGAGGTCCAGGCCCGTCCCTCCAGCTGCTTCCCAGCTGTCTTCCGGACGCTCACAACATTCACACTCCACGTGACTCCAGCGCAATTCAGCTCCCACTCCCAGCCTCCTGCCCGCTCAGGGCTTCACCCAGTCACCGTTCTCCACCCAAAACCCTCTCCTGGTGTCCCCTGCCCTTCAGGACCTGGTCCCTCCCTGCCCCTCGGACAACAGCTTCAGGAGCCCCGGCCACATAGTGCCAACTGCAGTCCCCACACTACTGTGGGAATGTCACTGTCCAGAGAGGCAGGACACACCTGTCCCTTTTCACTTTCTGCTCTCAGTACAATCGCCCCTTCTTCACAGGCCTCCATGGGACCTCTGGTGCAGGGCCGAGCCCTCACAGAGCTCCACACCTCCTGTCCACATCTGTCGTCACCCTCACCCAGCACACCCACTATCATGGTGCTGGCTTATCCACCCAGCCCTGCTACTGGACCATGACTTCTGCACCCAAGTGTCTCACACTATGTCCAGTGTATCCTGGGAAGGAGGGAACAGAGAAGAAAACAGGCAGAGACTCAGAGAAATCGCAAACCACTTGGGCCCAAGATAAATTTAATTTTGAAGGCCAAATAACAACAGGGAGCATTACTAGTCCACCCACCCTAGGTGTGACCTTTCCTGCAGGCATCTTCACATGACAGGAAGGTAGGGGTGCTTGCCTCAGCCTGGAGCAGAGCATAGGCATCTTCCAAATATTAATGGTGACCGACATGCCACAGTGACTACCAAGTAGCTGCTGCCTGGGGAACTTGATAGTGGGCTCTTTGCTGGAGGCACACAATGGAGGGCATGTGCCAGGTACAAAAGGGGTGTGACCATTAACGAGGCATTAGTCACCACACCACGGGTCAGCTGGTCTGCCTGCCTGTGCTGGTCGGCAGTGCAAACGTGCCTAACTGTGGCTCCTGAGCCTACTGCTCGGAGCCTGAGCAGAGGCAGGCTGAGCCTCAACCTTGGCCAGCCACTCAAGACAGTTCCCTGTTCCCTTTCATAGGCAGACATCTTTCTTTCCCCAGCCTGGTCTGGTCCATCCAAAGGCAGGGGCTGGAGCTGGCACAGGACTTGAGTAATTCAGGATCTTTACCATCTGAGCCCAAAGATTCTCCCCACAGCAGGTCTAGAAAAACACCCCCCAGGACCCAGGAGGAGAACCACAGGAAGAGAGTGCAGCTGTCAGCAGCGCAGGATTTCGATTGGTCTGAGTTCCAAGCCTGTGACAGGTGTGCCTTGGAAGGCCAGGCTCACATCAGGTTCTCAGCAAGTGTCTTTAGACCTAAGGAGAGATCCAGCTCAGGGTGGAGTCGTACAGGTTTAATCATTTTATTTTTATTTACTTTTTAAGTCTGGTAGAGACAAAGTCTCACTATGCTGCCCAGACTGGTCTCAAACTCCTGGCCTCAAGCAATCTTCCCATCTTGGCCTCTCAAAGTGTTGGGATTACAGGCGTGAGCCACCACGCCTGGTCCTAATCATTTTAACAGGCATTCAAGGCACGCTTCCTGAATGCCAGTGTGCCAGGTACCTGAGTACAGAGGAGTACAGAGGCACAGCCCCACCCCAGCCCGGGTCAGGTGTACTAACGATGCCAATTCAAGGTGCAGGTGCTGTGACAGGGTGCTTTCCCAGAGCCAACGCCTGCCCCAGCTGGGTCTTACAGTGTGAGGAGGCCTTAGCCTCAGAAGTGATAGAGACAGCGTGGTCAAAGGACAGAACCCCGGAGGGCAAGCCTGGTCAGAGCTACCCAGCTCCATAAGCGCGTGGGCCAGTGAGTGTCCTTTGGGGCTCTAATTAAGACAGTTCTACGGTCCAGCATAACAGGCACCAAGAAGCCAAAGGGCCCAAAACAGAGGCCTGGGATTTATTAGGCTGCCAGGAAAGGGCAGTGCTCCTGAGTGCTGGGAACAGGGAGAGGACAGCCCAGGAAGTCGCCAGGGCAGAAAAGTTAATGTCCACACCTCCATCCTTCTAAGGCCACGGGTTTACCAAGGTAGGAAGGCCAGAAGGACCCTTGCCAGGAAAGGGATCACAGAGGATAATTAGGGAAGGGGTGGAAAGGATTCAAGGAAAGGCTGAAGGGATCCAGGTGATCAGCTCCATTCAGCATGCCACAGGGAGTGGAAAGGCTTTTACTGGAAATAGGATGGCCCACAAGCAAACAATCTCTCTCAGTGTGTGGCACCCAATTAAAACTGTGTAACAATCAGGCAGACACAGTTTCAGATTATGGGAAATCTGTATCCTCAGTAGATTCCCAGGTCCCCTGTAGTGTGTTCTCAATGACCTATAAGAAAAAGGGAACAGCCCAGTGTAGTGGCTCATGTTTGTAATCCCAGCACTTTGGAAGGCTGAGACGAAAGGATCCCTTGAGCCAGGAGTTCGAGACCAGTCTGGGCAACATAGTAAGATACTGTCTCTACAAAAAAATAAAAAATCAGGAAGGTGTGGTGGCATGCACCTGTAATCCCACCTACTCAGAAGGCTGAGGTGGGAGCATGGCTTGAGCCCAGGAGGTTGAGGCTGCAATGAGCCATGACTGCACCACTGCACTCCAGCCTGGACAACAGAGCGAGACCCAGTCTCTTAAAAGAAACAATTAACGGGCCGGGCGCGGTGGCTCACACCTGTAATCCCAGCACTTTGGGCAGTCACGAGGTCAGGAGATGGAGACTATCCTGGCTAACATGGTGAAACCCCGTCTCTACTAAAACCACAAAAAATTAGCCGGGCGTGGTGATGGGCGCCTGTAGTCCCAGCTACTTGGGAGGCTGAGACAGGAGAATGGTGTGAGCCCAGGAGGCGGAGCTTGCGGTGAGCCGAGATCGCGCCACTGCACTCCAACCTGGGTGACACAGTGAGACTCTGTCTCAAACAAACAAACAAACAACAGCCAGGCAGGTATGCCTGTAATCTCAGCACTTTGGGAGGCCGAGGCAGGTGGATCACGAGGTCAGAAGTTCAAGAGCAGCCTGGCTAACACGGTGAAACCACGTCTCTACTAAAAATACAAAATTAGCCGGGCATGGTGGCGCATGCCTGTGATCCCAGCTACTAGAGAGGATAAGGCAGAAGAATCACTTAAACCCAGGAGACAGAGGTTGCGGTGAGCTGAGATCACACCACTGCACTCCAGCCTAGGCAACAAGAGCAAAACTCCATCTCAAAAAAAAAAAAAAAAAAAAAAAAATTAACAAAGAGAGAAGAAAAGAAGAGAGCACACTGGGTTGCAGGAAGCCATGGCTGCATACGCACAGTCCTCAGAGGCTGTGATGCCTGCGCCCCTGTGAGCAGGTTCTGTTGGAGGGTGTAGATAACAGCTCACAACCTTATCCAGAGGCTCAGCCAGCCCTGGGGGCCACATGCCGGCCGCGAGCAGATAGGGGCTGCTTCTGCAGCACACCCTTTCCCCAGCCTCACCCATTTGGCCCCTCAGGGTGGGGGAATGGGGGGGTGGGGGACGCACCACATGCGCAGCCTCTGTTCTTAGTAAATTTTTTCCAAAGTTGTGCCTGCTGCCAATGCTGATGGACCACACAGAAACAGGGTCCTGGAAGGAGAGTGAGGTGCCCCTGAGGGCTCTGCAGCCTTCAGTCTCTGGGTCTGAGAAGGCTTTTTCCAGAGCCCTACCTGTGGGAATGCTCCAAGAGGAGCAACCCTTAGACTGCAGGTGAACTAGGTCCTTTGAGAAGCATGACACTGAAGCTGGAGGTTCCCCAAAAGGCAAATAGACACGTGAGACAGGAAGGCTACTCACTGTAAGGACACTGGCATCCCCCCGTCCCACACTCCATCCTTCACTCCAAGAGACACACTGGGTTTCTGCGACAAATTAAAAGCCCAGGCCAGGCACTATGGCTCACGCCTGTAATCCCACCCTTTGGGAGGCCAAAGTGGAAGAACTGCTTGAGCCCAGGAATTTAAGACCAGCCTGGGCAACAAAGTGAGACCCTGTCTCTATAAAAAAATGCAAAAATTACTGGGTGTGGTGGTGTGCACCTGTAGTCCCAGCTACTCAGGAGACTAAGGTGGGAAGATTGCTTGAGTCCGAGAGGTCGAGGCTGCAGTGAGTCACGATCTCATTATCCTACCACTGTACTCTAGTCCGGCCAATGGGAGTGAGATCCTGTCTCAAAAAAAAAAAAAAAAAAAAAAAAGAAAAGAAAAGAAAAGAAAAGAAAAAAGTCTATAGTCCCAGCTCTTTGGGAAGCTGAGGTAAGGGGATCTCTTGAGCCCAGAAGGTCGAGGCTACAGTGAGCTATTGATCCTGACACTGCACTCCAGCCTAGGAGAAAGAGTAAGACCCTGTCTCAAAAAAAAAAAAAAAAAAAAAAAAAAAAAAAAAAAAAAAAAGAAAGAAAGAAAGAAAGAAAATTAAAGGCCAGGTGCGTTGGCTCAAGCCTGTAATCCCAGCACTTTGGGAGGCCGAGACGGGAGGATCACGAGGTCAGGAGAGCGAGACCATCCTGGCGAACATGGTGAAACCCCATCTCTGCTAAAAAATATAAGAAACTAGCCAGGCGAGGTGGCGGAAGCCTGTAGTCCCAGCTACTCGGGAGGCTGAGGCAGGAGAATGGTGTAAACCCGGGAGGCGGAGCTTGCAGTGAGCTGTGATCTGGCCACTGCACTCCAGCCTGGGTGACAGAGCGAGACTCTGTCTCAAAAAAAAGAAAATTAAAAGCCCACTACTCTGCCCCATTCCCACAAAAGGCAACGGGTTACCGACTGGCCTTCTGTTACCTTATTAACTTTAAGACTGTATTAGGAGTCCACAGGGTTCAGGGTTCTGTTTTGTTTTTCTCACTCTACACATTCTCCTGGGAAGACCCAACCCAACCCCCAGCTCGGACAGCACACAGCATCCCCAAAATGCTCTCGTCTAGTATGCTCTCCTTGGCTCCAGGCCAAAACACATGTGCTTACTGCCCAGACGTCTCACAGTAACCTCATCGCCTTCTCCACACGGTGCCAGCCTGCTCCCTCCCTCCACGCTCTGCATGGGGTGTGGCACTGCCCGCCACTCAATCCTGGAACATCCTCTCCTTCCTCTCTGGCTCTTCCCATCCTGCAGCCACTTGTCTCAGAGTCTTGCTCTCTTTTTACTTCTGAAACAGAGGTGACCAGGCTGGAGTGCAGTGGCACAACCACAGCTCACTGCAGCCTGCGACTCCTGGGCTCAAGCGAGCCTCCTGCTTCAGCCCCCCAAAATGCTGGGCTTGCAGGTGTGAGCCCCCGGGCCCGGCTGAGTCTTGCTCCTTTCTGTGCTGATGTCTCTCTGGGTGTGCCATGACAGTCCCTCAACCGGCCTTGGCCTCTGTGCGGCCCTTCACCTCCCTGGCCACCTCTGATCAGGTCACTCACAAACCCAAGATCTTCAGAGGCTTCATGCCACTCTGGGTGAATTCAAACTCCCAGGTGGCAATCAAGGCTTTTCCCAGTCTGCTGTCAGCCTAACTCACTCACTTCACCCCATCTAACCCGGGACCACCACTGCCCTTCTCCCAAGAGCTGGTGGGCAGGCACCACGCCCGTCACTTTATATCCACTGTTCCTTTGGGGGAAGGCGCTTTCCCTCACTTGTTCTGCCACTCCTGATCATCCTTCAAAATGAAGCTCAAGTCCATATCAGAGCCCCACCCCCACCACAATCCAGCTGGATGCCATGCCTTTGCGCCCACAGAAGGCTCTGTCCACCTCTGTTGGAGCTTCTACCATGTGTTTATTCTCCTGTCTCCTCACTGCACTATAAGGTCAAGGGCAGAGACCAAGTCTTACTCAACACCGAATCCACAAAATGCAAAGCATGGTGCCTCCCATGAAGTGTGAATTCAATAAATGCATTTTTGTTGTTTCGTTTTTCAGAGACAGGGTCTCACTCTGTCGCCCTGGCTTGAGTGCAGTGGCACAATCATAGCTCACTGCAGTCTTGAGCTCCCAGGCTCAAGTGATCCTTCTGCCTCATCTTCCCAAGTAGCTGGGACCACAGGCACATACCACCATACTTGGCTAATTTTTTATAGAGACGAGACCTTCCTATGTTGCCCAGGGTGGTCTCGAACTCCTGGTCTCATGCAATCCTTCCACCTCAGCCTCCCAAAAGTGTTGGGATTGCAGGCATGAGCCACTGCACCTGGCTTAATAAACGCATGTTGAAAGGATACAGAAAATCACTGAATAATGAATTCAAGTTCGTCCTCAGTAAAAAGCCTGAGGTTCTGTTTCTTTGATTTTATCTCCAATTGACAGGCAATGTTTGAAACAGCCACTGCAATTGCTGCTTTGAGTTGAAAAGGACTTCTTGGCCAGGCGCGGTGGCTCAAGCCTATAATCCCAGCACTTTGGGAGGCCGAGATGGGCGGATCATGAGGTCAGGAGATCGAGACCATCCTGGCTAACACGGTGAAACCCCGTCTCTACTAAAAAAAAAAAAAAAAAAAAAAAAAAAAAAAAAAAAAAAAAAAAAAAAATTAGCCGGGCGAGGTGGCGGGCACCTATTATCCCAGTTACTCGGTAGGCTGAGGCAGGAGAATGGTGTGAACCCGGGAGGCGGAGCTTGCAGTGGGCTGAGATCCCGCCACTGCACTCCAGCCTGGGTGACAGAGCAAGACTCCCTCTCAAAGAGAAAAAAAAAAAAAAAAGAAAAGGATTTCTTTCTTCCATTTACAGAGTTGTCATAACAGAAAAGGCATGCTCAGACAGGGAAAACATTCAACAAGGTAAATGTTAAGTGCTTTTTTTATAACCTGCTTCATCGTCCTTATGTACTTTAAACCAGAAACCATCTAAAGGCAAACATTTAATATGTTTTCTGAGCTTGGCTCAATCTGCAGATAATTAAGAGCAACACTGCATGCCCAAGGTCACTCGAGCCTGCTGGACAATCCTGGCAGGTGTGGTCAGCGAGAGCTAGTAAGGCTACCCTGCAGGTGACTTTACAGACCCTGGGTGGCCAAATTTACTGTTGTTATGAAAACCCTGCCTAGATTACTTCTGCATCTCAGAAGGTCACCCTCAACCCAGTGGAAAGCAACTGCAATAGTTCCCATCTATCATTCTGACAAAAGGACCTTGATCCACTTCAACCATCATGTAGAGAAAACCTCTGGCGCAGCCCTGGCCAGGCCATGGGAAAGCAAAGATGAACAGTGTGGCTCCAGCCCTGTTCACAGGGAAAGACAGGCTTCTAAGTAGAGCAAGCACTCTCTAATTAGTACTCTATGTAAAGCCTTTATCTGAGTGCTCAGATTAGATGAGGATCAACCCTCAAAATAAAAGGCAGGGCACGCAGGGGTCATGCCACAGGCTAGGAACAGTAACTGTGAAATCTGCATAAGATTTCCTGATCTTCTCTTATCTGGATTGGTTTTTTTTCCCAGCCTGTGTTCCTTAAATTGAAAAGAACTGACTGCTTGTCTCCGCCGCAACTGAGCAAACATCTACAGGTGCCTACTGTGTGCTGAGGACAGAGCCCTGACCCTCGGGCGGAGGAAATGCCACACGTGCCATCTACAGGTGCCTAGTGTGTGCTGAGGACAGACTGTGAAGACAGAGCCCGGGACCTCCGGTGGAGCAAACGGCCCACGTGCCAAATAATGGAACGGTTCCTTCTGCACATTGCCTGGAAGTCACCTGGTGACTCCGGAGCAAACACAGCAAAACAGGGAAAAATCACCGGCTAGTGCTTCTATCGCCCTGGAAGGGCAGGCTGACGCCCCCTTTCTGGAAAAAGCTGCTGGAGAAAGACAGTGACACCGGCTTCACAACCACAGCCACCAACCTAACAGTCCACCTGCACCTCCACACCACTCAGGTGGCTTTTAGACAACCTTTGGCCTTTAATATCACCCCCGCAAGCAGTAACCCAGGGGTCCACAGCGCATTTCCCTGAGGGGCACGGCCATCAAAGAAAGCCTGTGGCTAGCCCGCGGGGACTCCCGCCTGGACGGGGCGGGAACAGGTGCAGCCCAGCCCAGGTGGGGCCGACTCTCCCCTCCGCTGTGCTGGCTCAGAGCTGGGGGTCCCTGGCTCCCACCTCCCAGGGCCCGGAGGACAGCGGCCGCCTGGCAAGGCGCACCGAGAGGGGCTCCCACTGGACAGGGCCGGGGGCTAGCGGACCCTCAAGCGGGTGGGCGGTGGGGGCGTGTGTCATCCCTGGGCAGGGCGGGGCGGGGCCCGGGGCTGCTCCAGGTCCACAGGGCAGGGCTTATCAGAATCTGTTGCAATCTCACCGAGCCCCGAAGAGGATTTCCGACCCTGCGGAGACGGAAAACGCCCCAAGGAAAGAGTGACACAGTCACCCTTCCCGACGACACTATGCCCCGGGCCGAGTCGCGGGCCAGCGACCGGGCGGGGATCGGGCCTCGCACCCAGGGGGTCCCGCTCCTGCGCCCCCGCCCGTAGGCCAAGCCGCAGCTGCAGCGCCGGGCAGTGCCGGGCTCCGGAGCCCCCAACCAGCGCGTGGCCGGGGATCCCCGCCTCGAATGGGGCCCGCAGCCGGGACCCCACGTTCCCGCCCCCAGCACGCGTCGACTGCAGTGACAGCGGGGACCTGGCCGGGTCACACCGCGGCGCACCCCCCGCACGCCCAGAGCGCACCCACCTCCGCGCGCCGCTTTCTCCTCAGCTCGCCGCGCCGGCCTTTCTGCGCACGCGCGCGCTGGACCCCGCCCCCGCTGAGCTCTCGCCCTGTGCCCACTCCCGAGCGCCCGCGGGCCTCCGGCCTGCCCGGCTCTGGGCATGCGCGCTGGCGGTCGGCGGCTGCTGCGGCGGAAGCAGGGGCCGGCCGAGGACCGGTCCCGCGCGGAGGGGAGGCAACTGCAGTGCGGTCCCTGGGGGACGAGCCAAGGGGGACGGGGATCGGCAGGGACTTGCCGAGGGCATCGGGGGCCCGGACAGCTGCCTGTCGGAGTCGCCGCCTGGCCGGGTCACGCGTGGATCTGGAACCGCGTGGGCGCGACGTCCCTTTCCGAGCGGGGGGAGAAGGGCTGGAAGGGGGTTCTGGGACGGGCCCTGAGCTGAAGAGCCGTGGCGCCGAAGGTCAGAGACGCGGCGGAGAGAGGGATGGCCGGACAGAGCCCGCAGACGGGGACACAGGCGGCCAAGAAAGATGCGGGACCCGGCAGCAGACGCTGCGGGGCACCCGAACGTGGACGCCCAGCCTGCAGGGGCCAAGGCCACCGCCCTCGCGGGGCCGCAGAAGGCAGGGGACGCCCTGTCCCCCCATGGGGGTCCAAGGCGCCTGCGGTGGCCACAGTCTTTGGGGAGGTCAGCGCGCTCCCTGGCGGGTCGCTGCATGGGTGGGGGTGTGCATCACAGCGGCCCCGGGGATGATCTGAGATCCCCGAGAGGGCCCGGCATCACGAGGAATTCACAGCCTTCCGGGTATCACAGTGGCCCTGGGACAGTGCCGGCAGCCAGGGGGCAGGAGACCATAGGGTCCTCTGGGTGTGCCATATCACCCGCCTCTGTGCGGGGCGGGCTGTCGCTGCGCCGGTCACATCCCCCCGGGGCCAGACGGGAGGTACAGAGGGAGCTGCCGGCGGGGACGGGGCGGCGGCCTAGGTGGCGACACGCGCGACTTGAGCAAGGACTCCTGGCAGGCGAAGGCACCGGGTGAACGTGCGCCTGGATGTGGGAGCGGCGCCCGCCCCGCCCAGCCCGCGGGCTCAGGCGGCGCTGCAGCGCCCTCGCCGCTCACGCCGCTGCAGCCTCCGCAGGCGCCGCGTCCACGCGTCCCTCCAGGGAAGCACGAGGCTTCCGCGGGCGGCGCTGAGCCCCGGTCCCCGGCCCCCCGCGCCCCCAGCCGCGGCTCCAGGCCCGCCACCCAGCAGGAGGTAGCGGCGGCCAGGGAGTAGGCGCGGGCAGCCGCAGGCCGCATCCCCGGCGGGCACCCACAGCGCGCTGCTCCCGCGCCGAGCGCGCTCCTCTCCGCTCCGGAACACCGCAAGCACGGCCACCGGGAAGCGCGTCCACGCGCCGCGCGCCTCACCGCGCGCGCCCACGGCCACCTGCACCGCTGCGGGGAGAGCGAGAGGGGGTGCGGTCAGGAGGGGGCGGCCTGCCCGGGGTAGAGGGAGGCATGGGGAGGACACCCGGAGGACAGTGGGGGCTGAAGCAGCGGGGCCGCCCCCCGTGGGGGACCTGAGGGATGAGGATGGATGGGCCTTGGGGCCCAGCAAGGGTCAAGGCGTTCCAAGAGGAAGCTGGCAGAGGAGGGAAGGTCCGCGGGAGGCCTGAGGGCACCTACCATAGTCCTTCCTGCAGAACTACTTTAGGCTGATGCGGTAGTTGCCACGGGCAGGTTTGCAGTGCGAGTCACAGTCTGGGTAGAGGGTGGGAGGCTGACAGACTCCCATCCCCCCCTTTCCCCACCGTCTCCTCCCAGAGCCCCTTCACCCAAAGTCATGCCCGTCTGGGGCCCTGTCCTGTGTCCACTCACCCTGGGGCTGCACAGGGCTGCTGTCCTCAGTGGGTCCAGGGATAGGGGTCTCTGCAGAGAGGGAGGGAGAATGGCCTGCGATGGAGGGGACAGAGAGATCTGCAGGGCTCAGGGAAAACACGGGACAACAGCAGGGAGCTTGGGTGGCTTTGGCTTGGTGGCTGAGGCAGGGCAGGGTCACTCACTAACACAGGGCGCCACTGGGGAGCGGCTCTGCTGGAAGCCAGGTGCGCAGCGGTTGCAGGTGAGGCCAATGACGCCATCCTTGCAGGGACATTGGCCTGTGGTCTGGTTGCAGGTCTTGCCAGCAGCACCAACGGGGTGACAGTCGCAGGCTGAGGAGAGGTGGGAAGGGCCTAGTCAGAAGTCTGTCTGGGGATCTGGGAAGCCAGAGGATGAGGGCCCGCAGGTGGCTGGTAGTGGGCTCACCCCTACAAGCCCGACGGTCACTCAGGGCACGGCCAGGGTCTCGATAGAAGCCCTCCCGGCAGTAGTGGCAGTGGCAGCCAGCGGTGTTGTGTCGGCAGTTGAGACAGACACCCCCACTGTGGCGGCCGGACAGTCGGTACAGCTCCATGTTGAAGCGGCAGCGGCGGGCATGGCCATTGTAGGAGCAAGCTGCAGGGAGAGATGGGTCAGGGGCAGACTGGTTGGGTCCAAGGTCCCCAGGCCACCCTCCAAGGCCTCACCGAGGCAGGCGTGGGATTCCCGGGCAGTGGCCCGCTGCCATGGCCTGTCGCAGTAGAAGGGCTTGCAGTGGCCGCAGTCAGGGCCCTCGGTGCCATGCCGACAGTCGCAGATCAGGTGGCCCTGTGTGTCCAGCAGGCACCGTGAGGCGTGTCCATTGCACTTGCAGCGCCCGCCCACCTGGAGGTCAGTGGCTGTGTAGGAGTAAGGGACAATGGCCTCCATGTCCCTGGGGTCACCTGCCGCGCTAGACCTTGTGAGCACTACACGGATGTCGGTGGCGGTCACCCAGTCTTGGAGCACTGGGCTGCTGTCCAGGTCCAGGCCTGGGGGGCTGCTGTCCTGCACGCTGAAGGCCAGAGGGCCGCTGCCATCAGGCTGGGCCTGGGGTGCAGGGAAGCACAGGGCCTCAGGCCCTGGGCCAGCTGGGCCATCGGCAGGGGCAGGCAGACGGCCATAGTCCAGGTCACAGTGGGAGGAGAAGAAGCCCAGCGGGGCCCAGCTGCGGCCATGGTCCTGTGACTTGAGCAGGGCTATGGAGGGTGGGGGAGCTGAGCAGAAGCGCAGGCTCACGAAGACCAGCTCGAAAGCCTTGCCCAGGGGCACCGTGAGAGTCACGTTGAGGGGTGCCCGAGGCAGCCACTCTGAGCGCCGGCACAGAGGGCTGGCCGTGCTCCCTGGGGAAGTCAGGAGGGCGGGGGGGTGTGCCCGTCGCGGGTCAGAGGCGTCGCAGGCCCGAGTGGCCGGCCGCCCGCACGTGCTGGACGCCAGCACCTCACGGCCCAGGGCGGCGTTCACCAGGCCCGGCACGCAGCCCCGGGGCGCGCCCCCCTCATCGTGGCAAGGGTCGGCGGGGGCCGGCGGCCCAGCGCTCAGGGCGGCGAAGAGCGTGCCTGCCGTCAGCAGCAGCCCCCAGGGCCAGCCAGGCATGGCCGGAGCCGCTGCGGGTCAGCCAGCGGCCGGGCCCCAAGACGCTGCCCTCGGGGAGAAGAAGCCCCCTCCGCGGCTCTGCCCACTAGGCCCCGCAATGCCGAGGAACAGGGCCCCCGGGCCGCCCCGGCTCCCGGTGCCTCAGTCCGCGGAGGCCCCACCCGCCGCTCGCACTCACCCACCGAGGGCCGGGCGGAGCAGGTCTCCCGGCCTCCCGGGAAGGACCGTGGGCGGGCGGGGCCTGCGGTGCACGGGCAGCCGCCTCCTCCCGGCTGCAGCGAGGGCGGACGAGCTGTGCCAGGAGGGGGTGGGGGGCGCAGCAGGCGCAAGCCAGGGCCCAGCCGGGGGCGGGGCTGCTCGGGTCGGGAAGGAG
Organism: Chlorocebus sabaeus; assembly: GCF_047675955.1. NCBI lineage: Eukaryota > Metazoa > Chordata > Mammalia > Primates > Cercopithecidae > Chlorocebus > Chlorocebus sabaeus. The sequence continues at coordinate 21,754,966 of NC_132919.1, read as the reverse complement.
GGAGGGGAGGGGAGGGGGCCTCATCGGCAGAGCTGGAATCAGAAGCAGATTCAGAAGCGGGCTGGGCCAGCGGGGAAGGGGGCTGGGAGGCCTGGGAGCCAGGGGAGGGGCCGGGGAGCCAGGAATGCGCTGGCGGGAGGGGTCTGGAGGGGGGCAGCTCAGCCTTCGCAGCCCGTGGAGGACCACCCAGCAGGGTCCTGGGCCCACAGCCAGGCCTTTACTGCTCCTGGGGCTGTGCCACGTGCTGGACGGGGGTCTGGGCCACCTCCTCCCTGAAGCCCATCAGGCAGGCAAGACCCGGGTCTGACAGCAGAAGGCCTGGATGCTCCCTGGGTAGGGAAGCCAAGTAACCACCAGTTGAAGGGTCATCCCCAAAGCAGCATCTACTGGAGTAGAAAGAATCCAGGATTGGGTCAGGTCTAATTTTGAATCCAAACTGCTCCATTTCTGGCTGCATAGCTTGGGGTCCTTTTTCGTCATCCGCCAGACGCCTCTTACTCAGGAGGCTCTCTGAAGCTGTGGGATTTGATGAACCCGAAGTAGTATCAGGCCCAAGTCTGGAGCTGCACAGACTGGAGTGTCTCCTGTCTGTGTTGAGGAAGGGGGGCACCCCTGTGGGCCTGAGCTGGGCTAAGACATGAGGCCACCCTCTCTTTTCTTTTCTCCACCATCCTGATGTGTTCTTGCCTCCGCTTCTCACCATGTCTTCTCACAAGACTTTCAGGATTAAGCGGTTCCTGGCCAGGAAACAAAAGCAAAATCGTCCCATTCCCCAGTGGATTCGGATGAAAACTGGAAATAAAATCAGGTACAACTCCAAAAGGAGACACTGGAGAAGAACCAAGCTGGGTCTGTAAGGAATTGCACATGAGATGGCACACATATTTGTGCTGTCTGAAGGTCACGATCACATTACCATATCAAACTGAAAATGTCACCACTATCTGGAGAGTTCGACGTGTTTTTCTCTCTGAATCTATTATGAAGGCATTGGTTGACTGAGTTCAGTAATAAATATGTGAGGCCTTTCATTTCAAAAAAAAAAAAGACATGAGGCCAGCATCCCCTGCACCAGGCCAGACTCTGATCCCAAAGCTCCCTGGGTCTGCAAGTTTCTAGTTGCATCTCTGCCATGGGCCCAGCTGGCAGGGAGGACGTGGAAGCTGGAGGGTGGGATGGGGTGGCTCCTTGGGGTTCAGGGACTTGGTTAGCTGTTGAGGACCTCTCTGCAGGGGCAGGGAGTAGGGTTTAATCATGGGAAGGGGCTGGTGGCAACCTGGAGCCCACTGCCCCACGTCGCAGCACGTTTGGGCAGGGAAACTGAGGCAGAAGCCCAGCTGGGTGGCCTGGGGACTAGCTGGGGATGGGGCAGCTGTGCCTGGGAGTGACACCACCAAAGAGGGTCCAGGGACAGCTCTGGTCAGAGAAACCTCCTCCCCTCCTACTTTTAGGTCCTTGACAGAGGAGGCCAAGTCTCCCAGGGCGGGGCAGGGAACAAGTTCCACGCAGGGGCATCATCGAGGCCTGAATGTCCCGTTTCAGATGGGAGGCCAGGCCTGCAGCTGGTGGAGGGGGCTTCGTGGGTGCTACCCTGGACACAGCCAGAGATGAGCAAGGACCAAGAGGAAGAGGATAGAGAGGCAAAAGCATCACACTGTTTGGGAGAGGAGGGACAGGAGGACACAGAAGCCTCCCAGGAGAAACTGAAGGACCAGAGGAGGGAGCAGGAGGGCCTGACCATGGAGGGGAGGAACGGGAAGACAGAGTGACAGGGCACCTGGCTTGGCTCCTGGAGCAACTGACACTGGCTGGTGGGCACCTTCTCCTGGCCACACATCTGTGTGTGACAGCCACAGATGCACAGGGATGGGGGCATGGGAGGACTGAGCAGAGAGGGCTAGGGGGCTTTCTCTCTACCACAGGGCCCCTGCCCCTCAGCTCCCTGATAAAGAGAATAGGAATTGTGTCCTTGACAAGGTGAGGGACCTGAATCTGACAGGGCTCACGCTGTCCTCTGTGGGTCAAACTTAGAACCTGAAACTCCCAACCACCCTCTTCAAGGTCCTTCTGGCTCCCAACCCCCACCTCCCGCCACCCCACCCTAAGGGTGGGAGGAACCCTGGGGGAGTATGGGGGCTGAGATCATCATTCTGGGACAGTAGAGAGAAAAGCCCAGGCCTGACAGAGGGGTCCCACTGGCCAGAGACAAGCCTCTGGGGAAACCCAGGCTGTCTCTGGACATCAGGGCCACTGCCAGAGCAGGGCCACTGCCAGACTGGCCGCCAGCCAGGCTGCAGGAGGGACAGTGGCCAGCATCCTCTTCCACTCTCATCAGAGGGGCCAGCTTTGTCTCCAGCTCAGCTTCCCTGTGAGCCAGGACTGGGGTCTGCAGAACGTCTGGTGGCTTCTGGGGTGAGGGAAAGTAGGTGCCTGGGGCTCAGCCCTGGTGCAATTGTTCATCTGGGTCAGCAGAGGTCTTGGGAGGCCCTGTAGGCCCAGAGGGCCATTGTATCTCCAGCTCCCCAGGCAGGAGGCCGCTGGCCACAGAGCCTCTCCCCAGGAACAGACCTCTGCACATGCTACTCTGCCCCCACCCCCAGCCCTCACAGATGGTGTTTGGAAGTTAGGGAGGGCCTCCCCACAGCCCCCAAGCGGGACTTATTGCTCTCCAGGGACCCAGCCACCTGTCCCAGCCTCTGGCTGGGGCCTCTCCCACCTCCCACCTCTCCACTGGTCCTGACCCCTCCTGGCACCTTCTGTAACAAAGAAGCTCCGCCTCCCCTCCCCCCACCTGCAACTCAGGCTGCAGTGCTTGGCCTCCCCCACCCCACCCCACCCCTGCCCCTAGAGCGGCAGCTCCAGCTTTGGGACACAGGCTGGGGTGAGGGCATAGAAGGGCTGGACAGTCCCAGGCAGCAGGGAGCTGAGAGTCTTTCCTGTAAGATGCCCATTGAGCCAATAATTCCCCGCCCAGCCCAGAACCTGCTGTTTCCCCGCAGACGCCTGCAAGCCACCACTTATTCACCTATTGCACATTTATTGAGCGCCTATTATGCCTCGGGGGGTTTCCAACCGAGCCCCGAAGGCAGACAGCCCAAGAGCGGACACAGCGCTGGCTCCCAGCGGCGAGTGGTGTGGCCGAACCCGCGTCGCGGTGCCCTGCACCCAGCACCCTCGCGCCAGGTCGATCTCCGAGCCGCGCAGACCGCTGCCCAGCCAGGCCGCTCTGCGGTCGCGCCAGCTCTGCGCGCCAAGTCAAAAGCTGAAATGCGACGTTGGACGGAGGAGGGAGGAGAGGGAAAGCAGAGAGGGAGGGAGGGAAACGGCCGGTGGCCTCCTCTGCCCAAAGGGTTCCAGAAGAAACGATGTGGGGATGGGGTATGGGAGGCGGCCTCTGCGACCGCGCTTGGCACTGCGCCCGCCCGGCTGGGGAGAGGTCGGAGGGAGGGGCGACCGGCTCGCGGTGACCTCGATGGGAGGGAGCCTTGCCCGCGGCTCAGGGCGCCCCCGGCTCCCTGCGCCCGGCCCTTCGCCTCCGCCGAGCGCGCCAGCACAGGAAGGCGGCGGTCAGGAGCCCCAGGCCCGCACTGAGCGCGGCCAGCGACGAGCCCTGGGCCAGGTCCAGGCGGGGTCCCCGCAGCGAGAAGGTGATGGCCGTGGCGGCTGCACCAGCCAGCACGGCCACGGCACCGAACGGCAGAATGCAGCGCGGCCACGAGCCCCCCGCGCCGCCGGTGGCCAAAAGCAGGGCGCGCAGGACCCCGGGGGGCTCCGGGTGCACCAGACCCGGCCCGGGTGGCGAGGCGGGCGCCGCGGGCGGAGGCTCGGGCGCGCTCATGCCGCCAACCCGGTGGCCGCGCTCGGTGGGTGGTGTGGACGCCCGCGCAGTCCCAATGGCGTTCCGGGATCGCCACGTCAGAGCCCATTGGCTCCAGAGGTGGTGACGCCAGCTGGGAGCCCGGGGAGTCAGCAGCTGCCTCTGGGTTTTGGCGGGGAATCGGGGTGGGCGGGTGTCAGTCGGAGGAGGAGACCTGTCTTTCCTGCCCTGGACCCCTGTGTTGGGGCCTCCCCAGGACCCCCACAAAGCTATCTAGGCCGCCTCCCTGCTCCAGGAAACCACTGTTCTCTGGATTGGCCGCGGGATTGGTGGATCATTGAGTCAGTGCACGTCTGGCTCCCATCAGGGCCTGACCAGGGTAGAGGGGGACAGCACCCCTGTCCTCCTGAGGCAAACATCCAGTAGGCATGGGGGATGAGCCAAGTCAGCCAGTGAAATAACGCTGGGCAGAGACCACCTGCTCTGGAAAGCCACACGGGTGTACAGTCTGGGTGCGCTTGGGGCTTCAAGTAAGTCAGCGGCTCCTGCAGATAGAGGCACCTGGGCATAAACCTGGAGGCAGCAATGGGGTGGCTGGGAGGGGCGAGGCTGGCTGATCTGCACAAGGGGTGTGACCCTGGGGCTGCTGCCAGGCTGCAGGGGCAGGGAGTGGAGCTGCTCTGTCCCTGGAGGTGTCCCCTCAATGCAATGAGGATCATGGTTTTTGGTTTCCTGCCTTGGTCTCTCTCATCTGGTCCCCAGCAGCCGTCAACTCGGGACTCTGGGTCTGAGCATGTTTCTGGCCTGCGGGACTGTCAGGCCCTTTACAAGCAGGACCTACCTGCGATGCTTCATCTGGTTCTCAGTAGACCCAGCTTTCTCCAAGTGCCACCCACCTTCTGTCCTGCTGCCCTGTCCAGGGGGGCACCTTGGGGAAGAGGCTGGTAATCTTCCCTGTCACAGGTACCTGCCCACAGCTGGGCTTGGTGGAGCTCCCGCGCTGTCCACACAGAGCACTTGGCCCCAGCTCCCAAAATGTTTGGGATGCCTCGGGCCCTCAGTGCAGGTTCATTTAAAGAACACAATGAGCACTGAACATGGCCAGCACCAGGGCCTTTGCGGCCAGCAGTTTTTTTGTTTGTTTGTTTGTTTGTTTGTTTTTGAGGCAGAGTCTCGCTCTGTCACCCAGGCTGGAGCATAGTGGCACAATCTTGGTTCACTGCAACCTCTGCCTCCGAGGTTCAAGTGATTCTCCTGCCTCAGCCTCCTGAGTAGCTGGGACTGCAGGCACCCGCCACCATGCCCAGCTAATTTTTTTGTTTGTTTTGAGATGGAGTCCCACTCTGTCACCCAGGCTGGAGTATAGTGGCACCATCTTGGCTCACTGCAACCTCTGTCTCCTGGGTTCAAGCGATTCTCCTGCCTCAGCCTCCCAGGTAGCTGGGACCACAGGTACATGCTACCACACCCGGCCAATTGTTTGTATTTTTAGTAGAGACGGGGTTTCACCATGTTAGCCAGGATGGTCTCGATCTCCTGACCTTGTGACCCGTCCACCTCGGCCTCCCAAAGTGCTGGGATTACAGGTATGAGCCACCACACCTGTCCTCTAGTTTTTATATTTTGAATGGAGACAGGGTTTCAACATGTTAGCCAGGCTAGTCATGAACTCCTGACCTCAGGTGATCCACCTGCCTCATCCTACCAAAGTGCTGGGATTGCAGGTATGAGCCACCACGCCCGGCCTGTGGCCAGCACTTGAGATGCAACAAGTAATCTCTGCCGGCCCCTGAGGTCATCACCACCATCACCCAGCATGACAGTGGGGACAAACCTGGACAACTGGGGCTGAGTCCTTGAGAATCCTGCCCAGTCCCAGGGCCAAAACCAAGTCATTTTACAAACCCACCTCTGTGGTTGCAGAGGGCCCAACCCTGACCCCTGCTCTTTCCTGCCTTCATGGCGAAGGGAAGGAGGCTCAGAGGTGAGAGTGGAGTGCTAAAGGGTGAAGAGGTAAAAGGCCATTCCTGGTGGAGGCCATGTGAACCGGTGACCCCACAACCGCCCCAGCGACAGCGCCAGGAGGGGGAGCTGGGTGTGGGTACCAGGAGACAGTGGGAAGCAGAGCTGGGTGGCTGTGGCAGAGACAGTGACCGGCCTGTTCTCCAATATGGCCTTGTGGTTTTCGTGTCCTCCAATGAATGAGTATAGCCTACAGCCTACAGAGGGTGGGGCTTTCAGCAGTGCTGGGCCCACCTTGAGTGGCCTTGTCCCGTCCTTTATACAGAAGGGATATCGAGACAGGGTCTCACTCTGTCGTCCAGGCTGGAGCACAGTGGCACAATCATGACTCAGCAGGCTCAAAGTCCTAGGCTCGGCCGGGTGCGGTGGCTCACGCCTGTAATCCCAGCAATTTGGGAGGCCGAGGCGGGCAGATCACGATGTCAGGAGTTCAAGACCAGCCTGGTCAAGATGGCGAAACCCCATCTCTATTAAAAAACTACAAACATTAGCCAGGCGTCATGGCACGCACCTGTAATCCCAGGTACTTGGGAAGCTGAGGCAGAATAATTGCTTGAACCCAGACGGCAGAGGTTGTAGTGAGCTGAGATTGCGCCACTGCACTCCAGGCTGGGTGACAGAGAGAAAAAAAAAAAAGTCCTAGGTTCAAGCGATCCTCCCACCTTAGCCTCCCAAGTAGTTGGGATTGCAGGCAGACATGCCATGCCCGGCTCATTTTAAAATTTTGTGTAGAGATGGGGTCTCACTATTGTTCAAACTGGTCTCAAACTTCTGGCCTCAAGCAATCCTCCCACTTCAGCCTCCCCAAGTGCTGGGATTACAGGCGTGAGCCACCACATCCAGCCCATTTATAATCTTGATAAATACACTTGATATATTCCTTTTCAGCATGACATGTATCAACCAGTGATGTAACTTGATAAACAAAATCATAAAGAAACAAGGGCCCAAGTCCCACCTTGGCATGATTTAAATACATATGCTTTCAGCCAGGCACAGTGGCTCACACCTGTAATCCCAGCACGTTGGGAGGGCGAGGTGGATCACCTGAGGTCAAAAGTTTGAGATCAGCCTGGCCAACAAGGTGAAACCCCATCTTTACTAAACACACACACACACACACACACACACACACACAAAAGCCAGGCGTGGTGGCTGGAGCCTGTAATTCCAGCTACTTGGGAGGCTGAGGCAGGAAAATCACCTGAACCTGGGAAGCAGAGGTTGCAGTGAGCCAGGATCATGCCACTGCACTCTAGCCTGGGTGACAGAGTGAGACTGTCTCGACAAAAATAAGTACAAATGCTTTCCAAAGTGGCTTTAATACCACACAAGCAGCTCTTTGGTTTACACTGAGAGAAAACAGAGGGAGCCAGGAAAGGCTCCCTGCTGGCCTCTGCAGTCCAGGAGCCTTGGGAAGGCTGAAAGTCAGCCCTGACCAGCAGGCTTAGTTGTCCTGAGAAGAGCCACTGAGGACACCTGGTCCAGTTCACCAGGTCTCCCAGGGAAGCACAGGCATCTCTGGGTCCCCAAGCACAGTGCCAGAGAAGACACCCCCAATCCCCATCTGAACAGGGCTGAGGGGATGCTCCCTGGCAGGCCAGTGCCCAGGTGGTCCTGAGGCCTGGTGGATGCAGCATGGGAAAGGCTCAGTCCACAGGTTCATCTCGCAGGATAGTGAGGACACGTGCGCCTCCCTCGCAGAGCAGGCTGTGCGCAGCCCGGCACAGGGTCAGCCAGGACGGCCCCTCTGGCTGTGCAGCACTTACCAGGGGGAGTTCAGCCATCAGGACCTGGGGGCAGGGCAGGGCCAAGGTCTCAGCGGCACCTAGGCTGGGGGCAATCCTGGGACAGGCTTCGAGGCCGCCATGCTTCAGCCCCTCCCTCCTGCCATCCCTAGCTCAGTCTGGCCCATGCACTTCCTAACCCACACACACAGACTCCAGGCTTGCCCCCATTCTCCTGGGTTCTGGGGGGTGGAGCAGTCAAGCCCCTACCCTCAGGTCCTCCACAAGGCTGCAGACCTCTGTTGCACCCCCATCTCCTCTTCCAGAAGCACCTTTTCCAAGTGGATCTGCTGGTCCAGCACGGCCACTCACAGCTTGAGGGCCGCCAGGGTCTGCAGCTCCTGGGTACTGGAGTAGACAAGCAGCTGGGGGCTCCATGTAGGCTCCGCTCCACCCCCACAGGACGGCAAGGCTCTGGGGGACCTCCCCACAGGACACGGTAATGGTGGCTGTTCCGCCACCGCTGTGTGCACAGGAGAATGTGGCCTTTGGGGTGGCAACCAAAGCCGCGGCCCCACTTTTCCTGTTTGCCTGGCTCTCCCAGGCATCTGCACCACTTGCCCTGCCTTTAGGGGAAAGGTGAGCTTTTAGGACAGTCCCGTGCAAGATGGTGTGTCTTGAGCTTGGACTTGTTGGCAGGGAGTCCTCTGTGGGGTGGCCCTCTGCCTGCCTAATTTCTTTACTGTGTTTATGCACAACTTTTGTGAGACTGGCTTTCCTTTTGACAAATGGTGTATTTTCACTCTTATAACGTCAAGCAATTAGAAAATACAAAGGAGGAAACAAGTTCTATAAATAACCACCTTCCGGGAGGTGATTTTCATGAGCTACTTTCTTTTTTTTTTTTTTTTTGAGATGGAGTCTCACTCTGTCACCCACGCTGGAGTGCAGTGGCGCAATCTCAGCTCACTGCAACCTCTGCCTCCCGGGTTCAAGCAATTCTTGTGCTTGTCTCCCAAGTAGCTGGGATTACAGGCGTGCACCATCATACCCAGCTAATTTTTGTATTTTTACTAGAGATGGGCTTTCACCATTTTGGCCAGGCTGGTCTTGAACTCCTGACCTCAAATGATCCGCCTGCCTTGGCCTCCCAAAGTGCTGGGTTACAGGCGTGAGCCACCATGCCCGGCCTCACACACTACTTTTTCTTTTTGTTTTTGAGACGGGGTCTCACTCTGTCACCCAGGCTGGAGTGCAGTGGCGCAATCTCGGCTTACTGCAAGCTCCTCCTCCCGGGTTCACACCATTCTCCTGCCTCAGTCTCCCAAGTAGCTGGGACTACAGGTGCCCGCCACCACGCCTGGCTAATTTTTTGTATTTTTAGTAGAGACAAGGTTTCACCGTGTTAGCCAGGATGGTCTTGATCTCCTGACCTTGTGATCCGCCTGCCTTGGCCTCCCAAAGTGCTGGGATTACAGGTGTGAGCCACAGTGCCCGGCCCTCACACGCCACTTTTTCAACAACTGGGTGAATAAGCAACAGCTCAGAGCAGTGAGGTTGTGTGTGTCGGGAGCAGCGAGGTAGGGGAGCTGCCCTGAGGAGGAGAGGAGGGCTGACTGCTCCCATAGGACAACTGGTGAGGACCCAGCACACTGGGGAGTGGCGTCGGGCGGCGGGGGAGGGGGGGTCACCAACTTGCATCTGGTCCCTGGGCTGCTCACCTTTCTCTGAGGTGCAGACAAGGCTAGCTAAAACACCCTGTCCCTGGCCCAGACCTCAGTGCAGGTGGCAGGGTGGGGGCGGAGTCTCACCTGCACGCAGTTCCTGCAGCCTCTGCAGACACTGGCCCACCATGGCCTGCAGGCCCTCCAGCGTGAGCAGGCAGCGGTACTCCTGCATCCAGTCCATGGGGGCTGCAGAAGAGTCAGGGAGGGCAGGTGGGGTCCATGGCTGGCTGGAAACCCTCCCTGCACTAGCCCTCCATGCTCCTCCCGAGACAGACCCAGGACCCACTGACCTGCCGAGAGTTCCTCCCTCACACGCAGTCTCAGCAGCGAACAGGCCTTCTGCAGGCGCCTCACCTCCGCCTCCACTTCCGCAGCACTGAGCCTGGGCTGGGACCTGCCTGACTGGATATGGGTCAGGAAAACTTCCCTGTAGCCAAGCCCCTCTGCTCCCACCAAGGACAGGGCCTAGAGAGTGGCCCTGGCCATCCCACACCAGCCCCTCCTGGGGCTGCTCCACAAACCTGCCAGGTTCAGAGCCAGAGGCCCCCCAGGCTCCCACAAGCCCAGCAAGGATACAGTTGTCTGTACGTTCTGGAGGAACTGGGTTTTGGCGGCAGCGGCATCCATGGAATCACTGGTCTGCATGGAACTCAGCTGGACCCACAGGCTGGGGTGCACACGTGGGGCGCCCCAGGAACCATAGAGGGACACGGTTATTCCAGCTGGTGAGCTCGGCCTTGGGAGGTAGGCAAGGGCCAGGGTGGGGACCCCAGGCTGGGCATCTGGCTCTGCTGAATGCCCGGAGGGGTCTCCAGAGGCCTCAGGGAACCAAGAGGACACTGACCAGAACAAGGGGACAGAGCTGACAGGCTGGCAGACTTTTAACGTCGACAGTGACCCCACTCGGCAAAGAGGGCAAAGAGACCCACTGGAAAGTATCTCGAACCTGTACCCGAGCTGGTGATGCCTGCAGGTTCTCCCCTGCCCCTGTCCAGCCAAAGACCTCAGCCTCACCTCGAGTTCTGGGAAGCCGCTTTCCTGAACGCCGCAGGCAGCCGCAGCAGGTGCCTGTTGGAGAAGCCGGTGTTCAGAGGGGCATCGCCTTGCTCTGGGGTCTACAACTCCCATTTCCTGCTCAGAGCCCAATCAGGGATGAGGCTTCTTGCCCCTTTCCCACACCCGACCCCACCAAGGATGAGCCCCCTTGGATAGGGCTTCCAGAGCGGCCATGGGAGAAGCATGGTCCAGTGCTGTCCCAGTAGAGAGAAGAGGGGGCCCTGTGAGCAGAGCCCACACCGTCCAGAGCCCATCTGCAGCTTCTGGCCTGGGCAAATAAGGGGACAGCCACAGAGGAGAGGGCAGGACAGGCTCTAGCACTTCCCTGTCCTGATGGTGCCGACCTGGACACCACCACACAGCTGCTTCATTCTGCCAGCTTCTGAGCACGAGCCTCAGGGGTGCACCCCAGGGCTCAATGCCCTGCCCTCCCTGTCACCCCAAATCCCAGGCTCCTTGCTAGCCAGGGTCTGAGGAGGCAGAGACAGAAGTACCTCCAGTGAGGGTCTGGGAAACCTACCCCTTCTCCTTGAGTGTGAAGGCTTCTGGGGCCTGAGGAGCAGCCAATGAGGCCATATGCTGGTTCCTGAGGCCCGCTCCAGATCTGGGGGCTCGGGCTCCTATCCCAGCACGGGTCCTATCCCGCACTGACGGCAGCCGGCGCTCAGGGCGGCCCTTGGCAGGCACTGTGGTCTGGCGGAGGCCCTTGGTGGGTCTCGTGTCTGAAGCATGGCCACCAACTTGGCCGGGGGACTGGGGTGGGGTGGAGGCTGTCGTGCCAGGAGAGGTGACAATGGACCTAGATTTCAGGCTGGGGGCCTTGTTTCTTTCTCCAGCCTTAGTGATGCCTCTTCGAACCCCAACAGCCTTCTCCAGTGCCCGGGTCAGAAACTCCAACTCTTTGAGGTCTTGTGGACTGGGTGTGCATGCTGTGAAAGCCAAGAATTACGCAGGGATCTCTCCCCACTGTCCCCCAGGAGGGTCCCGCACAACTGCGCTCCAGAAGACAGACCAGAACAGCACCTGGATTAGGTGGGTGGTGGAGGTTTACCTGGAAGGGGGTCCTCTTCATTAGTTTCTGGCTCTGGAGGTGGCTCCCAAGCCCAGGTCCCGGTTGGTTCCCTACAAAGACATGGGCAGCCGTCGCACGGCCAGGAGGCAGGGCCCAGCTCAAACAGACACAAGGGGGCCGCCGGGCCCCACGGCAGGCCCCCAGCTCAGAGCTTGCAGGGTAAGGGGGGTGGCACTGACAACCTATAGCTCCGAAGTGGGCGGCTGCGCCCGGTCTCCCAGCCACGGGACCTCGGGGCAGGACTCTTGAGGGTCCGAGGGAGGTCTGGCCAGGGGGTCCCGGGGTCCGCGTACCAGGCCTGCAGCAGCCGACGGCAGACGCGCAGGCTCTGCTCCAGTTGCAGCTGTCGCTGTGCGCAGGCGTCCAGGGCGCCCTGCAGCTCGTCCACCAGCCTGGGGGAGGCACCGGCGGCTCATCACCTCGGCCAGCGTCGGGCCTCGGGCCCCGCGCCTGACTGCCAGCCCGCCCGCGTCCTTCCGCCCCCTCCCGCCGCGCAGGCCTCACCGGCGCGAGCAGTCCGCGGGCAGCATGAAGGCGGCAGCGTCTCCTTGCAATTTGCCGCCTGTGAAGAGCCACGCCCCTTCCGGGCGGGAAGACCGCCCCTTCCCGGCCGGACTGCCCAATCCTGGACCGGGGCCCCGGCCCGCCCCCGAAGCTTTCTCTCCCTCATTGCGCGCGAGCCTCAAGCCCCACCCACTCCTGCCCCCTAGGTTTCCGAGGCCGCCAGGGAGGGGACTGCGGGCGACGCCGGGATTTTGGTTTGGGTAACTGGGTAGATGGGGGCGCCATTGTCGCGCTTCTCTTGTAGGGCGCCTGTGAAGGTTATACGAGAGGCTCCATCTGTCCTTATTGAAAGTGCTCTAACGCAGGGACCAGCCGTCCTGCTGACGCCCGGGCCACCGAGCACAGGGAAAGCACGGGGTTGCTGGAGGTGAGGATGCCGCCGGTCAGGAGCGGGGATGAGGGAGGAGAAACTGTTCACTTTTGGACATGTGACGTGATAGCACTGGGCAGAGGGGAGGAAGCTCAGACCTTGGAGCAGTGGGCCCGGCGAGGTGGCCCTTGGTGGGGCAGGGGACGGGTAGGGACAGGTGACGGGGCCCAGGCAATGGCCAGGGAGGTGGAGGAGCAGTAGGACAGTGTCACAGAAGCAACAGGAAGCTGTCGCGGGAGGGAGTGGGTCACAGGCCAAGCGCTGCTGAGGTCTCGGCGGTGTACACAGCACCGGGTGTTGGGGGGGGGGGTCAGCGGACAGGGCCTTCAGTGATGCAGGGGACACCTGGGGGAGGAAGTGAGGAGGGCAGCAGGGCCCCATGTAGTTGATGTTAACAAGAATAAACAATTAGGGCCAAGAACTCCCAGGCGGTAGCTGGAGGAAAGACAGACGCGGGGGTGCTGTTTAAAGATGGGACAGGTGAGTCCATTCCATAGTCGTTAATGGGAAGGTGTCATCACAGAAGGGAAGGAGGGCACAAAGGGAGTTGTCAGGGAGGTTGGGACCCAGGCAGCTCTGGCCCAGCGCTCAGGGTGGGCCCCTCCATCAGCGGTGGGGGAGGGTGAGGGTGGCCCTGCCTCCCTGGAAGTTCTCTGTGAAGGAGGAGGCAGCACTCGAGATGCAGAAGACCACCCACCCCAGCAGGTGATGCCAGGCTCCCCCGGAGTGGTTTCCTCCTTCAGGTGCAAGCTGGGAGAAAGCAGAGAACTGACTCCATGAAGAGTTGGGATTTTGAAGAAAGAGCCCCTGGACAAGGGGTTGAGGCAGCAAAGGACGTCCATCACTCATCTGTCACTATCCTCCTCACATTTAATCCTCACAACACCCCTGTGAGGTAGGTATCATCACCCCCTCTTACAGATGAGGAAACTGAGGCTCACACATGCCCAGGGGCACACAGTCGACAGGACGGGTCTACAGTTCCAACGCTTCGGTTCTCACCCCGACCACACCCCACCCAAGGTGGCCAGAATTCCCTTATAGTTGCAAGAAGACAGCTGCCACAGACACACACACACACACACAGCACCAGCACACAGAAAAGCAGCAGCTCAGTGAGCATCTCCCAGCCCTGGGTTTCTGGTTCAAGAGCATTTGGGGGGCCAGGTGCAGTGGCTCACGCCTGTAATCCCAGCACTTTGGGAGGCCGAAGTGGGTGGATCACCTGAGGTCAGGAGTTCGAGACCAGCCTGGCCAACATGGTGAAATCCCGTCTCTACTGAAAGTACAAAAATTAGCCAGGCGTGGTTGGGTGCTTGTAATCCCAACTACCTGGGAGACTGAGGCAGAATCCCAGCTACCTGGGAGGCTGAGGCAGAATCTGGGAGGCAGAGGTTGCAGTGAGTTGAGATCATGCCACTGCACTCCAGCCAGGGCGAAAAGAGCAAAACTCCGTCTCAAAAAAAAAAAAAAAAAGCATCTGGGGGACACTTCTGGTCAAGTGGTTCTTTCTTACATTTGCAGAGGAAACAGAAGTGGATTGCAGCAGGGTGAGTGTGTTGTGGTAAGCCCATCCCCAGGGAGACGCCACGGTCACATGGCCCCAGACAGGCTCCCCAGGCGTGGACTGCTGCCTCCCAGGCTCCCTTTCCATGCAGGAGCAGAGTCTCTGTGGCCAGCAGGAAAGCCCAGGGGTCTGCCTCCCTCCCACGGGTCCCCAGAGCACAGCTACAGTTGGGATCAGCTACGACACGACCCCCGACTGCTCTACTCCTCTGCCTCTTGGTCACCTCAGATGTTAGAGGGGACTTCAAGTTTTTTCTGGCTAGCCTCTCCGGGAAAATTCTTTTTACATAGAGTGTGCCAGGATGGCATTGAGGGGCTAGAGTAAGATTTTTGTTTTGCAGTTGAACCTAAATAATGGTAGGAATCTCTTGTTTTTTTAATACCTTCTAAGTTTTTCTTGTTTTCATCTTGGAAGAAGGAAATTTAGAAACAAAGACAGGAAAAGAAATGGCCCAGAAATTCAGCACAAAGAGAGGTGTTCACATTGACACCATCTGTGGGTCACAGACAAACACCTCTGGGACAGAGCTCTAAAATGAGTAACGTGTTATAGGGAGTCCACGCAGTGTGCAGGGACACAGGCCCCCTTACCATGGAATCCCCACCCAGAAGGAAGTGGGTGCCCCATGCAGACCAAGGTGGATGAGGGGACAGTGGTGTGCTCAGAGCTGTCAGCTCCCCACCGGAGCCCCAAACCAGACAGATGTGGGCAGGAGCTCAAGTGGTGTCTGACTACCCAGGTCACATGTGCCTCGAGCGTGAAAGCTGTCAGCTCCTGGCACTGGGCTCTGTTGGGGCTGGGAAGACCAGGACACACATGGGCTGAAGCTTCTAGAGACAGTGAGACATGGAAGGGACAGAGAGGTGCCCTCCATGCAGTGCGGCCAACTGCTTTGAGGCTAAACTTTCCAAAGAGAGGGATCTGACCTCTTCACTCTCATTTCAACATTCTCATAGCTTGCACGGGACTCCCGCGGAGAAAGAAACTTGGTGGCCACAAGTTACCCTCTCTGCTCTCTGTGCGAAGGCCTCCGGGATCTACACAGCATTCCTATGCTGTGCTCCCACCCCTCGCCTCCAGCCCCCTCAGTACACATCCACTGCGGCAAATGCGCTGACACACTTACAGCCTCACAAGGCCCAGGTTCGTGTCCTCCTCCTCACTGTGTATGCATAGGTTTATCCGTTTCACCTGTTGCCGGGGAACACTGCTTTCGGGGGGACTTGGGGGACGACACTGTAAACATGACTTCCTGGCCTGATGGTGGCAGGGCTGTGTGTGCGAGTCACTGTCCAGGGACAGCACTGAGGTAGGTCGGGGCAGGACCCCCAAGCCACCATCCACAGAGCTTGTGGGACTCGTGGTGCTGACGGAGGAGTAGCCTGAGGTCGTGACGTCTTTCCCTGGCTCCGGGCTGGTGCGGAGCAGGGACTTGGGTCCTAGGGTTGCAGGGATCTGGGTATCCAGCGCTGGTACCTGTGGGTCCTGGGGTCTCTCGTCCTCTGGGCAAGCCTCCTCATCACTGGATTCCTGGCAGCAATGCTGTTCTGGGTTCAGGTAGACCACGGTGACATCGAGGATGCCACTGGGAGCTGTCACTGCAGGAAGGTTGGTGGGGAGGGAGATCATGTCACACCCAAGCATCAGGGGAGACCCCCTGCCACGTCAGGACCCTGAAGTGCAGGTCAAGAATCTTCTACCTAGCTATGGTCCTCTGTGTTACCCTCCTGTGGTGAGAAGTGTGGGTGACATGCCTCTTCCAAGGTTGGACAGCTGCCTGCCATGACTCCAGCAACAGTGGAGATGACAAGTTGGGCATCTAGCTCAAGCCAAGTGGATGCAGAAGCAAGCAACTGGGAAATCGACAGGACTCACACTAACTGGGCTTCTGGTAAGGACCCATGCAGTCTGCCTGGGGTTTGCACAGGGCAGTGATCCCAGCAGGGCAGTGAGGACTGTCATGTAAGCCACATGGGCACATCTCAAACGACATTCTAGAAAGAAAAATTAGCCTGTCCAGCTAATTTTTAAATTTTTTGTCTTGCTGTGTCACCCAGGATTGTCTTGAACTTCTAGCCTGAAGTGATCCTCCTGACTCAGCCTCTCAAATTGCTGGGATTACAGGCATGAGCCACTAGAAAGAAAAATTAGCCTGTCCAGCTAATTTTTAAATTTTTTGTCTTGCTATGTTACCCAGGATTGTCTTGAACTTCTAGCCTGAAGTGATCCTCCTGACTCAGCCTCTCAAATTGCTGGGATTACAGGCATGAGCCACCACACCTGGCCTAGAAGGATCTCCATGAACTCCAGACAGGTATCTACCTCCCTCATCCCAGTGAGGTCTTCCCAGCACAGAACGAGCAGGAGCCGGATAGGTGTGGCCTAAGTCCTCTCATCCCTGTGTGATGGTAGAAGCTGTGGTGTTTTGGGGGTTCTCCCCTCCTCTCCCTCTCCCCATGCCTGGACACACTCCCCCGCAGGGCAGGAGCTGGCCCCGCCCTGTGCTCTGTGCACATCCTCCTCCCTCCCACAGCGCTCACACAGGGCCAGGTGCCCAGAGACCCTCAGTGAGAGCCACCCTGTGTGATGTCCCTTCCGATGCGCCCTGGCCCTACACTCACCGTCGCCCTCCTTCTCGCCCTCGCTCTCCTGGTCGCCTTCGTAGCCAGAGCAGCAGTCCAGGCTCCAGTCAAGGAAGCTTCCCAGCAGCGTCTCCTCCTGGCTGGACAGCTCCGCAGTGGGGGTGGTAACAAAGCTGCCCCTGTCCTCCTGGAGGCTGTTCTCCCGCTTCCTGCAAGGTGGAGAGAGCCCAGGAGACCCGGTCATGGGTGGCAGCGCTGGGAGGCCAGGCCCTCTGCACCTACCTCTAACACCCGTGTGCCCCGGCCTGTCACTGCATGCTCCCAAAGGGTCTGCTGTGTAGAAAATGCTGGTGAAGCTAGAACAGGTATAAGCCCTTGAGGCAGGGCCAACCTGGAGGACAGCTCAGGCAAACTCAGGCCCCAGGTCTGGGTGTGAAGCCCAGCCCACCTGGCTCAGCTGTGGGGCCTGAGCCAACCATCTGGTCCCCTGGACACCCCCAGGATGATGCTACCTTCCAGTGTTTTTTTTTTTTTTGAGGTGGAGTCTTGCTCTGTCACCCAGGCTGGAGTGCAGTGGTGTGATCTTGGCTCACTGCAACCTCCGCCTCCCAGGTTCAAGTGATTCTCCTGCCTCAGGCTCCTGAGTAGCTGGGACTACAGGTGCCCACCATCACACCCAGCTAATTTTTGTATTTTTAGTAGAGACGGGGTTTCACCATGATGGCCAAGTTGGTCTCGAACTCCTAACCTCAGGTGATTCACTTGCCTCAGCCTTCCAAAGTGCGGGGATTACAGGCGTGAGCCACAGTGCCCAGCCCCTCTAGTGTTGATTAATAAGGGACAGGCAGTGCTCAGCCCGGGGCCAGTGAGATTGCATAGAATGGCCTGGCCTTGGGCGGTGGTGATCCACGCCCAACTGGGGTCAAGTCTTGCTCGGGATGGGGCTAGAGGCCAGAGTGTGGGCCTGAGCCTGAGAAAAGCTGCCACACCAGCTGAGCCTTTCCACTTCCTGAACCTAGGGCCGGGTGGGGAGCGGGGGTGGAGAGAGCTACCCATGTCACCCATGGGGGTCTGTCTCAGAGACTGATGGGGCTTTGGGGGGCCTCTGGAGAAGCGAGTTTAACACAGTGAGCCTGAGCACAGGGCCAGGCCCCCTCCTGGAGTAGCTATGCGTGTCTACATGGACTTTCCTTGTGATGACCCTGGCCCCAGGGAGTCGGTGCGTGTGTGGAGTGAGACAGGAGGATCAGGTCTCCTGCTTTCCGCACAATGGAAAGTACTATCATGCTTCTTGGGGAGGAAGCAGCAGTAGCAGGGGCTTCAGCTGCTTCCCCAGGGCTCCCCAGGAGTTTAGGTCTACTGCCAGGGGCCCACTCCCCACACAACACTCCTGGAGGCAGCCCTGCCTGGTCCTGTATTGACAGGGAAGACCCAGCCACCCAGTGCCCGCCCTTGGGAAAGTTATGGGTGCACATGGTGCTAAGGAGTCACAGGGGCAGGGCCAGCAGCACAGGGAGGGCCCTGTTCATCGGGGCCTTGCAGAATCAATAGCAGTTCTCCAGGTGGGTGAGGTGGAAAGAGGAAGTTAACTCCAGGAGGAACAGCCAAGGTGCTGAGATAGGAGAGGCAGGTAAACAGGTTCACACGGGTGGTGAGGGAAGTGCTGGGGATGTGACTCAGGTCACAACTCGAGTGCTGGGAGTGACAGCAGCATCATGGAGCAGGTAAGTCCAGGATACACATGACAGGCACAGGCAGGGCTAGAGCCAGGCTGGGCTCCCGCATGCTCGAAACCATCTTCCTCCACAGGGATCCCAGGCAGAGGGAGAGGCAACAGCCTCTGAGGAAGGAGACCTGGGCTGGAGACAGTGGAGGTTACGCAGGGGCCTAAGGCATGACTGCAGGGCTCCGTCCCAGGGTCACTGTCCTGGGATCTGCTGCTCCCCTGACAAGCCTTGGGGGCCTCTCTGTGAGGGAGCGCTTAGGGAACTGGGCCGGCATGAGGGTGCCAGCATTGTATGGCGCAGGGTAACTAACCGTTTGGTTCTCCGCCCCGAGGGAGAGCTGAGGAAGGCGTGGATCTCCCCTGTGCTGAGGAAAGTCGGGGGGTCGGGGCTGTCTTGTGTCATTCCTAATGCCGCACACAACTGGCTGTAGCTCAGCACCTTAGGGAAAGCCAGAGTTAGGGGGTGCAGAGGCCCCGAGGGTGAGGCCCGCCCACACCCCAGCACCTCATGAGATGCCCAGGTGGCAGGAGAGAGGCACCTTTTCCTGGCTGATTTCTCCATAGCGCTTGTCCTCAAATCGCTGCTTCACGGCGGTCAGAGAGACTTGCCTGTAGTCCTTGGGGGCGTCATCATGGAAGCTGGAAACAGTCACGTGGAGTGGACATGTGAGGCACCCCCACCCCATTTTTAGCCTTAGTTCACTGAAGTGAGCAATGAGAATGCAAAATGGTGCAGTCACTCTGGAATCCGACCTGGCAGTTCCCCAAATGGTTAAATTTAGTCACCACAGAACCCAGCAATTCTCTCTAGGTAAAGACCCAGGAAAAAGGAAAAACTATGTCCACACAGAAACCTGTACTAGAATGTTCATGGCAGGACTGTTCACAATAGGCAAATGTCCACCAGCTGTGGGATGGATAAACACATGTGGTCCATGCAGGGGAATATTATTCAGCCATGAAAAGGAATAAAGCAGGGACACACGCCACAACATGGCCAAACCCAGCAAACATTACACTGAGGGAAATAACCTAGAAACAAAAGGCCACCTGTCCTGTGACTCCATTTATATGCAATGTCCAGAATGGTAAAAATTCGTGGACAGAAAGTAGACCACTGAGTCATCTAGGGCTGAGGAAACTGCGGGGAACCAGAGGGTGACAGCTGAGGGGTGTGTTGTCCCTTTGGGGAAAGTGAAAATGTTGTAAATTTGATTGTTGTGATGACAAGCACAACTGTGTGAATAAACTAAAAGCCCATTAAATCATACAATAAAAGGAAGTTTAGTTTGTAAATAATGTTTCTAACTTATCTGGTTTGGAAAAAAAAAAATTAACTTTTTCAGGTGGAAGAGAATAAACGCAGCTCAGAAACAGCTTTTGGTGGCCAGTGTTGGGACGATCTGTGCTCCCCACAAGCAAAGGTGGGGGCGGGTAAGATCCATGCCGACCCTTCTACTGTCACCCTCGTTCCTTGCCCAGAAGGCACAGGGTCCGGGCACTGCAGGAGAAAGCAGCATGAGCAGCAGCACATGCCAAAGCCTAGGAGATGCCACCAGGTCCCCTGTGGCTGAAGTACAGTATGGGGGTAGAAACAGCAGATGGGCCAGAGAAGGTGCTGCTTAAAGGCAGAGAGACCCCCAGGGAGTTCTGATCTCATCCTAGAAGCCGGACAGCAAGGCCCTGGGTAGTGTACACGAGACACACGTGGGGTGGCTGCCAGTGTTCCAGAAGGCTGGGCAGCCACCACGGATAGCTCCAGCCCCCAAGCGGTGAGCACGCGAGGAAGGTGCACTGGCGAGGATGCAGGGATGGAGAAGCAGGAGCAGCTGGTGGAGGCCTCAGCTGGGTGCACAGTGGTTCATGCACCACAACCCACCAGGGCTGAAACAGGCCAACGGCTGAGTCACACTGGCAGGGTTGGTGGCAGGTCAAGGTCGAGACGTGGTCTGAATCCTGGAAGTGATGAAGTCTCCCAGGAAAGGAGTCTGAGGGGTGGCAGAAAGCCAGAATTCCCAGGCCCCTTGGGGTGGGTGAGAAGGGAGACTAATACCCAGGCCGCATGGCCTAGGGCAGGAAGCTGAGGCCCCCGAGGAAGGGAAGGTCAGCGTAATGCTGGCTGGAGAAAAGCCACCCAGGCCTGGTGTGGTGGTGCCTGTGGTTTCAGCTACTCGGGAGGCTGACACAAGAGGATCCCTTAAGCCTGGGAGGTCAGGGTTGCAGTGAGCTAGGATGGCGCCACTGTACTCCAGCCTGGGCCCCCAACTCAAAAAAGGAAAAAAAAGCCTACACTGCTGAGTCTGCTGGATTTGGCTGAGGAAAGGGAAGTCATGGCAGAAGCGGGGAAGGGGGAGACCAGGGAGTGGTGGTGCCGAGAGGTGGGAGGAGCAAGTCTGTGAACACAGCTGAGGAGGCGAGGGAGATGGCTGGTCAGATGCAAATTCACCCCCATGCTTGTCCCCCTTGCCCCTCACTGCCATGACTCCACTCACAGCCCCTGGCCCCGCTGGTCTGCACTGGGCCCTGGCATGGCTGCCCCCTTTGCCTGGGACTCAGATGCCCAAGTGACCCTGGCTGCACTCCCTGAAGGGAGCCGCACCCACCCGTGCCACATGCCCCGCTCCTGCCTGCTGTTTCTCCCAACATGACCTGACCTCTGAACTCTGTCCTGGCCTCTCCCCCAACGCCCGGCCCACGGTGGGGGCTTCATGCACTGCATAGAACAAACCAATGTGGGCTGAAGGGAAGCTGCCAGGGCAGGTGAAGGGGCTCAGATGCAGCAAGGGCCAGGCCAGGCTCAGCAGACAGAAGGGCGGAGGGGCCGGGGCAGGTGGAGGGAAGCCCAGTGGGGCTGGGGCAGAGAGGGGGCCACAGCTGGGCACGATGGGGCAAGGGACCTGCCCGCAGCCTCCATCTTCTCAGTGAGACAGAGGATAGATCTATACCAACGGCTGCATTGGGGTGGAAGCTGTTCTCTCAAGGGAAGGGGAGTGAGTATTTTCCCCACTGGGGGCCATGTGGTCTCCGCTGCACTATAAGCTCAGCCACTGCCAGAGCAAAAGCAGCTGCAGACGATGTGGAAACCAGTGAGGGCGGCTGCTGCCAAGAAAACCCCGTTCACAAAAGCAGCCAGATGCTGTCTGAGGGCCACAGTGTGCCAGCGCCTGAGCTAGATGACAACTTGACACAGGTACAAGTTACCACAGGTCAGGGAGACACCCTCATTTTTTTCTAGTACGTTCTGCTGCCTATGCAATGAGCTTGGGTTGGGAGCAGCTGCTCTCAATGTGAAAAAGGTGTGAGATAAGAAAGTCCTGGAATTTTTTTTTTTTTTTAGATGGAGTTTCACTCGTTGCCTGGGCTGGAGTGCAATGGCACAATCTCGGCTCGCCGCAACCTCTGCCTCCCGGGTTCAAACGATTCTCCTGCCTCAGCCTCCTGGGTAGCTGGGATTACAGGCGCACGCCACCACGCCCGGCTAATTTTTGTTTTTTCAGTAGAGACAGGGTTTTGTCATGTTGACCAGGCTGGTCTCGAACTCCTGACCTCAGGTGATCCACCCGCTTTGGCCTCCCAAAGTGCTGGGATTACAAGTGTAAGCCACCACGCCTGGCCAGTTTTTGTTTTTGGAGACAGAGTCTTGCTCTGTCACCCAGGCTAGATGGAGTCCAGTGACATGATCTCAACTCACTGCAACCTCTGCCTCCTGGGTTCAAGCGATTCTCCTGCCTCAGCCTCCTGAGTAGCTGGAATTACAGGCGTGCACCACCACGCCTGGCTAATTTTT
This sequence comes from Chlorocebus sabaeus, assembly GCF_047675955.1. Lineage (NCBI taxonomy): Eukaryota > Metazoa > Chordata > Mammalia > Primates > Cercopithecidae > Chlorocebus > Chlorocebus sabaeus. Next base: position 21,732,949 of record NC_132919.1, on the reverse strand, counting down.
GTATTTTTAGTAGAGGTGGGGTTTTACCATGTTGGCCAGGCTGGTCTCGAACTTCTGACCTCAAATGGTCTGCCTGCCTCGGCCTCCCAAAGTGCTGGGGTTACAGGTGTGAGCCACCGCGCCTGGCCAAAACTCACCACTTCTTATGAAGGCTCAAGACGCAGGGAATGAGGTCCTCATAGGAGAATCCGGTGAGGTCCCACAGCTGAGTGGTCCAGGGCTGTGCTGGGGAAGAAAGCAGGCCAGGGATGGAGGGGATGGAGGGGATGGAGGGGACGGAGTGGCTGTGGCGACAGCCGCCTGACCACTTCCACTCTATAGCTCTGTGGGCTCTGCTGTGGAGTCTCTTGGAGCTCAGGGTTGCAATCCTTTTAAAACAGTTTTGAAAAAAAACCCATACGTAGGGCGTGCAGGCTCACAGTCAGAAATCTGGGACATACTGAAGCTAGGAGCTGTGCTGTATCTCATCCCTGAAGAAGTAACCAGGACAAACGGATGCTGGACTCTTCCGACCCACAGCCTCCTCCTATGTGAGCACCTTCCCTGACACAGGCATCCCTGGGAAGGGCCTCTCCTTACTCTGCCTGTGTGTCAGTCTAGCCAGAAGCAGGGCTGCGGCAGCCAGGCGGGCTGGGGCATAGGCAGACAGGCTGGTGTGCAGCAGGGAGAGCTCACAGAGGAAGCTGCACAGGTGCTGGGTTCTCAGCTCCACGGGGACTAGCGCCAGCAGGACCTCCTTGTAATCCACCACGGTGGGGACCTAGACAGCCGGGAGCGGGTGTGGGCTCTTAGTGCTTGAGGGCTCCTTGGTGCAGTGCCACATGCAGGCCCAGCGCAGGGTCTGGCCCGGGTGATGTTCACATTGATGCTGCACTCGCAGCGCACCAGTGCAAGTGGCGATGTGGTGCAACCGTGGCCTCCTGCTCCGTGGCTTTGGGCACAGCAGAGAGAGCTGCCCTCTGAGTCCATGAGGCCTCCCACAGCAGGAAAGCCAAATGCCCACCCCCACCCTCCAGCACAACGACAACTAGGATTAATAAGGAAAATGGAACCACTGCTTACTCGAATCTTCCCTTCCAAGGCGGAGACGATCTCGCCCATCATTCTCACCAGGTCCTCATACTTGTACGTGTTGTCTGTGAGCCATACGGCCTCCCGGATAGTCAGGATCTCTTTACTGATGAACCTGCAACGCCGAGAAGGGGTCTCAGCGCACAGCCCACTTCCTGTGGCAGGGGTGGGGCACAGGGACCCAAGGCTTTAGGAGGCTTCAAGGTAGGGAGGGAGCCATGGCTTTGGGCTTTGGTGACAGAGGCTTCATAATGGAGCCAGCTGCCTGTGGCTGACAAGGGGCATTTAAAAAAGGGGAGGCCCAGGCAGGAGGACAGCTTAGCCAGGAGTTTCAGACCACCTTGGGCAACAAAGCAAGACCCTATCTCTTCAAAAAGTTAAAAAATTTGCCGGGCGCAGTGGCTCAAGCCTGTAATCCCAGCACTTTGGGAGGCCGAGATGGGCGGATCACGAGGTCAGGAGATCGAGACCATCCTGGCTAACACGGTGAAACCCCGTCTCTACTAAAAACACAAAAAATGAGCCGGGCATGGTGGCGGGCGCCTGTAATCCCAGCTACTCGGGAGGCTGAGGCAGGAGAATGGCGTGAACCGGGGAGGCGGAGCTTGCAGTGAGCTGAGATCCGGCCACTGCACTCTAGCCTGGGCGACAGAGCGGGACTCCATCTCAAAAAAAAAAAAAAAAAAAAAAAAGTTAAAAAATAAAACATTAGCAGAGCATGGTGGCATGTGCCTATAGTCTCAGTTACTTGGGAGGCTGAGATGGGAGGATTGCTTAAGCCCAGGAAGTTGAGGCTGCAGTGAGCTATGATTATACCACTGCATTCCAACCTGCGTGACAGAGCAAGACCCTGTCTCAAAAAATAATCATCATCATAACAATAGGGGGGAGGTCAGAAAGTGCTGGAAAGAAGGATGAGAGCCACAAGGCAGACAGAAAGCAGCAGGGCTGTTAGGCAGACTCACAAATGTCTGCAAAAGGCCCAAGTGCCACCAGCATTCAGTTTGCTAAAAGACACCAAAGATAGAGATTTGCCCATCACATGACAGCTCTATCAGTGGGGTGGAAATGTTTTAGACTCAGAAGGTGGGTGAGCCACCAGCTCTAGGAATTGGAGGCAAAGGGCCCAAGGGTTGTTGGAAAGTCTATGCCCGATACTGTGTGGCCACAGGAATCCTGACTGTCCCCAGGCAGGGGTCACCCTGTTCTCTGCTGTCCACCAGCGCCAACTATCAGGGAACATGCTGCTCCAGTGGCCCCCGCAAGGCACCTTCCCGTTGGACTGAGGCCAAGTCTCTTGGCTGCTCCGTCCTGGGGACTCTGCAGGTTGCATGTGTCATTCACTTGACCAAGAGGACAAGAGGCACAGGGACTACGCCTGCCAGAGCAGGGACTGCAGACGCCAAAAAGATGAGATGTCAGTAGCCAACAGGGAGCCCAGCGTGGGGTGTGAGGTGGCTGGTTGGGGCAGGGTACTTCTGAGAGCAGAGGTGGCGGGCAGCTCAGCCTTTAAAACCTTTTTTTTTTTGAGACAGAGTTTACCTCTGTCACCCAGGCTGGATTAGTGCAGTGGCGTGATCTCGGCTCACTGCAACCTCTGCCTCCCGGGTTCAAGCGATTCTCCTGCCTCAGCCTCCTGAGTAGCTAGGATTACAGGTGCCCACCACCACGCCCAGCTAATTTTTTGTATCTTTAGTAGAGACAGGGTTTCACCATGTTGGCCAGGCTGGTCTTGAACTCCTGACCTCATGATCTGCCCACACTGGCCTCCCAAAGTGCTGGGATTACAGGTGTGAGCCACCGTGCCTGGTCCCCCAGCTTGAAAAATAAAAGATAAGGCAGAATTGATTTGAGGGAGCTGTGGTGATAGTTACATGGACCACCACAATCAGGTCCTGTGGTTGGGGAAGAAATTGGACTCAGCTCCCTGAAATGTTTTTAGTAGTTATTCTCTCACTGCCAGCCGGTTTGTGACCCAGGAGCTTGGTCATAGGTTGCGGTGATGGATATGTGGTCAGATCCAGGGAGGCAGCCACCCAACCTCCTCAGTTGTCTCTGGTAGGAAGACCTGGGATCCTGGATTCAGGCCCAAGAGCACATCTGAAGACAGCTCTGGATGCTTGTGGCAGGGGTTGCTCCCTCCTTCCATGGGAATGACACTGCATCGAGCCGGCACACGCAGGCCCAAAGAGACTACACCTCCCATTTCCCGTCTGGTGAGACGTGGCCACAAGACTAAGCTCAGTGCAAAGGTAAATGTGGCAGGTACAGGTGTCACAGGGACAAGGGCAGCACCCTAGCTGGTGGCAGAGATTAACATGGGAGATGGGGCTCCTCTGCTTCCTCGTGAAACAAAAAACATCCCAATGACCTGAGCCCGGACCCTCTGCCTCTGGGTTACCTGTGCAAGAGAGAAACAAGTCTCTGTAGCTTACACATATGCTGTGTGCAGCCAAGCCTATCCTCACCCACCAGGCTCTACAGGGGAGTTGGTCTGGAAAGCACTTCCTCGGGAAATGTAGACCATGCTGGGGACAGCTGGTTTAGGAAATGCAAAACGTATTGTGAGAATCATTTCCACGTTATTCCCAAAGGTGGAACTAGGGGATCCAGCATTAGTTAAAGGAAAGCAGTGGTCTGATGTGAAAGGGACAGGCTGCCGTGTAAGGACGCACCCTGCTGCTGAGAGACACCCACGTGGTTGGAGTGGGCTCTGCCGGGCACCAGTGGGGGACGAAAAACCCTGTAACTCCAAGAGTGTAGGAAACTCTGGCAACAGACTTTAGAACCTGACTTCAGAGAAGGGCAGCCGACTGCCACCCTCCCCGATCAGTCATCCTGCCGCCCTCAGGAGCCAAGGGACAGGGCGGTTCAGCCTGTGCCTGCCAGAGTGAGGCCACACTTTGGGTCCTGAGACCGCACACCAGGACAAATTGCCTGGATGCAGGCACCCCACACAGTGGCCCCCACACGCTGAAGGCTGTTCCATCACCCCTGCCTGCGGAGGGCCCTCAGTATGGCACTCCACGTCTGACCAGGTGGGATACTCACGGCTCATGAGTCAAGAACCAGTAAGGGCCAGGTGCAGTGGCTCATGCCTGTAATCCCAGCACTTTGGGAGGCCGAGGTGGGTAGATAATTTGAAATCAAGAGTTTGAGACCAGCCTGACCAACATGGTGAAACCCCATCTCTACTAAAAATACAAAAAAATTAGGCAGGCATGGTGGCGCACGCCTGCAGTCCCAGCTACTCTGGAGGCTGAGGCAGAAGAATAGCTTGAACCTGGGAAGCGGAGGTTGCAGTGAGCCGAGATCGCACCAGTGCACTCCAGCCTGGGTGACAGAGTGAGATTTGGTCTCCAAAAAAAAAAAAAAAAAAAAAAAACCAGTGAGGAGCACGTGAAGGGCAGATGACCCTGAACCCAGGAAGGGCCAGCACATCCCTGCCAGCTGGGCCGAGGGGGCTTCTCACCGGGTGCAGATGACCATGCAGGCGATGCCCAGCAGCTGGAGCCTGTACCGCGGCACCAGCCTCCTCCGCAGGTACCGGTCCACACACTCCACGGTCAGGTGCAGACACAGGCTTGTGAAGTCCTTCATGGTGGCAACTTCCACCAGCCAGTCGATCAGAATGTACCTGCGGAAAGAGCAGCACGTGGGAACTAGGGCAGGCATTCTCCATGCGTCCCTGTCTGCAGTTTCAACTCTACCTGTTGGGCCCGACCAAATAACCTGGCTAGCTCTGTAATCATGGGTTTACCCTGGAACCCAGGCTGGACAGGCCATGTCACAGGAAGCCCGGGAGGCTCCATGGGTCCCAGCCCCGAAGCAGGCCCCACATCCTTCGACTGTGTTCCTGGGAGGCGGATGGACTTGCAGATCTCTGCACCCACCCTCCCTCCCCCAAGACCACATGTTCCTGGTGCTCCCAAACCCAAGCGCTTGGAGACCTCGACCTGGCGCAAAGCGAAAAGTCAGCCTGCAGCCGTTGATCCACCCACAGTAGATGAACCCTGACCCTCAGGGCATGCAGGTAGCGGCAGAAGGTAGACAGTCGCAAAGGAATGCCACAGGATGCCCCATATGGTAAATGCCTTTCTGAATAGAGTGGAGACACTTGTCTTTTTTTGAAACAGTCTCACTCTGTCACCCAGACTGGAGTGCAGTGGCGTAATCTCAGTTCACTACAAACTCCGCCTCCCGGGTTCGAGTGATTCTCTTGCCTCAGCCTCCCCAGTAGCTGGGATGAAATGCGCACACCACCACACCCAGCTAATTTTTGTATTTTTTTTTTTTTTGAGATGGAGTCTCGCTCTGTCGTCCAGTCTGGAGTGCAGTGGCACAATCTTGGTTCACTGCAACCTGCACCTCCTGGGTTCAAGTGATTCTGCTGCCTCAGCTTCCCGAGTAGCTGGGACTATAGGCACGTGCCACCATGCCCAGGTAATTTTTTCTCTTTTTAGTAGAGGTGGGGTGTCACCGTATTTGCCAGGATGGTCTCAATCTCCTGACCTCATGATCCACCTCCCTTGGCCTCCCAAAGTGCTGGGATTACAGACGTGAGCCACTGCACCCGGCCTAATTTTTGTATTTTTGGTAGAGAGAGGGTTTCATCATGATGGCCAGGCTGGTCTAGAACTCCTGACCTCAGGTGATCTGCTTGCCTCAGCTTCCCAAAGTGCAGGGATGACAGGCATGAGCCACTGCACCCGGCTGTAGATGCTTGTCTGAAAGCAGAGGGGTCAGAGTGAACAGAAAGCAAGAGAGGAGTGGGAGGATGGGTGATTCTGCTGGACAGGCAGCGCAGGTGCCAGGTGTCAGCCCAGACACAGGCATCTTCATAGGTGGAGGGGAGGAGAGGAAGACGGGCCGAGGCGTGAAAAGAAGGGCAGAGGAGGAGCAGATGAGCTTCTATGTCCTCCCAGAACACAGAACATGCAAGATCCAGGTGTTTAAGGTTTAAACTGGCCTCTACTGTGAACAGACTACAAAGCTTACTCAAAGCAGATGGATTTAACACGCTTAATGATCGGACTTCTAAAAACAACCACTGGGTCAGGAATGGGGGCCTATAATCCCAGCACTTTGGGAGGCCAAGGAGGGCAGATCACCGGAGGTCAGGAGTTCAAGACCAGCCTGGCCAATATGGTGAAATCCTGTCTCTACCAAAAAAATACAAAAATTAGCTAGGTGTGGTGGTGCATGCCTATAGTCCCAGCCACTTGGAAGGCTGAGGTGGGAGAATTGCTTGAACCCAGGAGGCGGAGGCTGCAGTGAGCTGAGATCACACCAGTACGCTCCAGTCTGGGCAACAGGGTGAGACTCCATCTCAAAAAAAAAAAAAAATTAATTAATTAATTAAAAAAATAAAAATAAAAACAGGGCTAGGCACAGTAGCTCATGCCTGTATTCCCAGAACTTTGGGAGGCTGAGGCGGGTGGATCATGAGGTCAGGAGTTCAAGACCAGACTGACCAAGATGGTGAAACCCCATCTCTACTAAAAATACAAAAATCAGCCAGGCGCAGTGGCAGGCACCTGTAATCCCAGCTACTCGGGCGGTTGAGACAGGAAAATCGCTTGACCCAGGAGGCAGAGGTAGTGGTGAGCCGAGATCGCACCATTGCACTCTAGCCTGGGCAACAAGGGCAAAAGCCCTTCTCCAAATAAATAAATAAATATAAGGTTTTATGTTTTTGGATAAAACAATATTGTAAATAGTAGGCCGGGAGCGGTGGCCCATGCCTGTAACCCCAGCTCTTTGGGAGGCCAAGGTGGGCAGATCCCTTGAGGTCAGCAGTTTGAGACCAGCCTGGCCAAAATGGTGAAACCCTGTCTTTACTAATAATACAAAAATTAGCCGGGCGTGGTGGTGGACTCATGTAGTCCCAAATGCTCAGGAGGCTGAGGCATGAAAATCGCTTGAACCCCAGGAGGCGGAGGTTGCAATCAGCCAAAATCGCGCCACTGCACTCTAGCCTGGGAGATAGAGTGAGACTGTGTCTCAAAAAAAAAAAAAAAAAAAAAAAAAAAAAAGAGGCCAGGCGCGGTGGCTCATGCCTGTAATCCCAGCACTTTGGGAGGCCAAGGTGGGTGGATCACGATGTCAGGAGATCGAGACCATCCTGGCTAACACAGTGAAACGCCATCTCACTAAAAGTACAAAAAATTAGCTGGGCGTGGTGGTAGTGCCTGTAGTCCCAGCTACTCGGGAGGCTGAGGCAGGAGAATGGTGCGAACCCAGAAGGCGGAGCTTGCAGTGAGCCGAGATCGCGCCACTGAACTCCAGCCTGGGCAACAGAGCAAGACTCCATCTCAACAAAGAAAGAAAGAAAGAAAGAAAGAAAGAAAGAAAGAAAGAAAGAAAGAAAGAAAGAAAGAAAGAAAGAAAGAAAGGAAGAAAGGAAGAAAGGAAGGAAGGAAGGAAGGAAGGAAGGAAGGAAGGAAGGAAGGAAGGAAGGAAGGAAGGAAGGAAGGAAGGAAGGAAGGAAGGAAAAAGAAAGGAAAGAAGACAATATTGTAAATAGTGGTATACACCAAATTAAAGAAAAAGGAAGAATGGCCAGGCACAGTGGCTCACGCCTGTAATCCCAGCACTTTGGGAGGCCAAGGCAGGCAGATCACCTGAAGTCAGGAGTTCCAGACCAGGCTGACCAACATGGAGAAACCCTGTCTCTTTTAAAAATACAAAATTAGCTGGACATGGTGGCGCATGCCTGTAATCCCAGCTACTCGGGAGGTAGAGGCAGGAAAATCGCTTGAATCCAGGAGGTGGAGGTTGTGGTAAGCGGAGATGGCACCATTGCACTCCAGCCTGGGCAGTCAGAGGAAACTCCATCTCAAAAAAAAAAAAAAAAAAAAAAAAAAGGAAGAATGTGACTGGCTTCTTACATTTGCCAAATAGAAGCAAAAGAAACCTTTCTAACTCATGTAGTAGTAACCCAGCCACTAGTATTTGGTGATTAGATTCTAAGTCTGCATATATATAAGCCTGGCCCCTAGTATGTATTATCATACCCCTATTTAAAATGATAGGAAGTATTTATCATGAGCTTCTTATCTTTTGGCCTAATTACATTTCTGTTGCAGTCTATCATAAAGAAAAAAACTAACAAAAAAATTTTAATACATGAAGCTGTTTATCATGGAATTAAAAATTAGAAATAGCTGCCCCAAATTAGAGTAATGGTTAGGTAATTTGGGCACAAACATTTGATGAAATATTCTACAAGCATTACGTTTATGAATTTGAAATAATAATTATTTTTTTGTTTTTGAGACAGACTCTTGCTTTGTCACCCAGGCTGGAGTGCAGTTACATGATCTCAGCTAACTGCAACCTCTGCCTCCGAGCTTCCAGTGATTCTCGTGCCTCAGCCTCCCGAGTAGCTGGGATTACAGGCGTATGCCTCCACGCCCTGCTAATTTTTCATATTTTTAGGGTTTCACTATTGGCCAGGCTGTTCTTGAACTCCTGGTCTCAAGTGATCTGCCTACCTTGGCCTCCCAAAGTACTGTGATAACAGGTATAAGCCACTGCGCCCAGCTAAAAAAATAATACTTATTATGACTGTGAAAATTGAATAAAATATTGTATAGAGGCTGTGCGTAGTGGCTCATGCCTGTAATCCAATGCTTTGGGAGGCCATGATAGGAGGGTCACTTGAGGCCAGGAGTTTAACTCTACCCCCACCAAAAAAAATCAAATGAAATTAGCTGGACATGGTGGTGCACACCTGTAGTCCTAGCTCCTTGAGAGGCTGAGGTGAGAGGATTGCTTGAGCCCAGGAGTTTGAGGTTACAGTGGGCTACAATTCATAGTTACAACTCTTTGCTTAAAGAAGAAATAAATGTGAGCTAACAAAGGAGGTAAAAGTTGTCTTAGGAATTCAAGGATATCTCATGGAACTCAAGGGATGGCAGAATATGTCTTTCTGGAATTTACATGCTAACTATGTATCTACAAAACATTTAATGACTTTTAATCTCTGTTAGTATTTTATGCAGAATATTGTTCACCAGCATATAAAGATATTAGATATAAAGATATCTAATATCTAAATTCATCTTTCATAATTCACTATCATTAAATACATTCCTGTTGAAACTAATATGACTCAGAACTGAACATGTCTTTTGTGTGAAATCATCAGTTCTTAGAGTATGTAAACCTTGAGAGCTCTGATTGGACTTAATTCTTAGTGTTTAGACCCTTCAATTATTTTAACTCTGCATTTTTAGTTGACCAACAAAAATATTATGTTCAAAATAAAAAGAGTAGTTGTGTATACACAGAGTATATGTATGTAAATGATAATTTTCTAAATAGGAAAAATTTAACAGAATTATGTAGCTATAGATTATATGCATTATCTATCATAGGATATTATCTCTAGGGTCTGAGAAGGAGAACCTTGGCACTAATTGAAAAAAAATCAACCTTTTACCTTCTCCCCTATCTAGCACATGTTTGTTCTTCGGGAGCGCCCTGAAACCGTGTTAATAGATCTCATTCAGAGGACAAAGGATGCAGTAAGAGAGCTGGACAATCTGCAGTATCGAAAGATGAAGAAACTCCTTTTCCAGGAGGCACATAACGGACCAGCAGTAGAAGCACAGGAAGAAGAAGAGGTAACAGATTAAAAAATGACTCCAATATTGAATTTTCACTATTGGTTTCTTTCCTTATGCAGCTTGCCCTGCCATAATTTACCTTATATACCAATGGTTTCCAGGTTGTATTTTCTTACCATTGGTCCTATAAAATCCCAGTTAGGAATAAAAAAAAGGTCCCTTTTTCTTGGAGAAATAAGAAAAATTAAAAAGAAATTTTTTAAAGTCTTTAATCATGTTAGATTACATGCCCCTTTATGGTACACAGTGTCATAGTGAAGGTTCTGAGAAGTCCTTTGTTAAAGAAACCTGTTCACTTTTGTTTAATCTAGTCCTTCTCTAATTTCTTGACCACCGAACCTTTTTTGTTTTTTTGAGACGGAATTTTGTTCTTGTTGCCCACGTTGGAGTGCAATGACATGATCTCGGCTCACTGCAACCTCCACTTCCGTGGTTCAAGCGATTCTCCTGCCTCAGCCTTCCAAGTAGCTGGGATTACAGGCGTGCACCACCACACCCAGCTAGTTTTTATTTTATTTTATTTTTTGTATTTTTAGTAAAGATGGGGTTTCACCACATTGGCCAGGCTGGTCTTGAACTCCTGACCTCAGGTGGCCCACCCACCTCGGCTTCCCAGAGTGCTGGGATTACAGGCATGGACCACCGTGCCCAGTCTGAGCCCTTTTTTGACCTATTGTCCAGTTCCATATGATGTGCTTTTGGAAGTTTTTGAAATACAGAATCTGAAGGTTGAATGTACTCTCTCAGAAGTCATGAGAAGGTTACTCGGCATTCTACTGTGTCACCAAAGAAACTTGATTTCATTCCGTCTACACCGTTCTTTTTTTTTTTTTTTAGACAGGGTCTTGCTCTGTAGCCCAGTTTGGAGTACAGTGGCACGGTCTTGCCTTACTGCAATCTCTACCTCCTGGGTTCAAGCGATTCTCCACCTTCTGCCTCCCAAGTAGCTGGGTCTACAGTTGCGCCACCATGCCCAACTAATTTTTTATATTTTTAGTAGAGACGGGGTTTCGCTATGTTGGCCAGGCTGTTCTCCATCTCCTGGCCTCAAGTGATTCATCTGCCTCAGCCTCCCAAAGTGCTGGGATTACAGGTGTGAGTCACCGCGCCTGGCCTACACTATTCTAAAATACTCATTTTACAGATACCAAAAGCAAGGCTCCGAATAAATTAAGTTGCTCACTGTAGGTAGAGGAACATGGGTTCAAATTCATACCTCTTTTACTCTCAAGACCAAGTTCTGTCTTGACTCTTAGGGAGAATGGAAATACAGATTTGCTGTAGAAGTGTTACAGAACTTCGTCATGAAGAAATATACATATAAAGTATATTATGTGTAAAGCTATTTTTTCCCTCTAAATATTTTGTTTCGTCTTTGCCCCGTCAGAATCGAAAATTTTATTCTTTTCTATTGGTTTTCATCGAGAGAGACCACTTTGCATTCTGAAACCATGAACAATAGTTTATTTTCTTTTTCTTTTTAATATCACTAAATAATTAATGAACTGTCAAATATAAGACTTTCTAAACTTACAATTTTTGGATTTGGGGATTTTTTTTAGTTCTTAATGGTAGTCACTAGAAAATTGTTTGGGATTATTTCAGATATGTGAAATACTTTAATAAAGTGAAATTAATAAAATTCTATGTAGTTAAATTGTTAACAATATATGTGTTAGGTTAGGGATGTAAGAAAAGTCCCTATCTACATATATGTCTGTGTTTATTAAATTCTACGTATCTTAAAGAATTCTGGTATGGTAAGACTACTGTAATGTTAGTGCCCAGATACTACACCTGCCTGTTTACATCAGAATAACATTCTTATGATTGTGATTTGAAATAATATAATATGTAATTATTAGTTTACACAAGAATAGGTAGGAATTAATATTAAATTATTTGGTGGTAAAAAGATAATCTAGTGTTCCCCAAAAACCTATCGAAATACAAAAAAGAAAAAGAAAGGAAGGAAGGAAGGGAGGAAGGGAAAGGTAATCTGGAGACTATGTTTTCCAGAAGAAAGAAGAATCTACTTATGAAAGGCTGGTTTAATAAAAAAGAATAACAACTACAGTGAAGTTTCTAATACTTTTTTTTTTAAATGCTCCTTGTGGAGCAGGGCTACCCCATAGGCACTGTACCCAGAATAGCCAGTGCTTTTTTTTTTTTTTTTTTTAAAGGAGGGATTTGTATTAACCAAGAATTATTGAGAAATGAGCAGGATCCCTATATATGCCCCATGAGAAGTATAAATCGTTATTTTAAAATATCAAGCAATGTAGAGAAAATATTCTACTTTGAAAATCACCCAAAAGTGATCAGCTGACTTTGTTTTAGACAGTTGGGTGAGTTTTTTTGTGATTTACTTGTTGGTCATTTTTGTTTTTCAATAAACTAACAGTTGATAAACTTCTTGGTCTTGGAAAATAAAAGCAATTTCTCATGATAGACCAACTTTCTGAGACTGTCTGGCAAGTGGTATGCTAGGTGCTTATAATCAAGAATTCAGAAGAGAGAGATGTATATAAATATTTGAACTGAATTTGAATGTTCTTTTCTCTTAGGAACAAGATCATGGTGTTGGCCGGACAGGAACAGTGAATGGTGTTGGAAGTAATTAATCCATTCCCAGCATGTCCATCAGTGCCAGCAGCCAAAGCAGTAGTGTTAACAGTCTTCCAGATGTCTCAGATGACAAGAGTGAGCTAGATATGATGGAGGGAGACCACACAGTGATATCTAACAGTTCTGTTATCCATTTAAAACCTGTGAGTATTTGGATTTCATTGAAAAAAATTCAATGTTGGTAAACTGTTTTCTTCGTCTATTAGTTTAAGAGAAGGAAGAAGGAGGAGAAGGAAGTTTCCCAAAGTTTGGAACATGGCCGGGCGCAGTGGCTCATGCCTGTAATCCCAGCACTTTGGGAGGCCAAGCCGGGTGTATCACTTGAGGCCAGGAGTTCAAGACCAGCCTGGCCAACATGGTGAAACCCTGTCTCTACTAAAAATAACAGAAATTAGCCAGGCTTGGTGGCATGTGCCTGTACTCCCATACTCCCAGCTACTTCGGAGGTTGAGGTGGGAGAATCACTTGAACCTGGGAGATGGAGGTTGCAGTGAGCCAAGATTGCATGACTGCAGTCCAGCCTAGGCGACAGAGTTAGACCCTGTCTCAAAAAAAAAGAAGTTTGGAGCATTTTTTAATGAAAAAAGCCTTGTTAACTCCTAACCTGTTATCTCCATTTGGAAAATTATGTTTTGAGAATACAAAAAGAATGTGGAACTATTTCAGAATATTAGAAGAAAAAGTACAGAAACCTCAAATACATTATTTGACATTATTTACATGGAAAATAAAATACTAAAAAATAGGAAGGATACACATAAAATTCATGATAATGGTTGCCTTTGGGGAGTGAGAAATGGTTGGGATGAGTGATGATCAAAAGTGAATTTTATGTTATCCATAATATTTATATCTTTTTTTTTTTTTTTTTTTGAGACGGAGTCTCACTCTGTCACCCAGGCTGGAGTGCAGTGGCCACAGTCTTGGCCCACTGCAACCTCCACCTCTCAGGTTCAAGCGATCATCCTGCCTCAGCCTCCCGAGTAGCTGGAATATACAGGTGTGTGCCACCCTGCCTGACTAATTTTTGTATTCTTAGTAGAGACGGGGTTTCACCGTGTTGGCCAGGCTAGTCTCAAACTCCTGACCTCAAGTGATCCACCCACCTCAGCCTCCCAAAGTGCTGGGATTACAGGTGTGAACCACTGTGCCAAGGCGTTTGTATCTTTTTTTTTTTTTTTTTTGAGATTGAGTTTTGTTCTTGCTGCCCAGTCTGGAATGCAGTGGCACCATCTTGGCTCATTGCAGTCTCCGCCTCCCAGATTCAAGCAATTCTCATGCCTCAGCCTCCTGAGTAGCTGGGATTACAGGTGCGTGCAACCACGCCCAGCTAATTTTTTGTATTTTTAGTAGAGAAGAGATTTCATCATGTTGGTCAGGCTGGTCTCAAACTCCCAACCTCAAGTGATCCACCCGCATCGGCCTCCCAAAGTACAGGGATTACAGGCGTGAGCCACTGCACCCAGCCTGTCTCTTAAAAATAAAGCTGAATATAATTGTAGAAAACTAGATTCTGGATTTAGGAAATATGGGTGTTTGCTGCTTTACTCTTTACCTTTTTGAGTGTAAAATGTTAAACCTGAAAAATATTGAAAAGTCAGGTAACTCCTTTTAACAATTAATAGGAATGCTGAGGCTGGGAGTGGAGGCCCACCCCTGTAATTCCAGCATTTTGGGAAGCTGAGGCAGGCAGATTGCTTGAGCCTGGAGTTGGAGACCAGCCTGGGCAACATGGTGAAACCCTGTCTCTACAAAAAATTTAAAAATTAGCTCGGCTTGGTGGTGCATGCTTCTAATCTCAGCTACTCAGGAGGCTAAGGTGGTAGGTTCACTTGAACTCAGGAAGTAGAGGTTTTCAGTGAGCCGAGATTGCACCACTGCACCTCTGCCTGGGTGACGGAGTGAGACTATCTCAAAAAACGAACAAACAAAAATAGGAACGCTTCCTTTTTCACTTCACAGCTTGTGTTACTATCTAAAAGTAGTAGGTACAATGGCTAAAAGATGGAAACAACCCAAATTATTCATCAACGGATGTATTAACAAATTGTGGTTTGTAGGCCGGGCACGGTGGCTCACGCCTGTAATCCCAGCATTTTGGGAGGTCGAGGCAGGTGGATTATGAGGTCAAGAGATTGAGACCATCCTGGCCAACATGGTGAAACCCTGTCTTTACTAAAAATACAAAAATTAGCCAGGCGTGGTGGCACACACCTGTAATCCCAGCTATTTAGGAGGCTGAGGCAGAAAAGTCGCTTGAACCCAGGAGGCAGAGGTTGCAGTGAGTTGAGATCATGCCACTGCACTCCAACCTGGCAACAGAATGAGACTCTGTCTCAAAAAACCAAAAAAAATTGTGGTTTTTACATCCAGTAGAATATTATTCAGCTACAAAAAGGAATGAAGTTCTAATATATGCCGCCATATGGATGAATCTTGAAAACATTTTAAGTGATGAAAGTCTAGACACAGAAGGACAAATATTGTATAATTAAACTTGTATAAAATATCTAAAATGTGCAAATTCATAGTGACAGAAAGTACGTTAGGAGTTACCAGAGACTGGGTGGAGGTCAAAATAGTTATTGCTAATGGACGTAGTTTCTGTTTGGGTTGATGAAAAAGTTTTGGAAGTAATACTGATAGCTGTACATCATTGAGAGTATAATTAATACCACTTAAAATGGTTAAAATAGGCTGAGCACTGTGGCTCATTCCTATAATCCTAGCACTTGGGGAGGCTGAGGCAGGAGTATCTCTTGAGGCCAGGAGTTCAAGACCAGCCTGGACAACATAGGGAGACTCCATCCATTAAAGAAAAAAAAAAATAGCCAGGTGTGGCACATGCCTGTGGCCCCAGCTACTGAAAAGGCTGAGTAGTGAAGGCCCACTGAGTAGTGGAGGATCGGTTGAGCCTGGGAGATCAAGGATGCGGTGAGCCTTGATCATACCACTGCACTGCATTCTGGGCAACAACAACAACAACAACAAATTATTACCACAATTAATTGGTTGCTACTTAACTGATGTTCTATTCAGCTAACAGATTGAGTTCAGGGAAAGATATCAGTCCTTCAATTTTTTCCAACTGTTTTTGTTTTTGCTTATTTTGGACAGATGGCAGAAGTATTATAAAGATAACTCCATTGCTTCCAAAACCCAAGAGGCTTTGAGCAGTTTTCTACTACTCCTGTTTAAAACATTGACTATATTGGCTACATGTTTCATCATCTTTGTTTTCAAGTTATGTTAAAGCTTTTCAATTTTGCACATAATCAGTAGGATATAAATCTAGTCATGTGCCAGGCACAGTGACTCACGCCTGTAATCCCAGCACTTTGGGAGGCCAAGGCAGGCAGATTGCTTGAGCCCAGTAGTTCAAGACCAGCCTGGGCAACATGGCAGAACCCCATCTCTACAAAAAATACAAAAGTTAGCTGGCATGGTGGTGCATGCCTGTGGTCCCAGCTACCTGGGAGGCTGAGGTGGGAGGATCGCTTGAGCCCAGGAAGTTGAGGCTGTGGTGAGCCATTCAGGGTACCACTGCACTCCAACCTGGGTGACAAAGTGAGACCCCGTCTCAGACAAACAAATCAATCAATCAATCTAGTCATGTGCATTTTCTTATCCTGAGTCTGTGTACTATTTTATACCCTGTACAGATAATTTATTCTAATTCTAATTATATTGAAAATAAAGCTGGACATATTGGCTTGCACCTGTAATCTCAGGATTTTGGAAGGCCAAGGAGGGAGGATTACTTGAGCCCAGGAGTTCTAGACCAGCCTAGTCAACATAGGGAGACCTTGTTTCTAAAAAAATAAAATTAGCCTAGCCTGATGGCCCGTGCCTGTAGTTCCAACTTCTCAGGAGTCTGAGGTAGGCAGATGGTTTGAGCCTGGGAGGTTGAAGCTACAGTGAGCTATGGTCACATTACTGTACTTCAATCTGGGTGACACAGCGAGACCCTGTTTCTAAAAAAGAAGAAAAGAAAAAAGAACAGCATTTCTACTTTTTGGTTTTGCTTTTTAAAATTATGTCTTTGAGATTTGTTGATCAAGTTGTCTTTAAACTTTAATTTCCATAAAGATTCAAACAAACTGTTCACCTTACATAGTATTATCTTTTTTTTTTTTTGCCTAGGAGGAAGAAAATTACAGAGAAGAGGGAGATCCTAGAACAAGAGCATCAGATCCGCAGTCTCCACCCCAAGTATCTCGTCACGAATCACACTATCGTAATCGAGAACACTTTGCTACTATACGGACAGCATCACTGGTATGTACTTCCCCGAATTAAAGATAAATATATTTTTCATGTGGGACCTTGGCAATATAAACTCAAGTATAGCTATATATTGTTTTGTATTTGGGTTTTATTTTGCGAAATATTCATTTAATATTTAATTGCCTATTATGAGAAAGATGTTATTCAGAGAACTCTGAGAAATGTTAAACTAACAATGTCTTCATGACACGTACACAAAAAACGAGTATGTTAGAATATCTTAAATACTTAAGATAACTACAGGACACTAAACAGGGATTCAGATAACTTTTTTTTAGGAGCATAAATGAAGTATTTATGAAATAAATAGTTTCAGTATTTAAAATTAGTAAGATTTAGGCACAGCAGGGAGAGGAGAAATGAATGGTATTTCCATATAAGAAGAATATGGACAGTAAGGAAATATATTGTGTGAGGCTAACCAGAAGGAGGGGAATATTGGAAATGGCAAGCAGTACAATTTGGTATACTCTAAAGTCATTCTGATTTTCCAAATAATATGGATTATCTGTTCATTACAAGGATGCTATAATGGGGTACTTAAAATCTTAATCAGACAGATAAGTAAAACCAAAGCATGATAAAGGATACTAAGGATACAACAAAATTACATTAAGATACCATAAGAAAAGTAGGCTATTAGAAAACATAATGGAAAGGCTGGGTTTGGTCGCTCATGCCTGTAATCGTAGAACTTTGGAAGGCTGAGGTGGGTGGATCACTTGAGCTCACGAGTTTAAGAACAGCCTGGGCAACATGGTGAAACCCCATCTCTACAAAAAATACAAAATTCAGGTGGGGTGTGGTAGCTCACACCTGTAATCCCAGCAATTTGGGAGGCTGAAGTAGGTGAATCGACTGAAGTCAGGAGTTTGAGACCAGCCTGGCCAATATGGCGAAACCCTGTCTCTGCTAAAAATAGAAAAATTAGCTGGGCATGGTGGTGCACTTGTAATTCCAGCTATTCAGGAGGCTGAGACTGGAGAATCGCTTGAACCTAGGAGGCAGAGGCTGCGGTGAGCTGAGATCGTGCCTCTGCACTCCAGCCTGGGTGACAGAGGTAGACACTATCTCAAAAAAAAAAAAAAAAAAAAAAAAAAAAAAAATTCAGCTGGGTGTGGTGATGTGTGCCTGTAGTCCCATATACTTGGGAGACTGAGTCAGGAGCATTGATTGAACCCAGGAGATGGAGGTTGCAGTGAGCCGAGATCACACCACTGTACTGCAGCCTGGGTGACAGTGCCAGATCCTGTCTCAAAAAAAAAAAAAGAAAGAAAGAAAGAAGTGAGGCTGGGCGTGGTGGCTCACACCTGTAATCCCAGCACTTTGGGAGGCCGAGGCAGGTGGATCACCTGAGGTCAGGTTTCAAGACCAACTTGGCCAACATGGTGAAACCTCGTCTCTACTAAAAATACAAAAATTAGCTGGGCGTGATGGCAGGCACCTGTAATCCGGGTTACCTGGCAGGCTGAGGTAGGATAATTGCTTGAATCCAGGAGATGGAGGTTGCAGTGAGCTGAGATTGCGCCATTGCACTCCAGCCTGGGCATCAGAGCGAGACTCTGTCTCAAAAACTAAAAAAGAAAAAAAAGAAAAGAAAACATGATGGGGGAAAAAAAAGATATGATAGCTATCTGACTTCTCAACAATGTAATAAGCAGATGTTATAAATCCTATGCTGTCATGAGTCTATATGACGTGGGGTTGGGAACGTAGTACCCTACCCTAAGTCAGGTTATTCCTACTATTCTGCAACATGTAAATAGCACTTTTAACAGAGCAAGTGGTAAAGATTGCTTAATTTTTGCATGACTATTTTGATAATTATGTTGAGAAGGACCAGCTTAAAGGAAAACCTCTCAGTAACTTGGCATAAGTTAAATGTTTCCCAAAGAAGTGTTCTATTCCAAAGTTTGGCTTCCTCAAATCAATTAAGGGCATTTTAAATTTACAGATTTAATGAATCAAAATCTGAAAAAGATTTGTATTTTTAAAGCCAGTAGTTTCATTTATGTCACTTAAAATATTCAGAGCATAAGTAGTTTTTTAATACAAATAAGCATAGCTGTATTATTCATTATAAGTGCTATATACCATCACAGCCTACCTTCTTCTGACTTGGATTTTTTTCATTCAATAAAATGCACAGATCTTAGGTATTCAATTTGAAGAGTTTTTACAATTCTATACACCTGCCTTAACCGTCTGAAACAAGGTACAGTTATCCCTCAGTATCTGTGAGGGATTGGTTCCAGGACCCTCCATAAATCCCCAAATCCACAGATAAGCCAAGTCCCTTATATAAAATGGTGGCCCGGGCGGAGTGGCTCACAGCTGTAATCCCAGCACTTTGCCAGGCCGAGGCAGGCAGATCACTTGAGGTCAGGAGTTCGAGACCAGCCTGGCCAGCATGGTGAAACCTCATCTCTATTAAAAATACAAAAATTAACCGGGCGTGGTGGCAGGCACCTGTAATCCCAGCTACTCAGGAAGTTGAGGCAGGAAAATTGCTTGAACCCGAGAGGCGGAGGTTGCAGTGAGCTGAGATCGTACCATTGCACCCCAGCCTGGGGGACAAGAGCGAGACTTCATCTCAAAAAAAAAAAGAAAAAAATCAGGAGTTCAAGACCAGCCTGGCCAACATGGTGAAACCCTGTCTCTACTAAAAATATAAAAAATTAGCTGAGTATGGTGGCGCATACCTGTAGTCCCAGCTACTCAGGAGGCTGAGGCAGGAGAATCACTTGAACCTAGGAGGCAGAGGCTGCAGTGAGCCAAGATCGTGCCACTGTACTCCAG
Source organism: Chlorocebus sabaeus (assembly GCF_047675955.1). Taxonomy (NCBI): domain Eukaryota; kingdom Metazoa; phylum Chordata; class Mammalia; order Primates; family Cercopithecidae; genus Chlorocebus; species Chlorocebus sabaeus. The sequence continues at coordinate 21,713,531 of NC_132919.1, read as the reverse complement.
CGTGGGCAACACACCGACCCTGTCTTTGAAAAAGAATTGAAAATGTTATCAACAAGATGAAAGATAACAAGTGTTGGCAAAAAGGGGAACTCTTACACATTGTTGGTGATAACCTAAATTAGTATGGCCATTTTGGAAAATGGTATGAAGGTTCCTCAAAAAACTAAAAATAGAACTGCCATATGATCCAGTAATTCCACTTCTGGGTACATATTTAAAGGAACTGAAATTCATATGTTGAAGGGATATCTGCACTCCCATGTTCATTGCAGCATTATTCACAATAGCTAAGTCATGGAATCAACCTAAGTGCATATCAGTGGATGAGTGGATAAGGAAAATGTAGCATATATACACAATGGAATACCATTCAGCCTTAAAAAGGAAAAATCCTGTCATTTGCAAGAACATGCATGAATCTGGAGGATTATGCTAAGTGAGATAAGGCAAGCACAGAAAGACAGACACCACATGATCTCGCTTTTATGTGGAGTCTAGAAAAATAAAGTTGAACTCATAGAATAGAGGTAGAGACTAGAGTGGTGGTTACTAGAGGTTAGGGACAGAGAGAAATGGGGAGTTGTTGATCAAAATGTACAAATTTCAGAAAGATAGGAGGAACGGGTTTTGAGATATTTTGCATAGCCAGTTGACTATAGTTGACAATAGTGTATTGAATATTTTGAAATAACTAAAAGTAAATCTCAAATATCTCACCATAAAAAATGATGCATAAAGAAGGTGATGGATATGTTAGATTGATTTAATTCAATATGTTGAATACATATATCAGTATATCACACATGTACTCCATAAATGTATACAATTATGATTTGTCAATCAAAACATTAACATTTTTTAAAGGAATTGAAAACAGGTACTCAGACAAGTGCATGTACACACATAGTCACAGCAGCAGTTTTCACAGTGGCCAAAAGACGGAAACAATACAAATGTCCATCAGTGGATGAGTGGATAAACAAATTGTGCTATATACATACAGTGGAATTTTATTCAGCTGTAAAAGGAAATGAAATACTGATGCATACTACAACATGGATAAACTTCAGAAACATGCTAAGTGAAAGAAACCAGCCATAAAAACTCATATATTATATGACACTACTTATATGAAATATGCAGAATAGGTATATCTATAGAGACATAAAGCAGATTGATGGTTACCAGGAGGGGAGAATGGAGAGCAACTGCTTAACAGGTATAGAATTTTCTCTTGAGATGATAAACATGCTTTATAACTAGATAAAGGTGATAGTTGCATGGCACGGTAAATATACTAAACATACTGAATTGTTCATTTTAAGGTGATTGATTTTATGTCATGAGTATTTTATCTTGTTTTTTTTTGTTTGTTTTTGTTTTTTTTGAGACGGAGTTTCGCTCCGTTGCCTAGGCTGTAGTGCGGTGGTGTGATCTCAGCTCAATGCAAGCTCCACCTCCCAGGCCCACACCATTCTCCTGCCTCAGCCTCCGGAGTAGCTGGGACCACAGGTGCCCGCCACCGTGCCCAGCTAATTTTTTTTGTATTTTTAGTAGAGACGGGGTTTCACCGAGTTAGCCAGGATGGTCTCGATCTCCTGACCTTGTGATCCGCCTGCCTCCGCCTTCCAAAGTGCTGGGATTACAGGCGTGAGCCACCACGCCTGGCCTATCTTGATTTTTAAATTGAAGTTTTTCTTTTTTTTTTTTTTGCTTTGTGGTCAGTGTTTTTTGTGTTCTGCCCAAGAAGTGTTTGCTTACTCCAGGGTTATAAAGATATTTTGTGTTTCTGCTTTGTGATTCTGGGTTTTACATTCAGGTCAAATGATCCTTCTCAAATTAATTTTTATATATGACATAAGTGATATAGGGAGTCAAGGTTTATTTGTTTTTTTCTATGTAAAGAACCAGTTGTTTCAGCAGGATTTGCTAAAAACAGTATCCTCTGAATTAAGTTGACTTTCTTGGTAGAAAAATCAATTGAACATATGTGGATCTCTTTCTAGTTTTTATTCTCTTTCCTTGATCTACTTAGCCTATCTTAAAGCCAGTACTGCATTGTCTTGCGTACTGTAGGGCTGCATGTCCTCCAAATATTTTTGTTCCTCAAGATTGTTTTGGCTATTCTAGATTCTTTTATATCCCCATATAAATTTTAGAACCAGTCTATTTCTTTAAAAGACTTGTTGGAAATTTTCTTGGAATCTGCTAACATTGGGATATTTTATACTAATTCCCTACTTAGTTAATATAGAATGGTTTAAAAGGCTTTTCGAAGAAGAATGTTTTATTTTCTTCTTTTCCTTCCATTATTTGTATGTCTAGGTTACAAGGCAAATGCAAGAACATGAGCAGGATTCTGAGCTTAGAGAACAAATGTCTGGCTATAAGCGAATGAGGCGACAACATCAAAAGCAACTGATGACTCTGGAAAATAAGCTAAAGGCTGAGATGGACGAACATCGCCTCAGATTAGACAAAGATCTTGAAACTCAGCGTAACAATTTTGCTGCAGAAATGGAGAAACTTATCAAGAAACACCAGGCTGCTATGGAGAAAGAGGTGGCTTATTCAGTATTGTTAATTTGCTTGTTTTAGGTTTTGAATGTCTCAGAATTAACCAACATGGCAGTTTGATGTTAGAGTATCTGTTCCCAGGAACCAAGCAAATTGGGGAAAAGGAGAAACATTTATGTAACTTATATAAAGGTTTCTGTACATTGATATTACAAAAAAAGGTGATATCTGTGTGTCTTATCTCTCACTAATTTTGTGTGTGCATCATTTAAAACAAATCAGTCTTAAAACTATTCATTGGGGTAGTCCACTTTATAGTTTATGTAATAGCCAGCAAAATTTTGAATATGAAAAATTGATGTATTTTAATATCAAGTACTAGGCCTGGGAACTAATAAGACATGGGACCATTTCCTGATTCTTGAGAGTTTTATAGTGTCATAATCGGTAAGTTACTCAGTTATTTTAAGCTTTTAATTTTCTGGTTATCTGAGGAGTTTGCTAAATCTCCTGTCATTAGGTGATTTAGGTCTCAAAAAGTCATTTTTATTCTCTTTTTTGTATTTTTTGGAAACTACCCTTGAATTTCTGGCAGCATTTTAATATCAGAATGATTGAAGATTACTGTAATAAATACAATGTTGTAGGTTATAAGTTATGAAAGATTCAGATTCATGAATTTGATTCAGAATCAAATTCATTTGATTATTGACAAATAATTGTCATTATTTTACATGATAAAAGTTTAGTTTTTAGGATTTTTGTTATGTGAAACCTTTTCTTCTAATGTTTTTGGTTTCCATTGTTTTACTTTTATTCGATAGTCATGTTTGTCAAGTAGAATGTAGAATTCTCAGTAAATTCACACATATCATTAAAATATGTCCAGGTAGTTTGCAGTGAGGCATTATTTATCATAGCTACCCTCTTCTCCCTTTTCACAAAAAAAGAACCATTCTCATAGTAGTAGGGACTTTGACAAAATAATTTATGATATAAATAAATATTTGATTTTGAAATAATTTGATAAAACAATGTATACATATTTAAAATCCTCTGGGCATTGAATATTTTTATTTTTTATTTTATTATTATTATTTTTTGAGACAATCTCTCTCTGTTGCCCAGGCTGGAGTGTAGTGGTGTGATCTCAGCTCACTGCAACCTCTGCTCTCCAAGTTCAAGCAATTCTCCTGCCTCAGCCTCCCAAGTAGCTGAGACTACAGGTGCATCTACCATGCCTGGCTAATTTTTGTATTATTTTTATTTTAGTAGAGAAGGGGTTTCACCATGTTGATCAGGCTGGTCTCAAATCCCTGACCTCAGTTGACCTTCCCTTCTCAACCTCCCAAAGTGCTGGGATTATAGGTGTGAGCCACCACACCTGACAGATATTATTTTTAATAGCTTGGGAAAAGGGGATACTAACATATTTAGGAAAACAATTGCTGAAGCAGATGTGCAATGTGATAACAAATTTGTTTTAAAAGTATATAACCAGGATGGGTGCAGTGGTTCACACCTGTAATCCCACCACTTTGGGAGGCCAAGGTGAGAAGATTACTTGAGCCCAGAAGTTCAAGACCAGCCTGGGCAACATAGGAAGACTCTGTTTCCACAAAAATAAAAAATAAAAAAATGAACTGAGCATGGTGACATACACCTGTAGTTCCAGCTACTCGGGAGGCTGAGGTGGGAGGATCACTTGAGCTCAAAAGGAGGCTGCAGTGAGCCATGATTGTACCACCGCACTCAAACCTGGGTGAGAGAGTGAGACCCTGTAATACATTTTTTGAGATGGGCACTCGCCATGTTACCCACTGGTCTTGAACTCCTGGGCTCAGGTGATACTCCCACCTCAGCTTCTCAAAGTGTTGGGATTACAGGCATGAGCGACAATGCCTACTTAATTATATACATACACATATATATGTGTGTGTGTGTATATTTGAGACATGTACGTTTATAGAAAAAATTAGAGGCCGGGCTCAGTGGCTCACATCTGTAATCCCAGCACTTTGGGAGGCTGAGGTGGGTGGATCACCTGAGGTCAGGAGTTCAAGATCAGCTTGGCCAACATGGCGAAACCCTGTCTCTACTAAAAATACTAAAAATACAGGTGTCACACACCTGTCATTGCAGCCACTCGGTAGGCTGACACAGGAGAATCACTTTAACCCGGGACGCGGAGGTTGCAGTGAGCCAAGCTTGTGCCGCTGCACTGCAGCCTGGGTAACAATGAGACTCCATCTCAAAAGTAGTAATTTTTAAAAAAGAAAAAATTACAAAAGATATGCACCAAAACATAAGATTTTTCTTGTTTTTCTGTATTTTGTAAATGTTCTACAGTGAACGTGTATTGGATATAGATTCAGAAATAAAGTATAGCATTTGTTTCGTTTTACTAAGGGATTGAGGGTTGGAAGGAGGATATACTTCTGTTAAATGAAATAAAAAGTTGACAACGTGTTTGACGTTTCAAAGATGAGTTTCATCTTACTGATTCTATGAAGTTCAAATGGTAAGGATGCCAAGTAGCACGTGTTTATAATTTGGTTCAGTCTTTTATTTTGGTAATGTTTCTACCGATTTCTTGTTCTTAGAAAATAAAAGATATTCTTAGTGATGTATATTAAACTGCTACTTTAAATCTATCTACTTAACTAATTTGATTCATTTTTCAAACTTCATATAGGCTAAAGTGATGTCCAATGAAGAGAAAAAATTTCAGCAACATATTCAGGCCCAACAGAAGAAAGAACTGAATAGTTTTCTAGAGTCCCAGAAAAGAGAGTATAAACTTCGAAAAGAGCAGCTTAAAGAGGTACTTATGTCATAAAACTTTTCAATAAATTTTCTGCTTATTAATTATATCCAATGGTGACCAACTCATATCCAACTTATATCCAATGGTGACCATTGGATATCCTCACTGGCATTAGGATAAAATTATCTTTTGTTGTTTGTGGTCACTAAATGGATATTAGTTTAAATGATGACTTTAATTATAATCAGTTACCCTTAACTGAGTTATTTAGTTGAGGATCTAAAATGAATCATTTCCTGAAAATATACTTTTTTTATGTTTGTATATTTATTTATTTATTTATTTATTTATTTTTAAGACAGAGTCTTGCTCTGTCACCCAGGCTGGAGTGCAATGGTGTGATACCAGCTCACTGCAAGCTCCGCCTCCCAGGTTCACGCCATTCTCCTGCCTCAACCTCCTGAGTAGCTGGGACTATAAGTGCCTGCCACCATGCCCGGCTAACATTTGGTATTTTTTTTTAGTAGAGACGGGGTTTCACCATGTTAGCCAGGATGGTATTGATCTCCTGACCTCGTGATCCGCCCACCCCGGCCTCCCAAAGTGCTGGCATTACAGGTGTGAGCCATTGCGTCCAGCCTTATGTTCTTATTTTTTGTATGTATTTTTTGAGACAGTCTTACTCTGTTCCACAGGCTGGAGTGCAGTGGCACAATCATAGCTCACTGCAGCTTCGACCTCCCATGCTCAAGCAATCCTGCCTTAGCCTCCCCAGTAGCTGTGAACACAAGCACGCACCACCACTCCTGGCTAATTTTTAAATTTATTTTTTGTAGAGACAGGGTCTTGCCATGTTGCCTAGTCTGGTCTCAAACTCCTGGGCTCAAGCAGTCTGCCCACCTTGGCTTCCCAAAGTGCTGGGATTATAGGCATAAGTCAGTGTACCTGATCACATTTTGTTATGTGAAACCTTTTCTTCTAATGTTTTTGGTTTCCCATTGTTTTACTTTGAAAGTAAACAGAATAAGGGGGATATTTGCTTATTAGTTTTTTTTTAGGTAGAATATGCTGATTATTTCTTTGTGGCTACAGGGTTTCATATTTGTTTGCCCTTTCTTGTGCTGCCCCCTCCCTCCGATTTTTTTTTTTTTTCCCCGAAATGCAAGTCTCACTCTGTCGTACAGGCTGGAGTGCAGTGGTGTGATCTTGGCTCACTGCAACCTCCCCTCCCCCGAGGTTGAAATGATTCTCCTGCCTTAGCCCCCCGAGTAGCTGGGATTACAGGTGTGTGCCACCATGCCCAGATACTTTTTATATATTTTTTTAGTAGAGACGGGGTTTCACCATGTTAGCCAGGCTGGTCTCAAACTCCTGACCTCAGGCAGTCTACCCACCTCAGCCTCCCAAAGTGCTAGGATTACTAGTGGGAGCCACCACTCCTTGCTCTTGTGCTGCCTTTTTTTTTTTTTTTTTTTTTTTTTTTTTTTGAGACAGAGTCTCACTCTGTTGTCCAGGCTAGGGTGCAGTGGCATAATCTCGGCTCACTGCAACCTTTGCCGCTTTGGGTTCAAGTGATTCTCCTGCCTCAGTCTCCTGAGTAGCTGACATTACAGGCGCCTGTCACCACGCCCGGCTGATTTTTGTATTTTTAGTAGAGATGAGGATTTCACCATCTTGGCCAGGCTGGTCTTAAACTCATGCCATTCTCCTGCCTCAGCCTCCCGAGTAGCTGGGACTACATGTGCCTGCCACCAAGCTTGGCTAATTTTTTGTATTTTTAGTAGAGACAGGGTTTCACGATGTTAGCCAGAATGGTCTCGATCTCCTGACCTCATGATCTGCCCGCCTCAGCCTCCCAAAGTGCTGAGATTACAACTGTGCCTAGCCTGACAACTTCTTAAAGAGGATCATTATTCAAGATAGGCACCAGGAACGGAAAATGATATGTCTTTTAATTTACACTCCTGTCTTACAGGATGATTGAAATTTTTAGTTCATATAATTAATTAGCATACTATGATACATCGATTGATTTTGATAAAATAAGTATAATCAATTTGATATTAATGATTTGTGTGTGTGTAGGAATTTACCTTATAATCAGATATGTATGTCTTGTTGTATACATATTGGTGGCACAAAGACTTGCTCTATACCCTGCCAAGTGAGCTTCATTGACAAGATTTTTCCAACTCTAAATGGTATAATTTGCAGTATATTCCCATGACTATAATTCAAAAGCCAAACTCTATACTGGAACTTTGAGTTTGAAACAATAGTAAATAGAGTTTCCAACTATAAATAAATCTCCAACAAAATGCAGTTGTTTTGTTTTCCAGTGAAATTTAAAACAATGTGGAAAATCATTAATTTTGATTTGTTCAGTGGTTATTAATGCTGAAAATTAAATACCATTCATAAAGTAGGTCTCTATTCTCCCATGGTTTTGTTTATTTTCCATTTAATTTCCAGTTTTCTTATATCGAATCCTTCCATAATTTTGCCAAAAACTTAGCATCAAGGATGTCAAAAACCAAGAAGCAAGAATATTTAACTGTATTTTTGCCCTAGTTCACTTGCAATTTTTACCTAAAAGCACTATCTTCTGTTTCTTCTTGGGAAGGTTTTAAAAAAGGATATGTTTTACTTTATTAACCAATCATTGTGTACTTCGAAGTTAGGAACCATCAGAAATGTAGCTGTGCAGAGACAAAAGGTACACATTTTCTGGTGTACATATCTCTCTTTCCTTTCCGATTGAGTGGGTAACTCAACAAAGATCTAAAGGCCGGGCACAGTGGCTCACGTCTGTAATCCCAATAGTTTGGGAGGCCGAGGTGGGCGGATCACTGGGTCAGGAGATCGAGACCATCCTGGCTAACATGGTGAAATTCCGTCTCTACTAAAAATACAAAAAATTAGCTGGGCATGCTGGCAGATGCCTGTAACCCCAGCTACTTGGGAGGCTGAGGTAGGAGAATCGCTTGAACCTGGGAGGCGGAGGTTGCAGTGAGCTGAGATCGCACCACTGCACTCCAGCCTGGGTGACAGAGCAAGACCCTGTCTCAAAAAAAAAAAAAGATGTAAATACCACTTGCCTTCTAGAGGTCATTGGTCATTGCCCTGCCTGAGTATTAGAGAAGAAACACACTTAAAAACTTTTATTTATTTATTTATTTATTTATTTATTTATTTATTTATTGAGACGGAATTTTGCTCTTGTTGCCCAGGCTGGAGTGCAATGGCGCGATCTCGGCTCACTGCACTGCAACCTCTGCCTCCTGGGTTCAAGTGATTTTCCCTCTCAGCTTCCCGAGTAGCTGGGATTGCAAGCCTGCATCACCATGCCTGGCTAATTTTGTATTTTTAGTAGAGATGGGGTTTCTCCATGTTGGTTAGGCTGGTCTTGAACTCCTGACCTCAGGTGATCTGCCCACCTCAGCCTCCTAAAGTGCTGGGATTACAGGCGTGAGCCACCGCACCCAGCCAATAACTTTTATTTAAAATTTACTGATGCAAAATGATAACATTCATTTAGGTAATTTTAATGGGGTTTTTGTTGTGGTGGTGGTTTTGTTTTTTTGAGACGGAGTTTCACTCTGTCACCCGGGCTGGAGTGCAGTGGCGCAATCTCGGCTCACTGCAACCTCTGCTTCCTGGGTTCAGGCGACTCTCCTGCCTCAGCCTCCCAAGTAGATGAGACTGCAGGCATCTGCCACCATGCCTGGCTAAGTTTTTTTTTTTTTTGAGACTGGGTTTCGCTCTTTTTGCCCAGGCTGGAGTGCAGTGGCGCTATCTCAGCTCACTGCAACCTCCACCTCCTGGGCTCGAGTGATTCTCCGCCTCACCCTCCCGAGTAGCTGGCATTACGGGCATGTGCCACCATGCCTGGCTAATTTTGTATTTTTGGTAGAGGAAGGGTTTCTCCATGTTGGTCAGGCAAGCTCCTCCTCCCAGGTTCATGCCATTCTCCTGTCTCGGCTTCCCGAGTAGCTGGGACTACAGGTGCCCGCCATCACACCTGGCTAATTTTTTGTATTTTTAGTAGAGATGGGATTTCACCATGTTAGCTAGGATGGTCTCGATCTCCTGATCTCGTGATCCGCCTGCCTAGGCCTCTCAAAGTGCTGGGATTACAGGCGGGAGCCACCACGCCCAGCCTAATTTTGTATTTTAGTAGAGACAGTTTCACCATGTTGGCCAGGCTGGTCTCGAACTCCTGACTTCAGGTGATCCGCTCACCTTGGCCTCCCAGAGAGCTGGGATTACAGGCATGAGCCACTGTGCCTGGCCCTATTTTTATGTATTTTTACCTGAGTTGTTTTTTATGTTGCCAGGAGCTAAATGAAAACCAGAGTACCCCCAAAAAAGAAAAACAGGAGTGGCTTTCAAAGCAGAAGGAGAATATACAGCATTTCCAAGCAGAAGAAGAAGCTAACCTTCTTCGACGTCAAAGACAATACCTAGAGCTGGAATGCCGTCGCTTCAAGAGAAGAATGTTACTTGGTCGTCATAACTTAGAGCAGGACCTTGTCAGGGAGGTAAGTTTGAGTGATGAGAAATTTTAAATCCTTTATCAAAAGCATCTTTCCTGAAAATACTCCAATTTCATTCTAGTCTCAGGGACTTTGCACTTTTACTTGCCTCTGTCTGAATCATTCTTCCTCAGATATTCACATGGAGTGTTTGCTCCCTGTATATCTTTACTCAGGTGTCATTTCCTTAAAATCTCTTAACCACCAATTTTTTTTTTCCCCCAAGAAAGAGTCTCTCCATGTCGCCTAGTATGGAGTGCAGTGGCGCCATCTTGGCTCAGTGCAATCTTCACCTCCTGGGTGCGAGCGATTTTCGTGCCTCAGCCTCCCAGGGTAGCTAGGATTACAGGTGTGCACCACCAAACCCAACTAAGTTTTGTATTTTTAGTAAAGATGAACTTTCGCCATGTTGGCCAGGCTGTTCTCAAACTCCTGGCCTCATGCAATCTGCCTGTCTCAGCCTCCCAAAGTGCTAGGATTACAAGCATGAGCTACCATGCCTGGACTTAACCACCACATTCTTCTGCTTTATTTAAATATTATTCTTTGCAGCCAGGTATGGTAACTGTAATCCCAACACTTTGGGAGGCCAAGGCAGGCAGATCACTTGGTTCTAGGAGTTTGAGACCAGACAGGGCAACCTGACAAATGCCTGTCTCTACAAAAAATATGTTTATTAAAAAAAATTAGCTGGATGTGGTGTGCACCTGTAGTCCCAGCTACCTGGCTGAGGCATGAATATGCCTGAGCCCAGGAGGTTGAGGCTGCAGTGAGCCATGATCATGCCACTGCACTCCAGCCTGAGCTACAGAGCAAGACCCTGTCTCAAACAGACAGACAACTAACTAAATATGTTCTTCTTTGCACTTTTCTTTTTCACGTGAATATGTGTATGTTCACAAAACCATGTGTTTCTGCAGGGTAGGGAGGTTGTTCCTGACTCCCTCACTACAATGGAAGTTGTATGAAATCACAGAATTGATGCAGTTTTTTTATTCTCCAGTTTCTGATTCATAGTAGGCATTCAATAAATCTTAACCAATCCACAAATGAAAAATGTTGATTTTTTATTTTTACTTTTATTTATTTATTTATTTTGAAACAGAGTCTCGCTCTTTCGCCCAGGCTGGAGTGCAGTGGCGATCTCGGCTCACTGCAACCTCTGCCTCCCAGGTTCAAGCAATTCGCCTGCCTCAGCCTCCCAAGTAGCTGGGACTACAGGCATGCATCACCACACCGGGTTGATTTTTTTATTTTTAGTAGAAACGGGGTTTTGCCGTGTTGGCCTGGCTAGTCTCCAATTCCCAACCTCAAGTGATCCGCCTGCCTCGGCCTCCCAAAATGCTGGGATTACAGGCATGAGCCACCATGGTCAGCCTTGAGTTTTACATATGAGGAGATTCATTGGGCAGTTTTTGCCTCTGACCTGAAATGGGTTCCATGAAGTGTGTGTTGCCCTTAAATACATTTTTATCATCATGTGATTATTAATTGGGTAAATGTTGTAGAAACTCTTCTGCCAATGAAAACAATTATTCTTGGCTGGATGTGGTGGCTCATGGCTGTGATCCTAGCACTTTGGGAGGCCGAGGCAGGTGAATCACTTGAGGTCAGGAGTTTGAGACCAGCATGGCCAACATAGTGAAACCCCATCTCTACTTTTAGTAGAGATACAAAAAAATGAGCCGGACGTGGTGGCAGACACCTGTAATCCCAGCTACTTGGGAGGCTGAGGCATGAGAATCAATTGAACCTGGGAGATGGAGGTTGCAGTGAGCTGAGATCGTGCTGCTATACTCCAGTCTGGGCCACAGAGCAAGTCTCCATCTCAAAAAAAGAAAAGAATTATTTTCATTATTAAGATACCTGTGAGTATAGATAAATTTCTCAGAGTGGGTTGAAATAATATATTTCATGCTTGTAATATGTTATGCTTGTAATATAGCATAATTGTGCGAGTTTACTAATAAATTCAAATTAAAACAGTTGCATCCATTATGTAAGAAAAATGTAAAAGATTGATACATTCAATCCTAGTAATGGTGTGTGTTAACAGACACTATTAGTAAGACTATAAATTGATATTGCCCCTTTGGAGCATGATTTAACAGTAGCTTTTAAAATATAATACGTAGGTAGCATTTATCCATCAAATCCACTTCTAGAACTCTGTCCTACAGAAATAACAACATGATTCTATGATACAGTATACATAGATACTTATTGAAACTTTGTTTATAAAAGTGAAACGGGCTGGAGCAATGGCTCTCACCTATAATACTTGAGGTCAAGAGTTCAAGGACAGCCTGGTCAACGTGGTAAAACTGTCTCTACTAAAAATATTTTTTAAATGAGCTGGGTGTGATGGTGCACGCCTGTAATCCCAGCTACTCAGGAGGCTGAGGCACGAGAATTGCTTGAACCTGGGAGGCAGAGGTTGCAGTGAGCTGAAATCGCACCACTGCACTCCAGCCTGGGTGACAGAGTGAGACTCTGATTAAAAAACAAAACAAAACAAAACAAAACAGTGAAACATAGAAGCAGCTTAAATGTCCAAACACAGAGGAATGATTGAAAGAATTATGGCATCACAAAGCACTAGGTTACAATGAAACTTTAAAAATTTCTATGTACTGGCTGGGTGCAGTGGCTCACACCTGTAATTCCAACACTTTGGGAGGCTGAGGTGGGAGGATCACTTGAGACCAGGAGTTTGAGACAACCCTGGGCAACATAGCAAGACCCTGTCTCTACAATGTTTTTTTTTCCCCGAGACTCCGTCGCCCAGGCTGGAGTGCAGTGGCATGATCTCGGCTCACTGCAACCTTTGCTTCCTGGATTCAAGCCATTCTCCTGCCTCAGACTCCCAGGTACCTGGGACTACAGACATGCACCACCATGCCCGGTTAATTTTTTTTTTTTTTTTAATTGAGACAGAGTCTTGCTCTGTCGTCCAGGCTGGAGTGCAGTGGCGCGATCTCGGCTCACTGCAAGCTCCGCCTCCCGGGTTCACGCCATTCTCCTGCCTCAGCCTCCCAAGTAGCTGGGACTACAGGTGTCTGCCACCATGCCCGGCTAATTTTTTGTATTTTTAGTAGAGACAGTTTTCACCATGTTAGCCAGGATGATGTCAATCTCCTGACCTTGTGATCCACCTGCCTCTGCCTCCGAAAGTGCCGGGATTACAGGCGTGAGCCACTACGCCCAGCTGTGTCCATGTTCTTAATCACCACACTCACCAGAGTAGACTGCATGTAAAATAATTGAATAGAATACTCTGAAGAAACTGAAAGGATAACTTAGGAGCCCAATTCAAATATAAAATTAGGAAGTAAACAAAAGAAAAATGTTAAACCTCTTGATATAGATGTAATAATGTCTTAAGCTAATGGCAATAAAATAATATGAATAAATAGTAAATGAATATGATAAGGAAATTTGTGCTACTAATTGCCCATTTAAAGAGGTAAAAGTCACAACCCTAATATTTACTATGCAATTATAATTGAATAACAGGGTTAATTACATCTGTTTACTGGTTATTCTGTTTTTTAGGATTTTTTTCTGGCATTATACAGCAGTAAATTATACCTTTGTCTTTTGTGTTATGGATTAGGAGTTAAACAAAAGACAGACGCAGAAGGACTTAGAACATGCCATGCTACTCCGGCAGCATGAATCCATGCAAGAACTGGAGTTCCGCCACCTCAACACAATTCAGAAGATGCGCTGTGAGTTGATCAGATTGCAGCATCAAACTGAGCTCACTAACCAGCTGGAATATAATAAGCGAAGAGAACGAGAACTAAGACGAAAGCATGTCATGGAAGTTCGACAACAGCCTAAGAGTTTGAAGGTATGGTTAGCCTAAGCTTTTTGACAACAGGGAAGAGAATGAAAAGGTATCCATATAAGCAGGAAAAGTCTTAAGACGAATGTTTAGTCATAAAGAAATTGACTAAGCTTCTTTTCATTTTTAGCATTTTTGGTTGATTTTAATGTTGAATGCCTGTTGCTACAGTCTTTTGCTTATGTATTTCTCATCAAAGTACAAAAAAGTGGCCAAAACTTTTAACCATGGGAAGTGCCAGTAGATAAGAATCAAGATTCTTGTTTTAAACTTACCCAAGGGCAGAGCACAGTGGCTCACGCCTGTAATCCCAACAATTCAGGAGGCTAAGGCAGGTGGATCACCTGAGGTCAGGAGTTCAAGAACAGCCTGGACAACATGGCAAAACCCTGTCTCTACTAAAAATACAAAAATTAGTTGGGTGTGGTGGCACATGCCTATAGTCTCAGCTACTTGGGGGGCTGAGGCAGGAGAATCCCTTGAACCCAGGAGGCAGAGGGTGCAATAAGCCGAGAACACACCACAGCACTCCACCCTGGGTGACAGAGCAAGACCCTGTCTCAGAAAAATTTACCCAAATGTCCAAGGTCAATATTATATTCTGCATGTCAACAAGCTAACCATTTGGCTTATCTCTGTTGTTCCAAGTAAAATTTTAGAACCATAATTTGCTGTAAATATGACTTGTACAAAATTTAAAAACATGAAAGTGCATTATAAAATAAAAAGTTTTAAGCTGCATAGCCACTAGTTAGAAAAATAATAACAAGAAAAAAGTTTTCTTCTTTATGCTTGTTCCTCCAGCCACCTGATCCATCTCTCTCAGTCAAAGTCAACTACAGTTACCAATTCTGAAATTTTTGTTTGTTTTTGAGACACAGTCTTACTCTGTCACCCAGGCTGGAGTGCAGTGGGGCGATCTCGGCTCACTACAAGCTCCGCCTCCCGGGTTCACTGCTTTGTCCTGCCTTAGCCTCCGTGTAGCTGGGACTGCAGGCACCTGCCACCATGCCCAGCTAATTTTTTGTATTTTTAGTAGAGACGGGGTTTCACCATGTTAGCCAGGATGGTCTCAATCTCCTGACCTCGTGATCCGCCGGCCTCAGCCTCCCAAAGTGCTGGGATTACAGGCGTGAGCCACCACGGCCGGCCCATGTGAATCTTAATATACAAAACCACCCACTATATAGTCTGTCATCGATGATAAGCACCTTAGTTGCCCTATACATATCTGTACATTTTAAACTTGTTTATATTCAGTAAGGTCCAGTTTCCACAGTATTTCCTATTTAAAGCTTCCCCTGTACTCCTGCCCAGCCATTTTTATAAGCTATTTGATATTTAAACTATAAAATGGTTCTTGGATTTACTCTGAGTAACTGTGCTGGAGTACAGTGAAATTCATTCACAGAGGTAGTCTGTGTGAAAATCTAGAAACTACAACACACTCAATGGTATTCCCAATGCCCACCCAACTCCATTCAAACAAGCTGTCCTGAACAAAATATAGAAACGATGTTAAGATGCTTTATTGTTTTCATGTGAATATGAGTAAAATTTCACCTTGCTATGTCTTCAAAATAGGTAAGTTTTATTTACAGAGTGGTTATGTTGACTACTAACATAACCTTCCTTAGTTAATGCTTAGAAAAACTGGAATTGTAATGATATTTTAGATTTATTTTGTTTTTGCAGTAAGGAGATACATAATCATTTAGCTACAGAAAGACAATCTCCCATGAAACTAACATGTCAGCAAAGTCAATTGTGATTTTAAAGCCAACAGCACCGAGGAATAAACCAAACTGAAAGTCGTACTGTAAATCTGATATGACTGACTGCATTTCCCTGGGGCTTGGGTAATGGATAGTTGTTTGACATTTAACCATTTCTTTCTATTTCCTGTCATTAGAACTTTTCCGTTTTAAAGCTTATAAACAGTAATCTGATTCTCGCAGGTAGTATATTAAAAGTGAGGAGAAAATAAAGCTTCATTAATCATAGTCAGACTTTAAATAAAATGCCTTTCTGATTACAAGTGAGTTCAAGGTTTCCTGTTAGGGAAGAAAAATCACCCTTTTCCTCATGTTTATGTGTATCTATTTACTTAGTCAACTGGAGCATTTTAACCCCAAATCATCACATTTCTATTTACTTAAGTAATCGTTGCCTTTTCCAGTTTTCTCCTTAAGTAGTGGAGGCAGAATTTAGAATATAGCATCAACTGTGTTTGATGGAGGAGAGGAGATTGCAGTTGGAACATTTTATTTATGTTGATTAGGATCTCTGGGGGTGGGGTGCTGTTTTCTGTGGAAAGGGTCGGGTGAAAATCTGCTGCCTACTCTGCTGTTTCTTCAGCTTTCATCCAGATGATGCTTTGTCAGCACTAAATGAGTAGAAATAACTGAAACTTGCATTCATCTCGCTTTCATTTGAGTCACACATTGAGGGATATAGTTTATTCTTAGTATAAGCATTAATTTTACTCTTGTTAAAGAAAAATTTTTCAAGGAGTTATTTTTTCTCATTAGGCAGGGATGTGGAATGATTACAGTATTCCTGGCACAATGTTTTTTTTGTTTTTGTTTTTGTTTTTTTGGGTTTTTTTGAGATGGAGTTTCACTCTTGTCGCCTAGGCCGGAGTGTAGTGGCGTGATCTTGGCTCACTGCAACCTCCACCTCCCGGGATGAAGTGATTCTCATGCTTCAGCCTCCCAAGTAGCTGGGATTACAGGCACCTGCCACCACACCCTCATGTTTTTAGTAGAGATGGGTTTCACCACGTTGGCCCTGCTGGTCTCAAACTTCCGACCTCAGGTGATCCACCCGCCTCAGCTTTCCAAACTGCTAGGATTACCACGCCCAGCCCAGCACAATGCTTTAAAAATAAAAAGTTTTGGCTAGGCGCAGTCACTCACACCTGTAATCCCAGCACTTTGGAAGGCTGAGGCAGGGGATCACTAGGTCAAGAGACCATCCTGACCAACATGGTGAAACCTCGTCTGTACTAAAAATACAAAAATTAGCCGGGCACGGTGGCGCGTGCCTGTAGTCTCAGCTACTTGAGAGGTTGAGGCAGGAGATTCGCTTGAACCTGGTAGGTGGAGGGTCAGTGAGCCCCAAGATCGTGCCACTGCACTCTAGCCTGGCGACAGAGCGAGACTCCATCTCAAAAAATAAAAATAATGTCCAGGTGCGGTGACTCATGCCTGTAATCCCAGTACTTTGGGAGGCTGAGGTCGGGAGTTTGACACCAGTTTGACCAACATGGAAAAACCCCATCTCTACTAAAAATACAAAAATAGCCGGGCGTGGTGGCACATGCTTGCTGTCCCAGCTACTCGGGAGGCTGAGGCAGGAGAATCACTTGAACCTGGAAGGCGGAGGATGGTGGAGGTTATGGTGAGCCGAGATTCCGCCATTGCACTCCAGCCTGGGCAACAAGGGCAAAACTCCATCTCAACAAATAAATAAATAAATAAAAATAAAACCTTTTAAAAGAATGGATGCTATTTTACTGAGGCAGAAGATACTATCTAAATTTCATTGTTCCATTTCTGTCTAGAAGCACTTGGAACAACTTCGTTAACCATGAATGGTGGTTTTTGTTTGTTTTCACTCTGTCACCCAGGCTGGAGGGCAGTGGCGCAGTCTTGGCTCACTGCAACCTCTGCCTGCCAACTTCAAGTGATTCTCCTGCCTCAGCCTCCCGAGTAGCTGTGATTACAGGCATGACCCACCACACCCGGCTGATTTTTGTATATTTAGTAGAGAAGGGATTTCGCCATGTTGACCAGGCTGGTCTTGAATGCCTGACCTCAAGTGATCCACCCGCCTCAGCCTCCCAGACTCTTGGGATTACAGGTGTGATCCACCACACCCGGCCTAAGAATGATATTTTAAAATGGTGCTGCTCAGCCTGAGCAACATAGTGAGACCCTGTCTCTAGAAAAAATTACCAGCCTGGGGGAGCATAGGGAGATCTCATCTCTAAAAATAAAGCCAGGCACAGTGGCTTATGCCTGTAATCCCAGCACTTTGGGAGGCTGAGGCGGGCAGATCACGAGGTCAGGAGATCAAGACCATCTGGCTAACGGGCAAAACCCCATCTCTACTAAAAATAAAAAATTTAGCTGGGCGTGGTGGTGTGCGCCTGTAGTCCCAGCTACACAGGAGGCTGAGGCAGGAAAATCACTTGAACCAGGTAGTCAGAGGTTGCAGTGAGCTGAGGTCATGCCACTGCACTCCATCCTGGTGACAGAGCAAGACTCTGTGTCAGGAAAAAAAAAAAAAAAAAAAGAGACTGAGCATGATGACATGCCTGTGGTGGTCCCAGCCACTCAGAAGACCGAAAGGCAAGAGGATCACTTGAACCCCAGGAGGCTGAGGCTGTGGTGAGCCATGATCATGTCACTGCACTCCAACCTGGGCGACAGAGTGAGACCCTGTCTCAAAAAAAGAAAAGAAAAAGATTAAAAAGCCAAACGTGGTGATGGCTCACACCTGTAATCCCAGCTACTTGGGAGGCTGAGGTAGGAGGATTGCTTGAACCTGGGAGGTCAGGGATGCAGTGAGCCATGATCGTGCCACTGTACTCCAGAGCCTGGAGGACAGAGTTGAGACTCTGTCTCAAAAATAAAAGCAGTGCTACTAAGTGTCTCTACTAAAACTCTTAGCTAAACTAAGAGTTTCTCTTACTAGCTAGACATTTCTTGACCCCTCGCAAAATAAAGACATATTACTAGGATCTAGTGCCTCAGATGGTGAAAAATACAGAAAGGTATATTTAATGTTGTAGTATTGAGGGGAGTACTTCTTAGATAAGTGTGTAAATTTGGTAACATATCCATTTGTTGCATGATGAATCAGCCAATCAATACCTGGCGGTATTTATATTAAGGTAAAAAAAAAATTTCAACTATAGGTTCTGCCTCAGTGCAGTAAATCAATGTGTTGTCACTTGTAGGATCAACTGGTACACTTTGCAGAAACAGATCTCATCTTACTAAAACTTTTAAAAACCTGAGTTCATAGAATACCCAACCTGCTGATTAACCAAACACTAAAACCAAAGATCTTCTGTCTCTAAACTTAAATATTTGCATCTTAGAAATGTTTATATACTGTAGTTCATGTCTGTTACCCCAAGAAGAGGGTTGTCTCCTCCGTTAGCACATGAGTTTTGTTTAACCTTTGAAAGATTAGTTTTGTTATGGTTTTTTTTGTGTGTGTGTTTGAAACAGTCTCTCTCTGTTGCCCAGGCTGGAGTGCAGTGGTGCAATCTTAGCTCTCTGTAGCCTCCACCTCCCGGGTTCAAGCAATTCTCATACCTCAGCCTCTTGAATAGTTGGGATTACAGGCATGTGCCACCACGCCGAACTAATTTTTGTATTTTTAGTAGAGACAGGGTTTCACCATGTTGGCCAGGCTGGTCTCAAACTCCTGACCTCAAATGATCTGGCCATCTCAGCCTCCCAAAGTGCTGGGATTACAAGCGTGAGCCACCACGCCTGGCCAAGATTAGTTGACTGACGTTTAAGTTTTTGCTTGTGTTAAAGAGTAAACCATTGCTAAGTATATCTCTACCTAGTTTATTATCTTAAGGAAAAGACCATTGTAATAACAATATTAATAATTCCGAATAGAGATTTCCAAGTTAGCCTCACATTTGGTACATAAACTGTATAGTTGGAGTTGAGAGTGTCATTAAAAGAAATTGGGGGCAAGGCACAGTGGCTCATGCCTGTAATCCCAGCACTTTGGGAGGCCAAGTTGGGCGGATTGCCTGAGGTCAGGAGTTCAAGACAAGCCTGGCTGACATAGTGAAACCTGGTCTCTACTAAAAATACAAAAATTGGCCGGGCGTGGTGGCACAAGCCTGTAATTCCCGCTGCTCGGGAGGCTGAGGGAGGAAAATCAATTGAACCCAGGAAATGGAGTCTGCAGTGAGCTGAGATCGCACCACTGCACTACAGCCTGAGCAACGGAATGAGACTCCATCTAAAAAAAAAAAAAAAAGAACAGAAAAGAACAAAATGAAATTGCAGCAAAGTGTTTCTAAAACAAACAGAATAAATGTGCTTTATTTTCTGTCTCTAGATCTGATAAGATATTGTCTCACCAATAAAGTGTTTTTATATCTTTTTTTCCTTTCTTTTTTTTGTTTTTTAGAAACCAGTGTCTCACTCTTGTTCAGCCTAGAGTCCAATGATGCAGTCACGGTTCACTGCAGCCTTGAACTCCTGGGCTCAAGTGATCCTTCTGCCTCAGCCTCCCTAGTAGCTAGGACTACAGGTGCGCATCACCATGCCTGGCTAATTTTTAATATTGCTTTGTAGAAATGGGGTCTCACTGTGTTGCTTAGGCTAGTCTGAAACTCCTGGCCTACAAACAATCCTGCCTTGGCCTTCCAAAAGTATTGGGATTACAGGTGTGAGCCACCATAATTGTATTATGCTTAATTCATAAGAAAAAATTTGATTTTCTAAGCCACACACAGTGGCTCATGCCTATAATTACTGTACTTTTAGAGGCTGAGGTGGGAGGATCGCTTGAGGCCAGGAGTTTGGAACCAGCCTGTGCAACGTAGGGAAACTTCATTCCTACCAAAAAAAAAAAAAAAAAAAAATTAGCCAGGAGCTGGGTATGGTGGCTCATGCCAGTAATCCCAGCACTTTAGGAGGCCAAGGCAGGTGGGTTGCTTGAGCCCAGGAATTTGAGACCAGCCTAGGCAACATGGTGAAACCTTGTCTCTACAAAAAATACAAAAATTGGCCAAGTGTGGTGGTTCACGCCTGTAATTCCAGCATTTAGGAAGCCAAGGCAGGCAGATCACTTGAAGTCAAGAGTTCGAGACCAGCCAGGCCAACATGGTGAAACCCTGTCTCTACTAAAAATACAAAAATTAGCTGGGCGTGGCGGCACATGCCTGTGATCCCAGCTACTCGGGAGGCTGAAACAGAAGAATCGCTTGAACTCGGGAGGCAGTGGTTGCAGTGAGCCAAGATTGCGCCATTGGACTCCAGCCTGGGCGACAGAGCAAGACTCAAAAAAAAAAGCCAAACGTGGGTGTGGCACACACCTGTGGTCCCGGCTACTCAGGAGGCTGAGGTGGAAGGATTGCTTGAGCATAGCAGGTTGAGGCTACAGTGAGCCGTGATTGTACCACCGCATTCCAGCCTGGGTGACAGAGTGAGACTCCATCTCAAAAAAAAGAAAAAGAAAAAATGTAATTTTCTGTCATGAATATGCATAATAATCAAAGCTAATTTTAGTATCTACTCAGGTCACTAACTTTATTAGTGAAACAACAGATACTGTTACAAGTCCTATCATAAATGGTGTTCTTTATGCCCTAATGTTTTAAATGAAGTTTTTTGTCATAAAACTGCATAAATTTCAGTCAGCGGTTTGGCCAAATAGCCAAGTGCAAAAAGTATCTGCAACTTTATGATCTGACCTGTTTGGTTTTCCTCTCATTTTTTCCTAATAGTCTTTATTTTTGTGTATGTAAGCATACCATATACCAAATACCTTGTGTTACAACTTACATAAATCTTTTTTTTTTTCCCCCAGTCTAAAGAACTCCAAATAAAAAAGCAGTTTCAGGATACCTGCAAAATCCAAACCAGACAGTACAAAGCATTAAGAAATCACCTGCTGGAGGCTACACCAAAGAGTGAGCACAAAGCTGTTCTGAAACGGCTCAAGGAGGAACAGACCCGGAAATTAGCTATCTTGGCTGAGCAATATGATCACAGCATTAACGAAATGCTCTCCACACAAGCCGTGAGTTTGCTTTTTTTGGGCAAAACAAATTTAGTGCCCCTTTTCTTCCACTACTTGAATGAAATCACAGCAATTAAAGTACTGGTTGAAAATGATAGCTCTCCTGCAACTTGGGAAATGTGGTGATGGTTCATTTTCTTCCTATTCTCAACATTGCTTGAAAATGTCATGATGCGTGAGGTATGTCATGATGCATCAATTTTCATTGATACATTTAGACATGAGGTTCTAAATAGGCTCCCTGCCAGCACAGATCCCAACACCTTATTGAGATTGGCATAGCAGCTTTGGGAAGCAGTGAGCAAAAGGTATTATTATAATGGGAATAAAAATGGTTGTGTTTGAGTACAAATACAATTTTTTTTTTTTTTTTTTTTTTGAGATGGAATTTCACCCTGTTGCCCAGGCTGGATTGCAGTAGTGTGATCTCAGCTCACTGCAACCTCTGCCTCCCGGGTTCAAGCGATTCTCCTTCCTTGGCCTCCCGAGTAGCTGGGATTATAGGTGCAAAATATTTTCCATATAAGAGCTTTGTAAACTTTTTTTTAAAGGGCCAGATAAGGCTGGGTGCAGCGGTTCACGCCTGTAATCCCAGCACTTCAGGAGGCCTAGGCGGATGAATCACCTGAGGTCAAGAATTCGAGAGCAGCCTGCCCAACATGGTGAAACCCCGTCTCTACTAAAAATACAAAAATTAGCCAGGTGCGGTGGTGGGCACCCGTAATCCCAGCGACTCAGGAGGCTGAGGTGGGAGAATCACCTGAACCCGGGGGCAGAGGTTGCAGTGAGTCAAGATTGCGCCGTAGCACTCCAGACTGGGCAATTAAATGAGACTCTGTCTAAAAAAAAAAAAAAAAAAAGGCGGGGGGGTGGCCAGATAAGACTTTTTAGACAGGAGGCAAAACTAAGGCTATTATGTGGGTACTTACATGACCGCTTAAGATGTAACCCTTTCAAAATGAAACATCATTCTTAGCTCATGGGCTGTAAAAGACAAAAAACAGGCACCTGCCCATACTTTGCTTGTAGACTATGGTTTGCTGGTCTTTGTTCTATAGTTATTTCCACTACAGAGGAAGAGATTCAGAGATCTAAAGGGATTCTAGGTTTTTCTTAAGAAAAATGTGGTTATTCAGGCATCCTCCAAATAGCTTATGATAGCTTTATCTTCATAATACTATTGTTAGTTATTCTGCCTTTCTTTTTCAGAGATGTTTACTCCAAGATAAAAGACAGAATCCATAGGTCATGCATTGATAGCTAACAGTAGGATATATCTGTTTCTTTTTTTTTTTCTCTCTCTCTCTCAGCTGCATTTGGATGAAGCACAGGAAGCAGAATGCCAGGTTTTGAAGATGCAGCTGCAGCAGGAACTGGAGCTGCTGAATGCATATCAGAGCAAAATCAAGATGCAAGCTGAGGCACAACATGATCGAGAGCTTCGGGAGCTTGAACAGAGGGTCTCCCGCCGGGGGGCACTCTTAGAACAAAAGGTATAAGTAATAGAAGGGAAAATCATTGTTTTCAAATTAGCTTTTGTCAAAAGCGTTTTGTAAATATATTTTCATGTTGGCAGGGGTCACATTAGATTTCTTTCACAAAACCACATTTCCTGAATTCTGGTTATGGCAGCAGTTTTTTCTTTAAAATTACTGATTCACTGATGAACCTTATCATTAATGAGCTCCAGAAATCAAGGGAATATAATTAAGTAGTAATTGCTAGAGAAAAGATATGGGTGTGTGAAGACAGTCAGTTGAATTTGAGAGTAGCAGCTATGAATCCATGTTCCTCACTTCTGTGTTCCTAGCTTGCTCTACCTAAGGAGGTTGGAGAAAGACTTAAATAGTGAAGAAAGAGAGCTGCATTAATTGCCTGAGAGAGCCAGGGACAAAGGATCAGGAATATATACTTTACTCATATATCCTTGGCCTGGAGCTATACAGATTGGTAGAGGATTACTGAGGGATAGAAGGTAAAATCAGTTCCACACAGGTGAAAAGTCAGGCTGAAAAAATGTTGTTTCTAGATGCATATCTTTACTTTTTCTGAATTATTCTTGTCAGATATATTAGAAAATAGAACTAGAATCCCCAAATTTCCATCCTTTGGGATACTAAGGTATGTGTGTGTGTATTAGGGAAAAGGGTGATGGACAAAAGGTTTTGAAAGGTAAAGAGAAGAAAGGCATTTGTTGAAAGAAGTGGAGATTAGGCTGGGCTTAGGCCTCCCAGCACTTTGGAAGCCAAGGCGGGAAGATGGTCTGAGCCTAGGAGTTCGAGACCAGCCTGGGCAACACAGGGAGACCCTATCTCTACAAAAAATTTTAAAAAGTAGCTGAGTGTGGTGGCTCGCTCCTGTGGTCCCAGCTACTTGGGAGGCTGAGGCGGGAAGATGGATTGAGCCTAAAAGGTTGAGGCTGCAGTAAGCTATGGCTGCACCACTGCACTCTAGCCTGGGCAACAGGGCAAGATCCTGTCTCAAAATTAATGAATAAATAAAACAGTGGTCGATTATCAATTGTATCCAGGATTCAGAGATACATTCCAGAACTCTTGAGTCTTAAATTACCAACATGATGTAGTCTTAGGTCCGTCGGTCATTGCACTTAATACTTACCTAATGATCTTCCTAAACTTGTCATTGATTCTGGACCATAGGCCTGTAGATTTTTCCTCTATTTCCTATAGTTCTTGTGCTAAAAATAGAATGCCTTATAAAAGTAAAAAATACATTTTAAACCAGGGGTTGTGGCTCATGCCTATAATCCCAGCACTTGGGAGGCGGAGGCAAGCAGATCGCTTGAGCTCAGGAATTCAAGACCAGCCTGGGCAACATGGGTTGCCTACGGGGGTGTGTTTCTGTGCCACTGCTGCCTGACTGCCTGTGTCCCTGTCTCTCCCATTCTCTCTTCTCTCTCTGGCCCTCACTCTCTGCGTCGTTCCCTCTTTCTACCGGTTTGTGTGTGTGCGTGTGCCCGTTTGCGTGTGTGTGTTCGGTCGAACGCGCCCTGTGCGCCCCAAAGCGACTTCTTGCCTGTCGGCCTGGCTCCGCTGAGCCTCTTTCTGCTTCCGTGCCTGGGTCCTGTGGCGGCTCCTCAACGGTTTTCGCCGCCATTCCACTTTGGGTCCCTGAGGGCCTCGACCACGTGAGGAGATGCGTCTTCCCCTCAGCAACGGAAATGCCATTACACTTGCCGAGCCAGCGGACTCCCTCCCGGGATCAAGATAACCATCAAGTCCAGCCAGGGACAAAAGCCCCAGAGGAGCTCGTCGCCCTGCAGGAGAGGAGCAGACCCGCCTCAGAGGAGACGCTTGTACCTTTTCAGGGCGCTTCTCTGAGCAATGAAGCCACACCCCGGCCGAAGCTTGAAGAGAAAGCCGGGAAGGGGAGATGCCAAGTCTCCCAGTCCCTGGAACGCTGGCCTCTCTGGACAAGTCGGCTGTTGGGCAACCCTCCCCTTAGGCCCACTGCGGTGGCAACGAGCAGTCACCGGCCCGGGCTCCGGCCTCTGCTCTGCCCTCCCTCTTGCTCTGTCTGCCCTGTTTCTCAGGGGCCTAGATGCTTCTCCGTCTGGCTGAATGTCTTCAGCACAGATGGCTTCCCAGTCCGTCAGGGAGGCACTCCTCGGAGATCCGTGTGGTGACGGTCTCTCTCTCCAAACCTGCTTCTGCTGGCTTGGGCAGGTTCCATGACCCTGGAGCTCTTGGCTTCCACACGTGTCTCCGGCAGGGAAGCTGTCTTGCTCTCCCTGTTTCACCTCACGGCTGGGTGGCTTGCCTAGCATGAGCCGCATGCCACCGTGACTGGCCTGGTCCTCTTGGGCAGGTGGTGTGGCATTTCGCCTCTGCACTTCCCGTCTCATTCTTGAGGGGCAGCCTCTCCTCTGCTGCTGGGTGGACTGACTCCCTGAATCTTCTGGCCCCCGCCTGGATCCCGGGCGTTCTTTGATCCGGGCCCCCTTGGAATCCACGGGACAGGTCCATTGGGACCCTCTTCCACCGGGCACGGGCCTGGACACCGCTGTTGCTTTCGCCGTCGCCCCGTATGCCCGGGCTGGCACACATTCCCGTCGTCTGCTCGGGGATGCGCCAGTGCCACGCGTGGGGCCACTGGCTCCGCCGCGGAACCGCCCCTGTCCCTGTTTGCGCGCCTCCTGGAAAGCAGTAGCAGCTTGCAGGAGCCCCGGGGCTTTTGCAAGCGGGGGCAGGCCGCCGCTCTTTCACAGGGGGAGGGAGGCCGAGGGCTGATGGGTCAGTGAATTTTCAGCTGACACCACGCCTTAAGGCCCAGGGGATGATTCTGTGCTGCAGCGAGGCCCCGCCTGCCTCAGCCGATGATGGCGAGCCCATCCTTTCTCACCCGGAGGGGTCCAAAATCCCATCTGACGCCCTGAAGCTCCCCCTCCACCGGGGGAAGTCGGCTCAAGGAGGCCCCGAAGACAGGACTGCGGGGGTCTTGGTACTGGGATGCCCGCGGCCCCTTCTCCCACGCCGGCCCCTGCTGGAGCCGGGATCCGGCGGCCGGCGGGGCTGCAGCGGGAGCCCCCCCGCGGCCCCCCCTCGCCCCTGCCCCACCACACACACGCCCCCTCCCACCCCATCCCCGGCCCCGGCGCCCCGCGCAGCCGCCGTTGTTTAAAGGGGCCGCAGCCTGACTTCCAGGTGGGGAGCGCGAGTGGGCCCGGCGCGGCAGGGCCAGTGCGCATGCGCGAGGCGCGAGCGGGCCCCTGCCGTCACAGTGATTCCCACGGTTGTCTTAGAAACCAGCCCCTGAGGCTTGGCAAAGCAGGAGCCCTCCGTGGCGGTGCTCGGGTGTCGGGGCTGCGAGACTCCTGCCTCACCTCTCCACGGGGTCGACAGGAACGTCTCCGGACGGACGGACGCCGGGAGTCAGTCGCAACGCGCCGGCCAGGATGACAAAACCGCAGGAGGCGGAGTCCGGGGGAAGCGGCGCGTCGTCCCAGCCTCAGGCCTGCCCGGACGGCGTTGGGGTGAGTCTCCCCAAAAGTCTTGGCCCCGTGATCTCCAGGACAGGTCCGCCCGCGTGTCCGTGGGCTGCTCTCTCCCCCGAGGGGCCTTCACGCCCGGAGCAGAAGCCTGCAGCGTCAGGGGTTGCCTACGGGGGGGGGGGGGGGGGCGGGGTGTGTTTCTGTGCCGCTGCTGCGTGACTGCCTGTGTCCCTGTCTCTCCCATTCTCTCTTCTCTCTCTGGCCCTCACTCTCTGCGTCGTTCCCTCTTTCTGCCGGTTTGTGTGTGTGCGTGTGCCCGTGTGCGTGTGTGTGTGTTCGGTCGAACGCGCCCTGTGCGCCCGAAAGCGACTTCTTGCGTGTCGGCCTGGCTCCGCTGAGCCTCTTTCTGCCTCCGTGCCTGGGTCCTGTGGCGGCTCGTCAACGGTTTTCGCCGCCGTTCCACTTTGGGTCCCTGAGGGCCTCGACCACGTGAGGAGATGCGTCTTCCCCGCAGCCATGGAAATGCCATTACCCTTGCCGAGCCGGCGGACTCTCTCCCGGGATCAAGATAACCATCAAGTCCAGCCAGGGACAAAAGCCCCAGAGGAGCTCGTCGCCCTGCAGGAGAGGAGCAGACCCGCCTCAGAGGAGACGCTTGTACCTTTTCAGGGCGCTTCTCTGAGCAATGAAGCCACACCCCGGCCGAAGCTTGAAGAGGAAGCCGGGAAGGGGAGATGCCAAGCCTCCCAGTCCCTGGAACGCTGGCCTCTCTGGACAAGTCGGCCGTTGGGCAACCCTCCCCTTAGGCCCGCGGCGGTGGCACCGAGCAGTCACCGGCCCGGGCTCCGGCCTCTGCTCTGCCCTCCCTCTTGCTCTGTCTGCCCTGTTTCTCAGGGGCCTAGATGCTTCTCCGTCTGGCTGAATGTCTTCAGCACAGATGGCTTCCCAGTCCGTCAGGGAGGCACTCCTCGGAGATCCGTGTGGTGACGGTCTCTCTCTCCAAACCTGCTTCTGCTGGCTTGGGCAGGTTCCATGACCCTGGAGCTCTTGGCTTCCACACGTGTCTCCGGCAGGGAAGCTGTCTTGCTCTCCCTGTTTCACCTCACGGCTGGGTGGCTTGCCTAGCATGAGCGGCAGGCCACCGTGACTGGCCTGGTCCTCTTGGGCAGGCGGTGTGGCACTTGGCCTCTGCACTTCCCGTCTCATTCTTGAGGGGCAGCCTCTCCTCTGCTGCTGGGTGGACTGACTCCCTGAATCTTCTGGCCCCCGCCTGGATCCCGGGCGTTCTTTGATCCGGGCCCCCTTGGAATCCACGGGACAGGTCCATTGGGACCCTCTTCCACCGGGCACGGGCCTGGACACCGCTGTTGCTTTCGCCGTCGCCCCGTATGCCCGGGCTGGCACACATTCCCGTCGTCTGCTCGGGGATGCGCCAGTGCCACGCGTGGGGCCACTGGCTCCGCCGCGGAACCGCCCCTGTCCCTGTTTGCGCGCCTCCTGGAAAGCAGTAGCAGCTTGCAGGAGCCCCGGGGCTTTTGCAAGCGGGGGCAGGCCGCCGCTCTTTCACAGGGGGAGGGAGGCCGAGGGCTGATGGGTCAGTGAATTTTCAGCTGACACCACGCCTTAAGGCCCAGGGGATGATTCTGTGCTGCAGCGAGGCCCCGCCTGCCTCAGCCGATGATGGCGAGCCCATCCTTTCTCACCCGGAGGGGTCCAAAATCCCATCTGACGCCCTGAAGCTCCCCCTCCACCGGGGGAAGTCGGCTCAAGGAGGCCCCGAAGACAGGACTGCGGGGGTCTTGGTACTGGGATGCCCGCGGCCCCTTCTCCCACGCCGGCCCCTGCTGGAGCCGGGATCCGGCGGCCGGCGGGGCTGCAGCGGGAGCCCCCCCGCGGCCCCCCCTCGCCCCTGCCCCACCACACACACGCCCCCTCCCACCCCATCCCCGGCCCCGGCGCCCCGCGCAGCCGCCGTTGTTTAAAGGGGCCGCAGCCTGACTTCCAGGTGGGGAGCGCGAGTGGGCCCGGCGCGGCAGGGCCAGTGCGCATGCGCGAGGCGCGAGCGGGCCCCTGCCGTCACAGTGATTCCCACGGTTGTCTTAGAAACCAGCCCCTGAGGCTTGGCAAAGCAGGAGCCCTCCGTGGCGGTGCTCGGGTGTCGGGGCTGCGAGACTCCTGCCTCACCTCTCCACGGGGTCGACAGGAACGTCTCCGGACGGACGGACGCCGGGAGTCAGTCGCAACGCGCCGGCCAGGATGACAAAACCGCAGGAGGCGGAGTCCGGGGGAAGCGGCGCGTCGTCCCAGCCTCAGGCCTGCCCGGACGGCGTTGGGGTGAGTCTCCCCAAAAGTCTTGGCCCCGTGATCTCCAGGACAGGTCCGCCCGCGTGTCCGTGGGCTGCTCTCTCCCCCGAGGGGCCTTCACGCCCGGAGCAGAAGCCTGCAGCGTCAGGGGTTGCCTACGGGGGGGGGGGGGGGCGGGGTGTGTTTCTGTGCCGCTGCTGCGTGACTGCCTGTGTCCCTGTCTCTCCCATTCTCTCTTCTCTCTCTGGCCCTCACTCTCTGCGTCGTTCCCTCTTTCTGCCGGTTTGTGTGTGTGCGTGTGCCCGTGTGCGTGTGTGTGTGTTCGGTCGAACGCGCCCTGTGCGCCCGAAAGCGACTTCTTGCGTGTCGGCCTGGCTCCGCTGAGCCTCTTTCTGCCTCCGTGCCTGGGTCCTGTGGCGGCTCGTCAACGGTTTTCGCCGCCGTTCCACTTTGGGTCCCTGAGGGCCTCGACCACGTGAGGAGATGCGTCTTCCCCGCAGCCATGGAAATGCCATTACCCTTGCCGAGCCGGCGGACTCTCTCCCGGGATCAAGATAACCATCAAGTCCAGCCAGGGACAAAAGCCCCAGAGGAGCTCGTCGCCCTGCAGGAGAGGAGCAGACCCGCCTCAGAGGAGACGCTTGTACCTTTTCAGGGCGCTTCTCTGAGCAATGAAGCCACACCCCGGCCGAAGCTTGAAGAGGAAGCCGGGAAGGGGAGATGCCAAGCCTCCCAGTCCCTGGAACGCTGGCCTCTCTGGACAAGTCGGCCGTTGGGCAACCCTCCCCTTAGGCCCGCGGCGGTGGCACCGAGCAGTCACCGGCCCGGGCTCCGGCCTCTGCTCTGCCCTCCCTCTTGCTCTGTCTGCCCTGTTTCTCAGGGGCCTAGATGCTTCTCCGTCTGGCTGAATGTCTTCAGCACAGATGGCTTCCCAGTCCGTCAGGGAGGCACTCCTCGGAGATCCGTGTGGTGACGGTCTCTCTCTCCAAACCTGCTTCTGCTGGCTTGGGCAGGTTCCATGACCCTGGAGCTCTTGGCTTCCACACGTGTCTCCGGCAGGGAAGCTGTCTTGCTCTCCCTGTTTCACCTCACGGCTGGGTGGCTTGCCTAGCATGAGCGGCAGGCCACCGTGACTGGCCTGGTCCTCTTGGGCAGGCGGTGTGGCACTTGGCCTCTGCACTTCCCGTCTCATTCTTGAGGGGCAGCCTCTCCTCTGCTGCTGGGTGGACTGACTCCCTGAATCTTCTGGCCCCCGCCTGGATCCCGGGCGTTCTTTGATCCGGGCCCCCTTGGAATCCACGGGACAGGTCCATTGGGACCCTCTTCCACCGGGCACGGGCCTGGACACCGCTGTTGCTTTCGCCGTCGCCCCGTATGCCCGGGCTGGCACACATTCCCGTCGTCTGCTCGGGGATGCGCCAGTGCCACGCGTGGGGCCACTGGCTCCGCCGCGGAACCGCCCCTGTCCCTGTTTGCGCGCCTCCTGGAAAGCAGTAGCAGCTTGCAGGAGCCCCGGGGCTTTTGCAAGCGGGGGCAGGCCGCCGCTCTTTCACAGGGGGAGGGAGGCCGAGGGCTGATGGGTCAGTGAATTTTCAGCTGACACCACGCCTTAAGGCCCAGGGGATGATTCTGTGCTGCAGCGAGGCCCCGCCTGCCTCAGCCGATGATGGCGAGCCCATCCTTTCTCACCCGGAGGGGTCCAAAATCCCATCTGACGCCCTGAAGCTCCCCCTCCACCGGGGGAAGTCGGCTCAAGGAGGCCCCGAAGACAGGACTGCGGGGGTCTTGGTACTGGGATGCCCGCGGCCCCTTCTCCCACGCCGGCCCCTGCTGGAGCCGGGATCCGGCGGCCGGCGGGGCTGCAGCGGGAGCCCCCCCGCGGCCCCCCCTCGCCCCTGCCCCACCACACACACGCCCCCTCCCACCCCATCCCCGGCCCCGGCGCCCCGCGCAGCCGCCGTTGTTTAAAGGGGCCGCAGCCTGACTTCCAGGTGGGGAGCGCGAGTGGGCCCGGCGCGGCAGGGCCAGTGCGCATGCGCGAGGCGCGAGCGGGCCCCTGCCGTCACAGTGATTCCCACGGTTGTCTTAGAAACCAGCCCCTGAGGCTTGGCAAAGCAGGAGCCCTCCGTGGCGGTGCTCGGGTGTCGGGGCTGCGAGACTCCTGCCTCACCTCTCCACGGGGTCGACAGGAACGTCTCCGGACGGACGGACGCCGGGAGTCAGTCGCAACGCGCCGGCCAGGATGACAAAACCGCAGGAGGCGGAGTCCGGGGGAAGCGGCGCGTCGTCCCAGCCTCAGGCCTGCCCGGACGGCGTTGGGGTGAGTCTCCCCAAAAGTCTTGGCCCCGTGATCTCCAGGACAGGTCCGCCCGCGTGTCCGTGGGCTGCTCTCTCCCCCGAGGGGCCTTCACGCCCGGAGCAGAAGCCTGCAGCGTCAGGGGTTGCCTACGGGGGGGGGGGGGGGCGGGGTGTGTTTCTGTGCCGCTGCTGCGTGACTGCCTGTGTCCCTGTCTCT
Source organism: Chlorocebus sabaeus (assembly GCF_047675955.1). Lineage (NCBI taxonomy): Eukaryota > Metazoa > Chordata > Mammalia > Primates > Cercopithecidae > Chlorocebus > Chlorocebus sabaeus. Next base: position 21,682,304 of record NC_132919.1, on the reverse strand, counting down.
CCCATTCTCTCTTCTCTCTCTGGCCCTCACTCTCTGCGTCGTTCCCTCTTTCTGCCGGTTTGTGTGTGTGCGTGTGCCCGTGTGCGTGTGTGTGTGTTCGGTCGAACGCGCCCTGTGCGCCCGAAAGCGACTTCTTGCGTGTCGGCCTGGCTCCGCTGAGCCTCTTTCTGCCTCCGTGCCTGGGTCCTGTGGCGGCTCGTCAACGGTTTTCGCCGCCGTTCCACTTTGGGTCCCTGAGGGCCTCGACCACGTGAGGAGATGCGTCTTCCCCGCAGCCATGGAAATGCCATTACCCTTGCCGAGCCGGCGGACTCTCTCCCGGGATCAAGATAACCATCAAGTCCAGCCAGGGACAAAAGCCCCAGAGGAGCTCGTCGCCCTGCAGGAGAGGAGCAGACCCGCCTCAGAGGAGACGCTTGTACCTTTTCAGGGCGCTTCTCTGAGCAATGAAGCCACACCCCGGCCGAAGCTTGAAGAGGAAGCCGGGAAGGGGAGATGCCAAGCCTCCCAGTCCCTGGAACGCTGGCCTCTCTGGACAAGTCGGCCGTTGGGCAACCCTCCCCTTAGGCCCGCGGCGGTGGCACCGAGCAGTCACCGGCCCGGGCTCCGGCCTCTGCTCTGCCCTCCCTCTTGCTCTGTCTGCCCTGTTTCTCAGGGGCCTAGATGCTTCTCCGTCTGGCTGAATGTCTTCAGCACAGATGGCTTCCCAGTCCGTCAGGGAGGCACTCCTCGGAGATCCGTGTGGTGACGGTCTCTCTCTCCAAACCTGCTTCTGCTGGCTTGGGCAGGTTCCATGACCCTGGAGCTCTTGGCTTCCACACGTGTCTCCGGCAGGGAAGCTGTCTTGCTCTCCCTGTTTCACCTCACGGCTGGGTGGCTTGCCTAGCATGAGCGGCAGGCCACCGTGACTGGCCTGGTCCTCTTGGGCAGGCGGTGTGGCACTTGGCCTCTGCACTTCCCGTCTCATTCTTGAGGGGCAGCCTCTCCTCTGCTGCTGGGTGGACTGACTCCCTGAATCTTCTGGCCCCCGCCTGGATCCCGGGCGTTCTTTGATCCGGGCCCCCTTGGAATCCACGGGACAGGTCCATTGGGACCCTCTTCCACCGGGCACGGGCCTGGACACCGCTGTTGCTTTCGCCGTCGCCCCGTATGCCCGGGCTGGCACACATTCCCGTCGTCTGCTCGGGGATGCGCCAGTGCCACGCGTGGGGCCACTGGCTCCGCCGCGGAACCGCCCCTGTCCCTGTTTGCGCGCCTCCTGGAAAGCAGTAGCAGCTTGCAGGAGCCCCGGGGCTTTTGCAAGCGGGGGCAGGCCGCCGCTCTTTCACAGGGGGAGGGAGGCCGAGGGCTGATGGGTCAGTGAATTTTCAGCTGACACCACGCCTTAAGGCCCAGGGGATGATTCTGTGCTGCAGCGAGGCCCCGCCTGCCTCAGCCGATGATGGCGAGCCCATCCTTTCTCACCCGGAGGGGTCCAAAATCCCATCTGACGCCCTGAAGCTCCCCCTCCACCGGGGGAAGTCGGCTCAAGGAGGCCCCGAAGACAGGACTGCGGGGGTCTTGGTACTGGGATGCCCGCGGCCCCTTCTCCCACGCCGGCCCCTGCTGGAGCCGGGATCCGGCGGCCGGCGGGGCTGCAGCGGGAGCCCCCCCGCGGCCCCCCCTCGCCCCTGCCCCACCACACACACGCCCCCTCCCACCCCATCCCCGGCCCCGGCGCCCCGCGCAGCCGCCGTTGTTTAAAGGGGCCGCAGCCTGACTTCCAGGTGGGGAGCGCGAGTGGGCCCGGCGCGGCAGGGCCAGTGCGCATGCGCGAGGCGCGAGCGGGCCCCTGCCGTCACAGTGATTCCCACGGTTGTCTTAGAAACCAGCCCCTGAGGCTTGGCAAAGCAGGAGCCCTCCGTGGCGGTGCTCGGGTGTCGGGGCTGCGAGACTCCTGCCTCACCTCTCCACGGGGTCGACAGGAACGTCTCCGGACGGACGGACGCCGGGAGTCAGTCGCAACGCGCCGGCCAGGATGACAAAACCGCAGGAGGCGGAGTCCGGGGGAAGCGGCGCGTCGTCCCAGCCTCAGGCCTGCCCGGACGGCGTTGGGGTGAGTCTCCCCAAAAGTCTTGGCCCCGTGATCTCCAGGACAGGTCCGCCCGCGTGTCCGTGGGCTGCTCTCTCCCCCGAGGGGCCTTCACGCCCGGAGCAGAAGCCTGCAGCGTCAGGGGTTGCCTACGGGGGGGGGGGGGGCGGGGTGTGTTTCTGTGCCGCTGCTGCGTGACTGCCTGTGTCCCTGTCTCTCCCATTCTCTCTTCTCTCTCTGGCCCTCACTCTCTGCGTCGTTCCCTCTTTCTGCCGGTTTGTGTGTGTGCGTGTGCCCGTGTGCGTGTGTGTGTGTTCGGTCGAACGCGCCCTGTGCGCCCGAAAGCGACTTCTTGCGTGTCGGCCTGGCTCCGCTGAGCCTCTTTCTGCCTCCGTGCCTGGGTCCTGTGGCGGCTCGTCAACGGTTTTCGCCGCCGTTCCACTTTGGGTCCCTGAGGGCCTCGACCACGTGAGGAGATGCGTCTTCCCCGCAGCCATGGAAATGCCATTACCCTTGCCGAGCCGGCGGACTCTCTCCCGGGATCAAGATAACCATCAAGTCCAGCCAGGGACAAAAGCCCCAGAGGAGCTCGTCGCCCTGCAGGAGAGGAGCAGACCCGCCTCAGAGGAGACGCTTGTACCTTTTCAGGGCGCTTCTCTGAGCAATGAAGCCACACCCCGGCCGAAGCTTGAAGAGGAAGCCGGGAAGGGGAGATGCCAAGCCTCCCAGTCCCTGGAACGCTGGCCTCTCTGGACAAGTCGGCCGTTGGGCAACCCTCCCCTTAGGCCCGCGGCGGTGGCACCGAGCAGTCACCGGCCCGGGCTCCGGCCTCTGCTCTGCCCTCCCTCTTGCTCTGTCTGCCCTGTTTCTCAGGGGCCTAGATGCTTCTCCGTCTGGCTGAATGTCTTCAGCACAGATGGCTTCCCAGTCCGTCAGGGAGGCACTCCTCGGAGATCCGTGTGGTGACGGTCTCTCTCTCCAAACCTGCTTCTGCTGGCTTGGGCAGGTTCCATGACCCTGGAGCTCTTGGCTTCCACACGTGTCTCCGGCAGGGAAGCTGTCTTGCTCTCCCTGTTTCACCTCACGGCTGGGTGGCTTGCCTAGCATGAGCGGCAGGCCACCGTGACTGGCCTGGTCCTCTTGGGCAGGCGGTGTGGCACTTGGCCTCTGCACTTCCCGTCTCATTCTTGAGGGGCAGCCTCTCCTCTGCTGCTGGGTGGACTGACTCCCTGAATCTTCTGGCCCCCGCCTGGATCCCGGGCGTTCTTTGATCCGGGCCCCCTTGGAATCCACGGGACAGGTCCATTGGGACCCTCTTCCACCGGGCACGGGCCTGGACACCGCTGTTGCTTTCGCCGTCGCCCCGTATGCCCGGGCTGGCACACATTCCCGTCGTCTGCTCGGGGATGCGCCAGTGCCACGCGTGGGGCCACTGGCTCCGCCGCGGAACCGCCCCTGTCCCTGTTTGCGCGCCTCCTGGAAAGCAGTAGCAGCTTGCAGGAGCCCCGGGGCTTTTGCAAGCGGGGGCAGGCCGCCGCTCTTTCACAGGGGGAGGGAGGCCGAGGGCTGATGGGTCAGTGAATTTTCAGCTGACACCACGCCTTAAGGCCCAGGGGATGATTCTGTGCTGCAGCGAGGCCCCGCCTGCCTCAGCCGATGATGGCGAGCCCATCCTTTCTCACCCGGAGGGGTCCAAAATCCCATCTGACGCCCTGAAGCTCCCCCTCCACCGGGGGAAGTCGGCTCAAGGAGGCCCCGAAGACAGGACTGCGGGGGTCTTGGTACTGGGATGCCCGCGGCCCCTTCTCCCACGCCGGCCCCTGCTGGAGCCGGGATCCGGCGGCCGGCGGGGCTGCAGCGGGAGCCCCCCCGCGGCCCCCCCTCGCCCCTGCCCCACCACACACACGCCCCCTCCCACCCCATCCCCGGCCCCGGCGCCCCGCGCAGCCGCCGTTGTTTAAAGGGGCCGCAGCCTGACTTCCAGGTGGGGAGCGCGAGTGGGCCCGGCGCGGCAGGGCCAGTGCGCATGCGCGAGGCGCGAGCGGGCCCCTGCCGTCACAGTGATTCCCACGGTTGTCTTAGAAACCAGCCCCTGAGGCTTGGCAAAGCAGGAGCCCTCCGTGGCGGTGCTCGGGTGTCGGGGCTGCGAGACTCCTGCCTCACCTCTCCACGGGGTCGACAGGAACGTCTCCGGACGGACGGACGCCGGGAGTCAGTCGCAACGCGCCGGCCAGGATGACAAAACCGCAGGAGGCGGAGTCCGGGGGAAGCGGCGCGTCGTCCCAGCCTCAGGCCTGCCCGGACGGCGTTGGGGTGAGTCTCCCCAAAAGTCTTGGCCCCGTGATCTCCAGGACAGGTCCGCCCGCGTGTCCGTGGGCTGCTCTCTCCCCCGAGGGGCCTTCACGCCCGGAGCAGAAGCCTGCAGCGTCAGGGGTTGCCTACGGGGGGGGGGGGGGGCGGGGTGTGTTTCTGTGCCGCTGCTGCGTGACTGCCTGTGTCCCTGTCTCTCCCATTCTCTCTTCTCTCTCTGGCCCTCACTCTCTGCGTCGTTCCCTCTTTCTGCCGGTTTGTGTGTGTGCGTGTGCCCGTGTGCGTGTGTGTGTGTTCGGTCGAACGCGCCCTGTGCGCCCGAAAGCGACTTCTTGCGTGTCGGCCTGGCTCCGCTGAGCCTCTTTCTGCCTCCGTGCCTGGGTCCTGTGGCGGCTCGTCAACGGTTTTCGCCGCCGTTCCACTTTGGGTCCCTGAGGGCCTCGACCACGTGAGGAGATGCGTCTTCCCCGCAGCCATGGAAATGCCATTACCCTTGCCGAGCCGGCGGACTCTCTCCCGGGATCAAGATAACCATCAAGTCCAGCCAGGGACAAAAGCCCCAGAGGAGCTCGTCGCCCTGCAGGAGAGGAGCAGACCCGCCTCAGAGGAGACGCTTGTACCTTTTCAGGGCGCTTCTCTGAGCAATGAAGCCACACCCCGGCCGAAGCTTGAAGAGGAAGCCGGGAAGGGGAGATGCCAAGCCTCCCAGTCCCTGGAACGCTGGCCTCTCTGGACAAGTCGGCCGTTGGGCAACCCTCCCCTTAGGCCCGCGGCGGTGGCACCGAGCAGTCACCGGCCCGGGCTCCGGCCTCTGCTCTGCCCTCCCTCTTGCTCTGTCTGCCCTGTTTCTCAGGGGCCTAGATGCTTCTCCGTCTGGCTGAATGTCTTCAGCACAGATGGCTTCCCAGTCCGTCAGGGAGGCACTCCTCGGAGATCCGTGTGGTGACGGTCTCTCTCTCCAAACCTGCTTCTGCTGGCTTGGGCAGGTTCCATGACCCTGGAGCTCTTGGCTTCCACACGTGTCTCCGGCAGGGAAGCTGTCTTGCTCTCCCTGTTTCACCTCACGGCTGGGTGGCTTGCCTAGCATGAGCGGCAGGCCACCGTGACTGGCCTGGTCCTCTTGGGCAGGCGGTGTGGCACTTGGCCTCTGCACTTCCCGTCTCATTCTTGAGGGGCAGCCTCTCCTCTGCTGCTGGGTGGACTGACTCCCTGAATCTTCTGGCCCCCGCCTGGATCCCGGGCGTTCTTTGATCCGGGCCCCCTTGGAATCCACGGGACAGGTCCATTGGGACCCTCTTCCACCGGGCACGGGCCTGGACACCGCTGTTGCTTTCGCCGTCGCCCCGTATGCCCGGGCTGGCACACATTCCCGTCGTCTGCTCGGGGATGCGCCAGTGCCACGCGTGGGGCCACTGGCTCCGCCGCGGAACCGCCCCTGTCCCTGTTTGCGCGCCTCCTGGAAAGCAGTAGCAGCTTGCAGGAGCCCCGGGGCTTTTGCAAGCGGGGGCAGGCCGCCGCTCTTTCACAGGGGGAGGGAGGCCGAGGGCTGATGGGTCAGTGAATTTTCAGCTGACACCACGCCTTAAGGCCCAGGGGATGATTCTGTGCTGCAGCGAGGCCCCGCCTGCCTCAGCCGATGATGGCGAGCCCATCCTTTCTCACCCGGAGGGGTCCAAAATCCCATCTGACGCCCTGAAGCTCCCCCTCCACCGGGGGAAGTCGGCTCAAGGAGGCCCCGAAGACAGGACTGCGGGGGTCTTGGTACTGGGATGCCCGCGGCCCCTTCTCCCACGCCGGCCCCTGCTGGAGCCGGGATCCGGCGGCCGGCGGGGCTGCAGCGGGAGCCCCCCCGCGGCCCCCCCTCGCCCCTGCCCCACCACACACACGCCCCCTCCCACCCCATCCCCGGCCCCGGCGCCCCGCGCAGCCGCCGTTGTTTAAAGGGGCCGCAGCCTGACTTCCAGGTGGGGAGCGCGAGTGGGCCCGGCGCGGCAGGGCCAGTGCGCATGCGCGAGGCGCGAGCGGGCCCCTGCCGTCACAGTGATTCCCACGGTTGTCTTAGAAACCAGCCCCTGAGGCTTGGCAAAGCAGGAGCCCTCCGTGGCGGTGCTCGGGTGTCGGGGCTGCGAGACTCCTGCCTCACCTCTCCACGGGGTCGACAGGAACGTCTCCGGACGGACGGACGCCGGGAGTCAGTCGCAACGCGCCGGCCAGGATGACAAAACCGCAGGAGGCGGAGTCCGGGGGAAGCGGCGCGTCGTCCCAGCCTCAGGCCTGCCCGGACGGCGTTGGGGTGAGTCTCCCCAAAAGTCTTGGCCCCGTGATCTCCAGGACAGGTCCGCCCGCGTGTCCGTGGGCTGCTCTCTCCCCCGAGGGGCCTTCACGCCCGGAGCAGAAGCCTGCAGCGTCAGGGGTTGCCTACGGGGGGGGGGGGGCGGGGTGTGTTTCTGTGCCGCTGCTGCGTGACTGCCTGTGTCCCTGTCTCTCCCATTCTCTCTTCTCTCTCTGGCCCTCACTCTCTGCGTCGTTCCCTCTTTCTGCCGGTTTGTGTGTGTGCGTGTGCCCGTGTGCGTGTGTGTGTGTTCGGTCGAACGCGCCCTGTGCGCCCGAAAGCGACTTCTTGCGTGTCGGCCTGGCTCCGCTGAGCCTCTTTCTGCCTCCGTGCCTGGGTCCTGTGGCGGCTCGTCAACGGTTTTCGCCGCCGTTCCACTTTGGGTCCCTGAGGGCCTCGACCACGTGAGGAGATGCGTCTTCCCCGCAGCCATGGAAATGCCATTACCCTTGCCGAGCCGGCGGACTCTCTCCCGGGATCAAGATAACCATCAAGTCCAGCCAGGGACAAAAGCCCCAGAGGAGCTCGTCGCCCTGCAGGAGAGGAGCAGACCCGCCTCAGAGGAGACGCTTGTACCTTTTCAGGGCGCTTCTCTGAGCAATGAAGCCACACCCCGGCCGAAGCTTGAAGAGGAAGCCGGGAAGGGGAGATGCCAAGCCTCCCAGTCCCTGGAACGCTGGCCTCTCTGGACAAGTCGGCCGTTGGGCAACCCTCCCCTTAGGCCCGCGGCGGTGGCACCGAGCAGTCACCGGCCCGGGCTCCGGCCTCTGCTCTGCCCTCCCTCTTGCTCTGTCTGCCCTGTTTCTCAGGGGCCTAGATGCTTCTCCGTCTGGCTGAATGTCTTCAGCACAGATGGCTTCCCAGTCCGTCAGGGAGGCACTCCTCGGAGATCCGTGTGGTGACGGTCTCTCTCTCCAAACCTGCTTCTGCTGGCTTGGGCAGGTTCCATGACCCTGGAGCTCTTGGCTTCCACACGTGTCTCCGGCAGGGAAGCTGTCTTGCTCTCCCTGTTTCACCTCACGGCTGGGTGGCTTGCCTAGCATGAGCGGCAGGCCACCGTGACTGGCCTGGTCCTCTTGGGCAGGCGGTGTGGCACTTGGCCTCTGCACTTCCCGTCTCATTCTTGAGGGGCAGCCTCTCCTCTGCTGCTGGGTGGACTGACTCCCTGAATCTTCTGGCCCCCGCCTGGATCCCGGGCGTTCTTTGATCCGGGCCCCCTTGGAATCCACGGGACAGGTCCATTGGGACCCTCTTCCACCGGGCACGGGCCTGGACACCGCTGTTGCTTTCGCCGTCGCCCCGTATGCCCGGGCTGGCACACATTCCCGTCGTCTGCTCGGGGATGCGCCAGTGCCACGCGTGGGGCCACTGGCTCCGCCGCGGAACCGCCCCTGTCCCTGTTTGCGCGCCTCCTGGAAAGCAGTAGCAGCTTGCAGGAGCCCCGGGGCTTTTGCAAGCGGGGGCAGGCCGCCGCTCTTTCACAGGGGGAGGGAGGCCGAGGGCTGATGGGTCAGTGAATTTTCAGCTGACACCACGCCTTAAGGCCCAGGGGATGATTCTGTGCTGCAGCGAGGCCCCGCCTGCCTCAGCCGATGATGGCGAGCCCATCCTTTCTCACCCGGAGGGGTCCAAAATCCCATCTGACGCCCTGAAGCTCCCCCTCCACCGGGGGAAGTCGGCTCAAGGAGGCCCCGAAGACAGGACTGCGGGGGTCTTGGTACTGGGATGCCCGCGGCCCCTTCTCCCACGCCGGCCCCTGCTGGAGCCGGGATCCGGCGGCCGGCGGGGCTGCAGCGGGAGCCCCCCCGCGGCCCCCCCTCGCCCCTGCCCCACCACACACACGCCCCCTCCCACCCCATCCCCGGCCCCGGCGCCCCGCGCAGCCGCCGTTGTTTAAAGGGGCCGCAGCCTGACTTCCAGGTGGGGAGCGCGAGTGGGCCCGGCGCGGCAGGGCCAGTGCGCATGCGCGAGGCGCGAGCGGGCCCCTGCCGTCACAGTGATTCCCACGGTTGTCTTAGAAACCAGCCCCTGAGGCTTGGCAAAGCAGGAGCCCTCCGTGGCGGTGCTCGGGTGTCGGGGCTGCGAGACTCCTGCCTCACCTCTCCACGGGGTCGACAGGAACGTCTCCGGACGGACGGACGCCGGGAGTCAGTCGCAACGCGCCGGCCAGGATGACAAAACCGCAGGAGGCGGAGTCCGGGGGAAGCGGCGCGTCGTCCCAGCCTCAGGCCTGCCCGGACGGCGTTGGGGTGAGTCTCCCCAAAAGTCTTGGCCCCGTGATCTCCAGGACAGGTCCGCCCGCGTGTCCGTGGGCTGCTCTCTCCCCCGAGGGGCCTTCACGCCCGGAGCAGAAGCCTGCAGCGTCAGGGGTTGCCTACGGGGGGGGGGGGGGGCGGGGTGTGTTTCTGTGCCGCTGCTGCGTGACTGCCTGTGTCCCTGTCTCTCCCATTCTCTCTTCTCTCTCTGGCCCTCACTCTCTGCGTCGTTCCCTCTTTCTGCCGGTTTGTGTGTGTGCGTGTGCCCGTGTGCGTGTGTGTGTGTTCGGTCGAACGCGCCCTGTGCGCCCGAAAGCGACTTCTTGCGTGTCGGCCTGGCTCCGCTGAGCCTCTTTCTGCCTCCGTGCCTGGGTCCTGTGGCGGCTCGTCAACGGTTTTCGCCGC